>NW_024735554.1:11027017-11103803 GCF_018991925.1 Homarus americanus
GTGGTGTGTGTGGTAGTGTGTGTGTGTGTGTGTGTGTGTGTGTGAGTGTGTGTGTGTGTGTGAGAGTGAATAGATGTGCATGTGTGAGTAGATGTGAGTGTGCGTGTATGTGCGAGTAGAGTGAGTGAACAACATGAACCAACTACTTTATAAAATCCCTCAAGAGTGGCTAACCTAACCTAACCCTAACCTAACCCTAACCTAACCCTAACCTAACCTAACCTAACCCTAACCTAACCCTAAACCAATCTACAAACAAAATACCAAAACTGATCCAAAAAGAAAAAAATACCCAAAGTACATCCCTAAAAAAGTAAAAACAAACAAACAAACAAACAAACAAACAAACAAACAAACAAACGGCATACAAAATAGTCCTTACTTACACGAAAATTCCCTAAAATTCATCCCTACATTAACTAAAAAATTCCCTAAAATTAATCCCTACATTAAAAAAATCCCTAAAATTAATCCCTACATTAAAAAGGAATACCCCTAAAATTATTTCCTCCACACGAAAATTCCCTTAAAATAAATCCCTAGAATACATATCCACAACAAACTACCGCCCGAAAATACAAACACAACCAACATGTACACTAGATTTATATTCATTAATTTATATACAAAAGCAACCATAGACTAATCTACTGGAAAAGCACGAACACCCATTTTCCCCTTATAAATTGGCCTATATTTTATTCCCCCCCAGTAAATAATCTTGGTTTTAATAAATGCCATGGTATTTAATTCCACTTGGTAAGGGTTTCTATTGCATTCTTTCCCCCACACATGTTGATCTTACCGTTCTTTTTCCCCCAAATCCCCCACCAAACATCCCCGTCCCTTCGTCCCGTTCTCCTCCTCGCCTCACTCACTCACTCCTCCTCGCTTCACCTTTCGCCTCACCTCTTTCCCTGCAGTCCTCTTCCTATTCGCCTCACCCCTCCACTTGTCCTCACTTCTTTTTCCCTTCCTCCTCACTTCACTCCCTCCCTTTGTTTCCTCCTCTTCCTCTAACTTCACCCCTCTTCCTCCCTCACTTCACCTCCTCCACTTCACCCTCTCTTCACCCACCTCACTTCACCCCTCCTCCACTTCACCCCTCCCCTCACTTCACCCCTCCCTCCCTTTATTGCACATCCTATTTTTAATTTGCATGTAAGTGTACGAACTGGCAAAGGTACATTTTATTCATCTTATTTTTTTATGCTTTTGTTGATTCTATGAACAGTATAATAATAATAATAATAATAATAATAATAATAATAATAATAATAATAATAATAATAATAAATCATCGATAAAGCAAAAGCATTCATCAAGATATCGAACGAACATGACACCCAGCCAGCCACAGACGCAGTAAACACCCATCAATACACAATGGCGGAGTTAGAAAAATGAACTCCCAGGAAAACAAATAATTATCTGAAGAAGTGCAAGGATGAAGTAAAGCTTAATTAATACAGCCCCGGGATTCACGTTATCATCAGTATATGTGTACCGCTACTATGTATATATCATTATCATCACCATTATCACACCATCATTATCACCATATCACGGGAGGCACTTGAGGGTATTAGTGATAACGGGATGGGTGACCTCTGACCTGTTGGGTGACCTCTGACCTGTTGGGATAAATGTCACTGTCGGTATACACTAAAGGTTACAACGGAACCCAAAGACCACTCACTCTCCCCTTTTACTCCTCTCTACAGCACCCTCCTCTCCCCAGCACGCTTTCCTTTACCCAGCACCCCCCTCACCCTACCTTTTACTCCCCTACCTTTTATCTACCCTTTTGCTCACCTGCCCAACACCCCTCTACCTTTTACTCACCTACCCAACTTACTCACCCTACCCACTTTCCCCCTCACCCTACCTTTACTCACCCTACCCACTCACCAAGCAATATTACTGTAAAATTTTAATATAAAAAGAAGGGAACGTAAAAAAAAACAAAAAATCGCGAGAATAATAAAATAACTAACGAAAAAAATAAGTTTGGTGAAATGAAAATTCTTTAAAATCAAAATTAGTTTTTAAATGAAATAAAGTCGAAATAAAGTTAAAAAAAATCCGAGGTTATAAGAAAATATAATTAGTCCACACACACACACACAATAATATACGAAAGAAAGGTAATGAAATAATATCACCTGAATTAATTTGGATTAAATATTTTTTAGGGACGTCAGACTGGGTTTAAGTTGAGCTACAGATAATAGAGTACAGTTAACCTTTCTTTAAGATAAGCGGATTCAAATTATGCTCGTTTAAGCTCGGTTGTGATGAGCTTTATTTAACTTATTTTAATTTGGTTATCATAAGCTTAACCTCATCAAAGTTGGGTTATTCTCAGCTTGGCATAATTACACACACACACACACACACACACACGGGCATAAAAGACGATCAGTTGATTTACATTAAGGTTATCCATAATCAAGCTGGACTTATATTGGCTTTGGATATTTAAGGACAAATTTTTTCCCAGCCTCTTGTCTTTACTACCACCACCAGTAAGACAATTTATTCTCCTCCCCATCTCCTCCCCCCCGTCCCCAAAAAAAATTTCTTCAGAGGAGTTCTTGTTTTTTTCTTCCTTCATGTTTTTTTAATTAAACTTCAAGGAACTAAAACATTCTGGGTCCTGAGTTTTTTTTCCAGCGTGAGAGTTTTGGGCTGAAATGTGTAGGTGTGGGGGTTAATGTGTAGGGGTTATTGAGTGGGTGTGGGGGTTAATGTGTAGGTGTGGCGGTTAATGTGTCAATGTGGGTTGTGTAGGTGTGGGGGTTAATGTGTGGGTGTGGGGTTAATGTGTAGATGTGGGGGTTAATGTGTAGGTGTGTAATGTAGGGTGGGGTTATTTAGTAAGATGGGTTAATGTGTAGGGGTGGGGGTAATGTGTAGGGGTGGGGTTATGTGTAGGGGTGGGGGTTATGTAGGGGGGGGTTAATGTGTAGGGTGGGGGTTATGTGTAGGGTGGGGGGTTAATGTAGGGGTGGTTAAAGGGGTGGGGTAATGTAGGTGTGGGGGTTATGTGTAGGGTGGGGTTAAAGGTAGGTGTGGGGTTATGTAGGGGTAATGTGTAGGGTGTGGGGTTGGGTATGTGTGGGGTAATGTGTAGGTGTGGGAAGCAAGGTGTAGGGGGTTAATGTGTAGGTGTGGGGGAATGTGCAGGGGTATGGGGTAAATGTGTAGGGTGGGAATGTGTAGGGGTAAATGTAGGTGTGGGGGTTAATGTGTAGGTGGTGGGGTTATGTAGGGGTGGGGAATGTGAGGGGTTATGTGGGTAAGATGTAGGGTGGGGATGTGTAGGGTGGGGTTAATGTGTAGGGGTGGGGTTAATGTAGGGGTATGTGTGGGTTAATGTGAGGGTGTGGGGGTGGGAAGGGGTAAGTAGGGGTGGGGGTTATGTAGGGTTAATGAGTGGGGGGTTAATGTGAGGGGTGGGGGGTTAATGTAGGGTGGGTTTGTAGGGTTAATGTGGGGTAAATAATGTGTAGGGTGGGGTTAATGGTAGGGTATAATGTGTAGGTGTGGGGGTTAATGTGTAGGTGTGGTTAATGTGTAGGTGTGGGGTTAATGGGGTAATGTAGGGGGTTATGAGGTGGGGGTTAATGTGTAGGTGGGGGGTTAATGGTGTTAATGTAGGTGTGGGGGGGTTAATGTAGGGTTAATGTGTGGGGTTAATGTGTAGGTGTGAATAATGTAGGTGTGTTGATGGGTATAATGTAGGGGTTAATGTGTAGGTGGGGGTTAATGTGGTGGTAGTGTAAATGTGGGGGTTAATGCAGGTGTGGGGGTTAATGTGTAGGTGTAAATAATGGCAGGTGGGGTTAATGTGTGGTGTGGGGTTAAGGTGTGGGGGTTAAGGTGTGGGGTTAATGTGTGGGGGGTTAATGTGTAGGTGTGGGGGTTAATGTGGGTGTGGGGGTTAAACGTGTGTGGGGGTTAATGTGTGTGTGTGGGGTTAATGTGTAGGTGTGGGGGGTTAATGTGTAGGTGTGGGGTTAATGTGTAGGTGTGGTGTGTAGGTGTGGGGGTTAATGTGTAGGTGTGGGGGTTAATGTGTAGGTGTAGGGGTTAATGCAGGGGTGAGCAAAGTACGGCCCGTGAGCCATATTTAGCCCGCCAAATTATTTCTGTGGCTCGCCACTGCATTTGTATTTACAAATACAAGGCTTTAATTTGTGTTAATATAATACATTTGCATCTACATTAATTGTGTGACCCGCGATGTGTGCCACCATTCATGAAGTGGCCCTCCATCAAAAATAATTGCCCACCCCGAGGTTAATGTATAGGGGTTAATGTGTAGGTGTAGGGGTTAATGTGTAGGTGTCAAAATGTGGAGGTATAAGGGGGGTCAAAAGGTGTAAGCGGATCAAAATGTTTTGGTACACAGCCATAAATGTTTGAGCAAGAGACCAAAATGTTTAGGTACAACTCCCAACATGTTTAGACAAGATCCATTATGTCAGGTGATAATGTATTAGTAAGCTTGAACCACTATGATGTGTGTGTGTGTGTGTGTGTGTGTGTGTGTGTGTGTGCGCGCACTACCCGACATATACACAGGCCACTCTGGTGTACACGCTTGATTATCATGGTTTTATCACCTAACAGTGTATCTGAACTAATTTATTGCACCTTCTACTAACACTAATGAACGCCCAGTGGACAGTAACTACACGCCACCTTCCCAAACCCGAACAAAATCTTACCCGCAATGGGATTATATTTTACAACAATCGCTAAGCACAGAACTAAACCACGAACAAAATTAACCCACAAAGATAATTTTTTAACTACAACCGTTAATCCTACGCCCAACACAAAAAAACTTTCCCACTATTTAAAACAAATGCTAATCACAATCTGATGTTGTTTCCGTAGAATGATAAGTTGTCAGCATCCAGCATAACAACCCCACTTCCTGTGCATTGTCAACTTGTCATTGTTTACTTCGTGAACCTTTACGATAGCCGCTCCAGCATGAACATTTCCTCGCGCAAATGTACCCTCCGAAAAATAACGTCCCGCGATAATCATTCCCTGCGCAAATCTTTTTAAAACATTTTTCACTACAAATGTTTCCCCACATGTGTATATATTTTCCTTTGAGTAAGACTTAACGCAGATGTTTTCCAAAGCAAGTAATTTCCCCCACAAACGTTTACCCACGCGAAGGCTCTCCCACACAAATACTTTTCTTCGCACGTGTTTTCCCTTGCTATTTTTTTCCCGCGCAATTTCTCCCCACCACATGTGCCAAAGTAACTGCACTTGTATCAACAACACTCTCAGGCGTGTGATACAGGTTTTAAATGTGGAGCGTCAGACTCGTTTCGCGAGTTTATGAATACATCAAAACAAAAATATACGATGCAGGAAGACTTACGAGTTTGGGGGACGAAAATTTACGAATTAAAAAAAATGGTTTTGTTACAAGATTACAAAAGTAGGAGCCCCTCTGTTTCCTTGGCAAAAAAATCATAAAAAATATTAGCTAAAACCTAATTCTCCCTAAACCGTAAAACCAGGAAGTATCTATCAGAGCCTAATATGTTGCACGCTCTCTCTCTCTCTCTCTCTCTCTCTCTCTCTCTCTCTCTCTCTCTGTGTCTTAAGCACCACACAACAAAATATTACTCGGCTGTCACTTATAGCTCTACAACAAAGTCTCACCTCAATTAATATATACACATGTCATAACTTAGTATGGGGTGGGCTGTCCGTCTGTCTCGCTTCCTCTGTGTGTGTGTGTGTGTGTGTGTGTGTGTGTGTGTGTGCGCGCGTTTTCTTCGATTTAAGTCCATGTACGTTCGTAACCTGCTCGGGTATGGATTGTCAATACGTGTATACACCCATGTACATAAGCGGGTGTCCATCTAAGTGCGTGTATGCATTTGCGTGCGTGTCGGATTCATCGGATGGCCCCATAAAGCGAGTGTACCCTAAAAAAAAATTATCCATTATCTTCACCAGCAACACTGACTACAGTCCGAGTGTCACTGGCACACCCTACAGCTGCCACTGTAGCTGTATTTGTAACGGTAATTCTGATTAATATACGTCATGACTCATATCTGTACTTTTAATAACATTTTTAGTACTGTAGCAGTACTTTATACCTACCGTGTATCTCTACACAACTTAGGACATTTTTTTTGTAAATGTAGTTACTCAAAAAACTATCTATACAAACTTGTGGAAAAATATGATTAGGGAGAATGATTTCGGTAACCCTACTGAGACCACAGGCGTCGTAAGTGTTCATTCTTGAAACTGATCACCCGTCCCCCCCACCCCACCCACCCAAGAAGACAGGTTTTTTTTTAATTTACTGTAGACAAACACACACACACACACAACAGTAAGGACGCACAACACTATGACCTCCCCCCCCCACCACCGGAAAAGAACAAAACAATATCAGAATGCGCTTCGTCTCCACCATATTTTCACATCGTCAATTGAGGGTCTTGTTGCTTGTCAAAATCCTCCATAAATCTTTTTTTTCCCTTAATGGTGTGGCTTCACTATGAATGTTTGAACCCGCTAACCTTCATCAGTATTCCCCGCCAGGTAGCACACCATTTTCCTCGCCCGCCAAAGCTTCCAAAAAATCCTTAACCACCCAAACTTTTGCCAGCTTTTGACGGCCTATCCTTCCCCGAAACACAAGCCCACCGAGTCAACACAAAAGTTCCCACAAACAAAACAAACTATACACTCAAAAATTTTCATGTACAACACACTATGTACACTCAAAAATTCCCCTGTACAACACACTATGTACACACAAATCTTCCAGCATAAAATATGAATTAGGTAAACAAACACACACTGAGTAAACACGTAAATTCTATATTAAAACACTACACAAACTAAAGATCCCACATAACACAGTATATACAAACACCTAAACATTTATCTGTACTTATTCTGAACAAAGCGCTTAATCCGGGGCCCAACTCGTGCAGGGGGCCCCAACTCGTGCAGGGGGCCCCAACTCGTGCAGGGGGCCCCAACTCGTGCAGGGGGCCCCAACTCGTGCAGGGGGCCCCAACTCGTGCAGGGGGCCCCAACTCGTGCAGGGGGCCCCAACTCGTGCAGGGGGCCCCAACTCGTGCAGGGGGCCCCAACTCGTGCAGGGGGCCCCAACTCGTGCAGGGGCCCCAACTCGTGCAGGGGCCCCAACTCGTGCAGGGGCCCCAACTCGTGCAGGGGCCCCAACTCGTGCAGGGGCCCCAACCAACACAGAAGCTAAAATAGTCAGGCTGTGTCTATGGTCACCAGCCACATAAAAACACGATTATTTTTTCGTTAACTAATCGCCCTGCTAGTTAGGTTAGGTTAGGTTAGTTTAAGTTGGTACTGGTTAGTTTGGCATAGATTAGTTTGGTATAAGTTGGTTAGGTTGGATTGGTATATGTTAGGTTAGTAATGGTTAGATAAGCCTAGATTAGATTGATATAAGCTATGTTAAGTTGGGTTACGTTACGTTGCTCTAAGTTAGGTTAGGTTAAGTGAGGTTAGGTGAATGTATGCACGTGTTTTGGGTAACTTCAAGAAAATATAAACACAAACATCCAGGAACTATAGAAACACAAACATCCAGGAACTATATAAACACAAACATCCAGGAACTATATAAACACAAACATCCAGGAGCTATATAAACACAAACATCCAGGAGCTATATAAACACAAACATCCAGGAACTATATAAACACAAACATCCAGGAACTATATAAACACAAACATCCAGGAGCTATATAAACACAAACATCCAGGAGCTATATAAACACAAACATCCAGGAGCTATATAAACACAAACATCCAGGAACTATATAAACACAAACATCCAGGAACTATATAAACACAAACATCCAGGAACTATATAAACACAAACATCCAGGAACTATACAAACACAAACATCCAGGAACTATATAAACACCAACATCCAGGAACTATATAAACACAAACATCCAGGAACTATACAAACACAAACATCCAGGAACTATATAAACACAAACATCCAGGAACTATACAAACACAAACATCCAGGAACTATATAAACACAAACATCCAGGAGCTATATAAACACAAACATCCAGGAACTATATAAACACAAACATCCAGGAACTATACAAACACAAACATCCAGGAACTATATAAACACAAACATCCAGGAACTATACAAACACAAAACATCCAGGAACTATATAAACACAAACATCCAGGAACTATATAACACAAACATCCAGGAACTATATAACACAAACATCACAGAACTATATAAAACACAAACATCCAGGAACTATATAAACACAAACACCCAGGAACTATATAACACAAACATCCAGGAACTATATAAGCTAAACATAGGAACTATATAATACAAACACCCAGGAACTATATAAACACAAACATCCAGGAACTATATAAACACAAACATCCAGAACTATATAAACACAAACATCCAGGAACTATGTACAAACACAAACATCCAGGGAACTATGCAAACACAAACATCCAGAACTATACAAACACAAACGTCCAGAGAGAGCTATAAACACAAACATCCAGGAACTATATAAACACAAACATCCAAGGAACTATATAAACACAAACATCCAGGAACTATAAACACAAACATCCAGGAACTATATAAACACAAACATCCAGGAGCTATATAAACACAAACATCCAGGAACTATATAAGCCCACAAACATCCAGGAACTATATAAACACAAACATCCAGGAACTATATAAACACAAACATCCAGAGAAAACAGTCAACATCCTTGCACCCGGCACCACGACACATCACATATCAGATCACATGAGAACAAATATCACAAAAGCCACTATCAATAATCTATATT
The DNA here is from genome assembly GCF_018991925.1 of Homarus americanus. Lineage (NCBI taxonomy): Eukaryota > Metazoa > Arthropoda > Malacostraca > Decapoda > Nephropidae > Homarus > Homarus americanus. The sequence continues at coordinate 11,035,926 of NW_024735554.1, forward strand.
ACGTCCTATGACACAACACAACACACACTGGCTTTACCAACTGTGTATGAACAGCTTTTCTATTCGTATTATGTTTAGCTTAAAGTAAATCCCAATAGAATTTCATGTTTTTTTTGTGTACAGTATTGTCATTTAAATCCATAGATCTACGTACAGTACGGATTATGCCGCATCAACATAGTGAAACTTCTATTTAACGGCGGACTATATGGAGAAGAAAATCCGTTGTTATAGAGGATGGTCTGTTTAGATGTGAAACCTCCATCTAACGAAATATATAGTGATTAAAGTACGTTATATGAAACCCTCTATCTACCGGATTATATGGAGAAAGTAGTTCCGTTATGGAGGTTTCACTGTGGCTATAACCCCCCAACTCCCCTTATGATACGTTACATTGTGTGGTATGTTGCTCACTCGAGGTGAACAGTCATAGCGCCGGTCAATAACGTATATACATACTTTAGGTCACAACGCTGTAATAACTAACCTACACCACTGTTTCTGTATTCTACATCGATCCCTATAACGGACTAGTTTAAGATGCCTTTTATGACTCCCAAAGGCCTCAAGTCCCCGATGCCTGAAGGAAGGTTCGTACGTAGAATATTCCTCGTAACTGAAAGGCACAGCCAAAACCCTAACCCACGGCAGGGGAGTATTTACGCCTCCAATAAGAATATACCACGATTGTATAACTTATTGTCTTATTCAACAAAAGTCAAGGGTTAAAGGTAAGGTAGAGTTATTTTGGGGTAAGAATTTGATGTAATGTCTAGGTGGATGGTCTTGTCAGTCTGGTCGATTCTGACTTTTTCAGTAACGCGTAATATTCTCCGTAAGACTCGCCAACGGCCTGGGCTATATGGTATATCGTGTGAATGGTGCCATAAATTACCCAAATACCCGGAACTATCACGGCGATCAATGACAAACTGTCGGGTGCCATAATATAGGAGCTGGTGGTCTCAGGGCACAATGTCTAGCTCCAATATATGAGGCTTTGTGTGAGCGCCAGCACCACAACCACCAAGCCTCACGCCAGCATCAACCTCTCCAGGTCAGCCAAGGAGGCAGAAGCCTACCACTAATGTTTTGGTTAAACATTTGTGAGGCAGTGCAGCACAATCCAGATATTTTCAACGCAACTAAAGGAATGAAGCCTTAACAACAATAGCACCAACGAAAGTGGAAGTGTGGAGCCAAAGCTTACCACCATTGTCAACGTTAGTGGAAGTGTGGAGCCAAACACCACCATTGTCAACGTTAGTGGAAGTGTGGAGCCAAAACACCATTGTCAACGTTAGTGGAAGTGTGGAGCCAAACACCACCATTGTCAACGTTAATTGGAAGTGTAGACCAAACACACCACCGTATCAGCGTTAGTGGAAGTGTGGAGCCAAACACCACCATTGTCAGCGTTAGTGGAAGTGTGGGCGTAAGACCTCCATTGTCAATGGTTGAGTGAGACTAATCCTTAATTCCTTACTATTCAAAGCATCTGTGAAAAGAGATGAATGAAACTTCACCCAACTTACTTGGGAACAGTAAAGCAGCACGTAAAAAGTAACAAGAACGTGATTAAGTTCTATCCTATCTATCTGTCTGTCTGTCTGTCTGTGTGTGTGTGTGTGTCTCTGTGTGTGTGTGTGTGTGTGTGTGTGTGTGTGTGTGTGTGTCTGCCTGTCTGTGTGTGTGTGTGGGCCTGTCTGTGTGTGTGTGTGTGTGTGTGTGTGTGTCTGTCCTAAAAGAAAATGCAGCAAGGATCAATACAAATTTAAGGAGTCTAAGGGACTACCCAGTTTATGCTCCATGTAGAGAATTCAAATGTCATACACCTGCCCAGGGAGTCCTGGCTGTAACAGGACCCCTAACAGCCTGCCTGCGGAGTCTGGCTGTAACAGGACCCCTGCTGTACCTGCCAGGTCTGGCTGTAACAGGACCCCTGCATGTCTGCCAGAGTCTGGCTGTAACAGGACCCCTGCTGTACCTGCCCAAGTCTGGCTGTAACAGGACCCTGCTGTGCCTGCAGAAGTCTAGCTGTAACAGAACCCTGCTGTACCTGCCAAGAGTCTAGCTGTAACAGGACCCTGCTGTACCTGCCAAAGTCTAGCTGTAACAGGACCCCTGCTGTACCTGCAGAATCTGGCTGTAACAGGACCCCTGCTGTACCTGCAGGGGGAGTCTGGCTGTAATAGGACCCCTGCTGTACCTGCCAGAGTCTAGCTGTAGCAGGACCCCTGCTGTATCTGCAGGTCTAGCTGAAACAGGACCCTGCTGTACCTGCCAGTCTAGCTGTAACAGGACCCCTGCTGTACCTGCCAAAGTCTAGCTGTAACAGGACCCCTGCTGCCTGCAGAGTCTAGCTGTAACATAACACCTAACAGCCAACAAGTAACACTCCTGCTGTATCCCCACACACACACACACATTTATTGCCCCACCACTGAATAACTGTGCCGCTCCACCAGTCTCCCCCACATTTACTTGTCTCACACAGTCGACAGTTATTTACAGTCTTACGGTCGCGTTGGCAAAATGCTCAATGTTGTAAGCCCACCACGGACTGTTCAACCATTTATTCGTTTACGGTTTTTTTCAGACTGTTATTGGGGCTGTTTTGCCCATCCACCTGTACAAAGACACAGTGTTGGATCACCTGAGAACTACCTTAATTATTTCACTCGATAATTGAGCCTCAAGTTGCCTGGAGGTGAGGTAAGAATGAATTATAGGTTAGATTAGGTTAGGTTAAATGCGATTGTTAGATTAGATATGATTAAGATATGTTATGTTAGATTAAAGTTAGTGTTAGGTAGGGTAAGTTAGCATTAAGATAGGGTAGGTTAAATTAGATTAGATTAGTCTCAGGAATGGTTAATCTCCATGTTAAATATGCTGGGGGGGGTCTAATCTCTGGGCGATCTATCTTATAGTGTGGGCAAGACTAATTCCAACATCTCAAGTTCGTTTCAAGGTATCACGTTCATCCTTGGCCATGTCGCTGAAGATGGGGTGGAGACGATTACAAGGCAGTGGGTCACCCCATACTGGCGCCCCCCCACCCCCCAGCCGTCAACTTGAAGACCTGGTTCTCGAGGCAATTCCCCCTAGACAGTTTGGCCCAGTTTCAGGAAAGTTTAAAGGTCGGGCTCCTCTCAAGGCCTACTGGTTGAGTGTCATCCAAGGTAGCGCGGCAAGTTGTGTGTGTTGCTTATTGTTATTATGACTACTAGCTACTATCACAGAAGGACATCGAGCCTGGTGACCGCCGAGGGATCTGAGGTCAAGGGGAGGGTCCAAGAAGTTTTGAGTGGGGGGACAAGACGAGCTTAGCGAGCCCACCCAGCTGGGGGGTGTGTGAGGGGGCGCTATAAGACCCCCAGAAGTTTTTTTTTTTTTAATCTGGCCATTTTGAAGCCATGTGCACTTGATATTAGGAGATATTCTGAGGTCAATATTGATTACTTTTTACTATACAAAAATGCCGAGTACAATACTGCATTAAATAAAAATAATTGGATTTTCTGATGAAAGGGAGGGGTCCGGACCTCCAGGATACCACCTCCTAGATCCGCCCCAGGAGCTGTGACGACCTCGGAGACAGCCAAGATTCCATCACTGCAGAATCCCGGGAGATGACACACGGAACACAAGGTACACCACACCGCCATATAACCTCATCTCACTCTATTAGGTGTTCACAACTTCATGTTTACTGTGGACGAGTGAAACAGTTTATCTCAACAGCTGGTCACTCCACCTAATCTGCGAGGAGGAGACTTGATAAGATTTGGGCAGCTTAAGACGTATGTAGCCACACAGCCCTGAGTCTATGTAGCAGTGGCACTAGCTCCTCGGGTGGAGTACCAGTTATTGTCCAACAACTTGTTGAAGACCTGGAGACACAGACATGATGCCTCAGACCAACACACACGGACTGTGTAACAAGTAAAGAGCAGCTGCCTCGCGCCCTAGTCCGTCCAGCTGGGAATGGGTACCTAACTTTACAGTTGGGAAAGAAAAGGTGATCGAGTGCAGCCGTCAAACTGCCATCTTGTGTACCTTAGTCTTATTATTGTGCTGTATTTACACAGCCCTTAAGAGCCACCAAGCCTACGGGACCATATTTCAAGCCTTCTCTCTGTTCGTGGCGAGTTTTACAGCGGGCTGAGGCTCGACCTTGGATTTATCCGCCACCAAAATGTTTACTGCCGTGTAATGTTTGTGGACGGCGACCACCAGGTAATGTTGGACCCGTCTACTCCACCTCAAACACACACTAATTCTATTTACTTAGCATTAAAACATTTGCCTTGTGCGTCCACACAACGTTGTCTACCAATTAAAAGATTTTTTGTTCTATTTTCCCAAGCGACTGTAGAATTCTGCAGTTAATTATAATAAATCTTCTATCTTACCTAACTGATCAAACCCAACTTCTTTAAACCTAACCTAACCAATCTGTCCCACCCTAACACTAATTTAACCTACCTATCCATCTACCTACCTACTTAACCTAACCTAAATTAACCTGTCTCTCTAAATCCACCCACGTTAGTATGTTACCTGTCTGGTTATGTTTAGTTACTTAGGTTACGTAAACGGTAGATCAGATTAGGTTAGATAAGGCAGTCAGGTTAACTTAGGTTGGGTAGGTTCAGTTGAATAAAAAAGGTTGGGTTAGGTTAGGTTAAGTCAAGTTAGGAAAAGGAACGTAATAGCTTTAGGTTAGGTTAAGTGAAGTTTAAGTTAGGTTACGTTACGTTACAGGAGGTTGAGTTACATTAGATTACGCTAAGTTAGGTTACGTTAGAATTACGTTAAGTATCACCACATTAACTTCGCTACAAGAGAAACAGACAAACACCACAAACAATTATTACCATACAATGAACACAACACCAGCCTCCCTCCCTCCCTGCCTGCCACCCTCTCCCTCCCTGCCTGCCACCCTCTCCCTCCCTGCCTGCCACCCTCTCCCTCCCTGCCTGCCACCCTCTCCCTCCCTGCTCCAAGGCCACCACGCTTCTGTTTTTATTTAACCCAGAGTGTGGAGGAGAGAGACCTTGTCAACAATCAGGGTTTATTTATTTTTTTTCTTCTCAATTTTTTCTTTTACTCTTAAGCCTTAATGAATGTCTCTGATCTACTGCTGCTGCACCATTCACAAGAGAAAGAGAATCGCGGTGGGTCTCGTTGGGTGGTATAATAGATGATAGTGTACATTAATAGTAACGTTGGGTGTTTGATGCCACGATACAGTTGGTGGAGGGGATGGAGGTATGGTCGTGTGTGTATACGTGAGGAGGAGGAGGTGATATTAGTCGTCTCCCTGATTTAACTGAGGATTAGATACCACCTTAAATTATTTCACCTGACGATTAGACAACTTATTCTGGGGTGACTAATCTTCAGGTGAAATTATCTGGGGTGACTAATCTTCAGGTGAAATAATCTGGGGTGAAATAATCTTCAGGTGAAATAATCTGGGGTGACTAATCTTCAGGTGAAATAATCTGGGGTGAAATAATCTTCAGGTGAAATAATCTGGGGTGACTAATCTTCCTATGTTCCACCTCTATCTGGTCGGTAGTGTCTCCGCTTTCGTGTGTGTGTGTGTGTGTGTCCGTCTCAGGATGTCTAGTCTCCCCACCAGATGAGGAGACACCCTCCCCACAAGACCAGGGACCCACATATAAACACTCAGAACAAGGGGAGGAGGAGGAACAGAAGGGAAGGAAGAGAGAGAAGAGGAGGAGAAGAAAGAAAAAAGAATGACAGAGAAAAATGAAAGGAGAGAAAAAAGTGTTAAGGAGAAAGAAATTGAAAAGAATGAAAAGAAAAAGAAATGTATAAAAAATACTACTTAAGAGAAAGAAGACATGAAGGTAGCAAGAAATGAGAGAAGGATAAAGATAGAAAAATATATAAGAGGGATTTTCCAGTTTTTTTCTCCAACATGTCTTCTGTGACCCTAGCCTGCCCTCCAAGACACAACTCTCTTTATTTACATTACCACCGAGACGTTCACAGCCAGCCCCATCCATCTTGGTGGGTGCCAAGAATAATTTCAAGTATATACAAAGTGCTCGACCAATCTTGAAGATTAGCCCCGAGGTAATCTAATCTAACCACCCTAACCTAACAAAACCTAAGCTAACTTAACCTAACCAACCTAACGCTAACCTAACTCAACCACCCCAACGTTAATCAAAACCTACCATTAACCTAACTAAACCATCCCAACACTAACCTAACCTCCCTAACACTGATCAAAGCCTAACCTAACTCAACCACCTTAACGCTATCCTAACCTAACCTCCTCCCTACGACCATCTCCTAAAGTTTTCGGCGCGGACGATTTGTTTCCGTGGGGGCCTAAGTCACCCACATCTTCACTTCCTTGCCACACCTAACCTAACCCTAAACTTAACCTAACCTAACCTTAAACTAACCCTAAAATTAACCTAACCCTAAACTTAACCTAACCTAACCCAAACTTAAACTAACCTTAAACTAACCCTAAACTTAACCTAAACCGAACCTAATCTTAACCAAAACCTAACCTTAACCTAAACTTAACTTAACCTAAACTTAAACTAACCCTAAACTTAACCTAACCCTAAACTTAACCTAACCCAAACTTAACTAACCTTAACCTAAACTTAACACAAACTAAACCTAACCTAACCTTAACCTAACCTATCAATATCACTCCTATACCATGCAGTTTCTCACCATCAAATAAACATAAAAGTCCCTCGCCTCTAGGATACCCAACTGATGACACCATAATACAGTACTGTGATATCCTACCCAATCCTACAGTCCTTTCCACCAACTGACGAAATGTGCCCACGAGACGAACTATAAAATCCTAACCTAACTAACCTACAGCCCTTCCCATGTACCCACGAGCGTAAAAATATATAAAATCCTACCCTAACCTAGCTTACCCTACCCTACAGCCCTTCCCATGTGCCTACGAGCGTAAAAAAATATAAAACCCTAACCTAACCTACCCTACAGCCCTTCCCATGTGCCTACGAGCGTAAAAAAAAATAAAACCCTAACCTAACCTACCCTACCCTACCCTACAGCCCTTCCCATGTGCCTATGAGGAGCGTAAAAAAATATAAAACCCTACCCTAACCTACCCTACAGCCCTTCCCATGTGCCTACGAGCGTAAAAAAAAATAAAACCCTAACCTAACCTACCCTACCCTACCCTACAGCCCTTCCCATGTGCCTATGAGGAGCGTAAAAAAATATAAAACCCTACCCTAACCTACCCTACAGCCCTTCCCATGTTCCTATGAGGAGCGTAAAAAAATATAAAATCCTACCCTAACCTAACCTACCCTACCCTACAGCCCTTCCCAGGTGCCTATGAGGAGCGTAAAAAAATATATAATCCTACCCTACCCTAACCTAACCTACAGCCCTTTCCATGTGGCCACGAGTAAAAATATACAAAACCCTAACCTACCCAACCAACTGACATAACGTACCCAACGAGCCTAAAAGAACTATATATATATAAATAAAATCACGTTTTATAATTTTTTCCCCAGAAGAGAACAGGAAGGAGAGGCGTTCCTGTACCTTTTTAGTAGGCTGTGAGATCCTCCTCCCTCTTGCCTCCCGCCATCCACCCAGTAATCCATTTCCATTTTTATGAGCGGGGGACAAACCTACGGCGCTGGAGACGGTACCCCGACCCATCGCCTCTAAACGGTTTGATTTTCTTGGTGTTTTTTTTTGTGTGTGTGTGTGTGTGTGTTTTTTGTTTTTCTCAGGAGACACGAATCTATCAAGAGTGTATATGGTATATCGTGAGAGGTTAGGGTACGGTAAGTTTACATTATGGTAAGTTAAGTTGGGTTGCGTTTGGTTAATTTTGGTTCGGTTAAGTTAGGTTAGGTTACACGACTTGATCTCGTTTTAAAAATAAGATTAATTAAGTTCGATTACGTTTGGTGAAAGTCTGATCAACTCTGGTTAAATTACATAAGACCTAATCACCTTATGTCATATCAAGTTAATGCGGTGTTGTATCATAAATGGTTTACCGCCGGAGCTTACCACCCTGTCCGTGGTACTTTTCCCAACACGGTACGTCTTACTGTCCCAGGTAATCCATTTAACATTTTACAGCCTGAAGACACGGCCTAACAGAGCGCTTCCCTCCACTAAGTATTAATAAATGTAGATCCCCTTTATTGACGTACTCCCAGCCGCGTCCGTGAATTATTGGCCAAACTCGATATATGAGAGGGGAGGGTAGGGAGGGAGGGGAGGGGGAGGGAAGGAGGGAGAGACGGGAGGGAAGGAGGGAGAGAGAGGAGAGGGGAGAGAGAAGGAGAGAGGGGAGGGAAGGAGAGAGAGGGAGGGAAGGAGAGAGGGGAGGGAAGGAGAGAGAGAGGGAGGAAGGAGAGAGAGAGGGAAGGAGAGAGAGAGGGAAGGAGAGAGAGGAGGGAAGGAGAGAGAGGGGAGGGAGAGAGAGGGAGAGAGAGACGGAGAGAGAGAGAGAGAGAGAGAGAGAGAGAGAGACAGAGAGAGAGAGACAGAGAGAGAGGAGGGAGGGGAGAGAGAGAGACAAGGGAGGGGAGAAGGAGGAGAGAGAAGGGAGGGAGAAGAGGAGAGAAATTGAGAAATTGTCGTCGTAACAGAACTCTTGGTTGGCTTTTCAAAAATTTGATACGAGTTTACAGGTTCAAGAGAATGTGTGCGTGTGCGTGTCTGAGGGAGGAGTGGATTTGGATGCACAGTACGAATCTCTCCTCCCCCTTCTCTTCTCTCTCTCCATAACTAACAACAATGGAAAAGAGTTGCAGAACATCACAAAAAGTTAAAATATTTGACCATTAAAAACAAGAATAACAACGGTAGCCTGGAACCTGTCATCAACTGCGTCATAGAGGGGGGGGGAAGGTGAGGGTTAAGAGGAGGGGGGAAGTGGATGAGAGGAGGGGGGGAAGGAGTCTAGGGTGAGGTGAGGGGGGGGGGTGAAGTAAGGTGAGAGAAGGAATGAGACAATCAACCTTTCCGTCAGTCAAGAACAGCAGACAGAGCTACACAACGCAACTTACCTACCATTCTAACACAACAGTTCTCAATCAAATCACAATTACGGCAACAAGTCTACACGGAAACACTTATTATTATCATTATTATATTATCATCATTATTATTACGTTTAAAATGGTAAAAGTCATCACCCTCATTGCTGACAGTGTTTACGTGCACACATTATACAGCAACGTTCAATATAATGTACAGAAACATTTATAAACATACCGGTACAAAATATGGAATACAAACTCACACAATCATCATAATATATATCTATCTAAACAAACATACGTCATTATATAAACATTCATAAACATACATCATAATGCATATAAACACATCTATATTAAAATTCATAGACATACGTTCATCAAATCATCACAATATACAAGGAGTCATCACATACCTCTCACATGGTCAGACAGGGCGGGCGGCAAATGCTTTCCCGTGGTAGGAGCTAGATACTCATAAGCCTTTACTGAGGTCTGAACTAGTTCCTGTGTCGCCGGCTTCCACACAAGGAGGGCTTTACAAACTCCTCCACGATTAGGTTCATTTCCAAAACGAAAAAAATAGCTTAATTTCTTATTTTTTTTAAGACGTGGACGTCAACAGAAAATACACTTAGTCACTATTTTACTTTAAGTTACTGTTGGTGGTATAGTTTTCTTTGTTTTCTAATTATAAACACTTAATCACATCCACGAGTCTTTAAGTTCAGAATAAGTTCAATCCATTGGGCGTTTAAGGTTAGCAATGTTAATTTATTATTATTTCGGATGTTTGGTCAATGTGGTGCAATTCTTAAGGCTTCTGGATACCAGTTTGTCCGGCCAAGTCGCTCTTCCTCTATCCGGTGATGGGCAGGAAAGTTTAGTGACGTTCTGCACTCCTAGTCAACCGTTTCTTCTTAACAGGTCACGGATTAATGAATATTTTTCTCTAAGTCAAGTTAGAGGTAAAAAATGTCTTCCTTTTGCTCCTTGTACAGGTTACAGGAAGGGTAGAGAAGTCTTATGTTCTTAAGTCCAGGTCACGACTAAGGGAATCCTTTCCTCTTACAAGTCACTGGAGAAACTTTCATTCAGTTTGGCCCAAATCGCGGGTAGAATATTTCAGCTGAAGTCACAGTGAGACGCCTTCCCAATCTCACAGTTCGCAAATAAAAGGAATTCCTTTCTTCCTACAGGCCCCAGGTAAGAGAGTCTTCCTTCACCCAAGAAACAGGTAGAATCCTCCCCTCTCGCAGGCCACGTCTAAGTGAATCCTTTATCAAGATAAAATCCTTCTCGCTCTCACAGTTCATACATAGAGTCCTTCACTTTAATCCCAGATAAAAGAGAACTTTAAGTGTAATCCATTTCTCTCAGGTCAACGAATCCTTCCCTCGTTCAGGTAACAGGTACAATGTCTCTCCTCCTACAGGTCACAGGTCGTCCTCCAGCTCCTCAGGACAATATTTTCCTCGCCTTCTCCTCATCTGCGTGACGCTGTTCCCTCCTCCTTGACACACCTGAGGGAGAACAACAGGTTAATTAGTTAACACTCGACTAGCAGCAGGTCTATTAATTAAGATAATAAGTTAACACTAACTAGCTAACATGTTAATAACCTGTCATCATTTAACAATGCATTAATTAGCTGACAATTAAGCTAATAAGTTAATAAATTAATAAATTAATTAGCTAACTTGATAAACAATAAATTTTATTAGCTAAAAAGAACCCTAACAGATTAACTACCTAACAAATTAATTAGCTTCTCCAACACGACCGCCTCTGCCATCAGTAAAGTCACACTGTACTCTGGTGGCCATTTTGTGTCCCAATTAAAAGTCAGAAAGTTAGCTTCGTCTTCACATTACCAGAGAGAGAACGAGAAAAAGAATATTAAACGTATGAAAGTTTTAGAGTCCATTTGGCCAGCAGCGAAAATCTTACTGTCATAACCGAGTCCTGGTGACGTCAGCAGCTAGTTGGGTACAATGAGCATAGGCATCACTGAAACTACTGGTTATAGACTATGCGCTTATAGTCTTTTATGCCCTATGCCCTGATGCCCTAGTGTGTGGTTCATATGGTATTGGTGACGTGTGTATGTTTGGGTCATTTATTATCACCTTGTATAGTCACTCTAAAAAACTATCTGTACTTGGAGTGATCAATGAATTTCAGAATGAACACTGACTCCTGTTGTCTCGGTAAGGTTGTCAAAATCCTTCAACCGTTGTGTCATATTTTCTCGATACAATTTTGTATGGATAGTTTTGTGAGCGATTGTGTATCTACTTCACCACACCAACCTCTACCTTGTGTCGTGTAGTGAAAATGTCAGATACACGATCACCACACACACGATCACCACACACACGATCACCACACACACGATCACCACACAATTAGGTAAAGTAGTTCTCGGTGGGAGTCCTGATGATAAGGCCTTGAGTGCACAGTAATTATCTATATGATGATAAAATATACACAAAAAATAACATGAGTGTTGTTATCTCCTTATCAATGTAAACCATCAATTGTTATTATTTATCAAGGGCCTGCAACGACGTCACCAATATACGAAGATCAGCAGACGCGCAATAATAGTGGTGCACTCTACGACACACACACACACACCACGTGAACACCACACCACTCGGTGTCTCCATGACCCCGTGAGGTCCTTCATATCAACACCTACGGACGAGTTACTGAACCACGTCAACACCACACCGTGTCTCCATGACCCCGTGAGGTTCTTCATATCAACACCTACGGACGAGTTACTGAACCACGAGGTATATGTGACCTCACACAGTATGGCAAGAGACCAGCCCGGACCTGTAAACTATAATAATTTGTATGATCAATTCATGTTCCTTCTCCTTTCAGTAATGGAAGCTTTTGTTAAACGACCCACCCACCCCATATCTTCGTATGTAATAGTCAATTTTGTCCAATGTATACTTTCAGCCTTCGGGCTGTAGAACTTTTTCAATAAGCCTTTAATAATAATTATTATTATTACACACACACACACACACACCTCTCCATCACTGGCCAATGACATTCCTAGTACAAAGAAATCACGTTAATGTTTGGACAGGAAAGTCTGATTGATGTCACCGCCCTGTCAGAGGCTTCAGAAACACTGATATAACATAACATAACCTAACCTGACCTAACCTAACCTAACCCATCATAAACTAATACAACCGAACCCAACACTCGGTAATCTATTTATATGCCGACAACTGTAATGTTCACTTACGATATAGTACATGTACACAAAATCAATATCAAATATCGTTTTGGGTTATACAATAAGACAAACAGACGAAGGATTTTGACAACCCTACCGAGACAACAAGAGCCGTAGTGTTCATTTTGAAATTCATCGGATACCTCCGTAAAGATACTATTTTGGTCGTGTATTCAATCCCCCAAGCTGTTATGTTCAATGTCTAGGGATCAAAAGTCACCCCCTGGAATAAGTTAGCACCTCACTCGCGTAATTCTGCGCTACGCCTTGCACAGGATGTATGGGAGTGCACAATAAACTAGCGCCTGAGCTGCTGTATGGGGGGGGGGTTGAGACAAATCTGAAAATCTGACTCGAGTGCCGTGTTGTTGTTTCTAATTAATTCTCTTTATTTTAATTTCGTGAAATAAAATTGTCGGATCACGCAAAGATTAGACACCCAAGCTTATTCCACCAGATTAAAACACGTCCTAACGCTAACCCCAACTTAACGCTTACCTAACCAAATATTGAACTAATCTAATCCTATCCCAACTTAACGCTACCTAACCCATCTTAAACTAACCAACATAACCTAACTTAGCATACCCCCTGCGCCCCCCCCCCTTCCAGGTAGCATTATGATGCTTAATATCAAGGTGAAATAAGGTGGGGGGGGGGGCTAATCTTCAGGTCGTCCAAACTGTCATAGTGCCAGGTGTCATTACAGTATTATAGTGCTGATACGTTATCCACTATTATTTACAAAAGACAAAATATAACACGAACATTCAATTCATATTGTTCATCTCTTAACGGTAATGAAGAAAATTTAAACAGGGACATTCAACTCATTCCAACCTAGAGAGAGAGAGAGAGAGAGAGAGAGAGAGAGAGAGGTGCGCGCGCATCCAATTCGACAAGCTAGTGGAGCCCAAAACATTGATCAACGTGACGTCATAAGAAATCCATCTATAGATCCACGAACGCCGACAACAACACCAACACCACCACCACCATCTTCCCCGTCTGCATCATGTTCCGAGAAAATAGAGAAAAAAAAATAAAGCCAATCTGTGTGAACTTCCATTATACAATTTTCTCTAAACTAGTTGTCATTATTTACAAGTTTCTCTTTCCTTTGACAATTTATTTTATTTCAACAATTTCATAGTCATTATACTTATTCCGTTTTCTTCGTCACTTCTTTTTACATTTGTCTTACGTTTGAAGTTTCCAGCCAATGTTTTTAAATTATTTTCCTTAAAGCAGACACGGAGGAAAGAAGGAGAATGAGAGTGTAGAAAGGGTAAAGAAAGATGGGGAGGTGAAAGGGAGAGAAAGTATGGGAGGGAGAAGGGAATGATATAGAGAAAGAGAGTTAAGACACTAGATCTCTCTCTCTCAACTTAAGAAAGTGTTGATCTAAATAACAACTTCGTCCACGCGCGGAATTTTAATAACACAATTGACACATTAAAGATCTGTAAAACATCACCTAATTAGTGATATTAATTGATGCTTATGAGGTATGGATGTGACCTAATTACCTGACACAACCAGACGTGCGCCCAGGTACAGTAATTAGTTACCTGAAATACAGTTGTGTGTGTATTTAACGCCCCGGGGACAAACGTCATTATTATTATCATCATTATTATTATTATTAGTATTATTATTATTATTATTATTATCACCGATATTCTCATTACACTTAATCGTTCCAAAGGCCGATCATAAATATCGTTACCAGGTATATAACATAATTACAATAATAATTAATTAAGCCTGGTCTAGTATTTCAGCCATTAAGAGAAACCTGAATATTGTAAATAGCCAAGACTAATTCATCTCTACCTTAATCATTATTACATTTTAAGTCCCCCCCCCCCCAAAAAAAATAGGTTTAATTTATCATATTTCACCATTGGAAAAAATTAAGCATTTATCCATCACCAAAGAGTATATAGTATTATTAGTAGTAGCATTTTATTAATTTATTTTTTATTTTATTTTATTTTAATTATTTTTTTTGGGGGGGGGGGGGGTCACCTGAAGATTACACACCTCAGTTTATTTCACCTGATGATGGAAATCTATCGTTAATCTATTCTACACTAACGATAACCTAATGCTAACCTACTCAAACGTTAACCTAACCTAACCTAAAGCTAACCTAGCCTAACCAAATTTAACGCTAACTTAACCTAACCAAACTTAAAACAAACCTAACACCCCCCCTCCCCAGGTAGCGTTAGGGTGTTAAATCATCAGGTGATATAAAAACTGGGATGCCTAACCTTCACGTAGTCCAACCATTTACAATAAACAGGGACAATACAATGTTGCTCTGAGAAAACGGCATATCCCGACACTGGCTGGCGGAATTCTTCCTCCTCATCCTCCAGTGACCCCTGACCTTTGGTCGCTCAGGGTCACGGAAATGGTGCAGTGATGATCCGGCTGACGGCCCCATATTGACCACGATATCTTCCATAGAGCTAATGAGACATGGGTCGTAAAAATACCATCATCATCATCACCATTGTTATCATAATCATCATAACACCATCATCAATATATAACTATCATCACCAACACCATCCTCAACACCATCATCACCAACACCATCCTCACCAACACCATCCTCACCACCACTATCATCATCATCCCCCGCATACACAAAATAGCCACATTCATTAAACATTCTACAGTAACAGTAGATGGAACTGTGACAAGTGGAGGAGGAAAAAAGAGTGGAGGGAGGAAAAAGAGGAGGTGGAGGAGGAAAAAAGAGGAGGTGGGAGGAGGAAAAAGAGGAGGTCGAGAGGAAAAAGAGAGGGAGGTGGAGGGAAAAAAAGGAGGTGGAGGGAGGAAAAAGGAGGTCAGGAGGGAAAAAAAAGAGGAGGTGGAGAGGTAAAAAGGGAGGTGGAGAGGGCAAGAGGAGGTGGAGGAGGAAAAAAAAAGTGGAGGAGGAAAAAAAGGAGGTCGAGGAGGGAGAAAAAAGAGGAGGTGGAGAAGGTAAAGGAGGTGGAGGAGGGAAAAAAAGAGGTCGAGGAGGAAAAAAAGAAGGAGGTCTGAGGAGGAAAAAAGAAGGAGGTGGAGGAGGAAAAAAGAGAGGTGGAGGAGGAAAAAGGAGGTGAAGAACAGAGGGAGTTGGAGAAAGAACAGGAGGTGGAGAAAGAGCAGAGGGAGGTGGAGAAGAACAGAGGGATGTGGAGAAAGAACAGAGAGTGGAGAGAAGAGGAGGGCAAAGGAGGAGGAAGAACAGGAGGAGGAGGAGGAGGTGGAAGACGTGAAGGACACAATCATATACGTCAGGAACACGACCCTCCACCGCTTCTGCAGGCGTAGTCCACGAAAGGAACAGCAATGACAACAGCAGCAGCACGAGTAACAGCAGCAAGAGTAACAGCAACAGAACTAAGAGCAACAGACAGCATTAGCAGCAGCAGCACACACACAACAGCAGCAGACAGCATTAGCAGCAGACAGCATTAACAGTCACACACACAGCAGCAGCAGACAGCATTAACAGCGTCACACACACAGCAGCAGACAGCATTAACAGCGTCACAACAGCAGCAGCAGCAGCGTCACACACACAGCAGCAGACAGCATCAACAGCGTCACACACAGCAGCAGCAACAGCGTCAACACACAGCAGCAGCAGCACATCAACAGCGTCACACAGCAGCAGACAGCGTGGCGGCGTCACACACACGGCAAGCAGACAGCATTAACAGCGTCACACACAGCAGCCAACAGCATCACACACACAGCGAGACAGCATCCACAGCAGCTGACAGCATCACACACAGCAGCATTAACAGCGTCACACACACAGCAGCGACAACATTAACAGCGTCACACACACAGCGACAGCAACAGCGTCACACACACACAGCAGCACAGCAACACACATTAACAGCGTCCACACACACAGCACGAACAGCATTAACAGCGTCACACACACACAGCAGCAGACAGCATTAACAGCGTCACACACACACACAGCATTAAGCGTCCCACACACACAGCAGACAGCATTAACAGCGTCACACACACAGCAGCAGCAGACAGCATTAACAGCGTCACACACACACAGCAGCAGACAGCATTAACAGCGTCACACACACACAGCAGCAACAGCATTAACAGCGTCACACACACAGCAGCGAACAGCATTAACAGCGTCACACACACAGCAGCAGACAGACAGCATTAACAGCGTCACACACACAGCAGCAACACACACACAGCAGCAGACAGCATTAACAGCGTCACACACACAGCATCGAACAACATTAACAGCAGCAGCACACACACAGCAACAGCACGCACACACACACACAGCAGCAGCAGACGGCATTAACCACAGCAGCAGCAGGAACAGCGGCGCCTCCGGCCAATCGCCGCCCCGATGATGACAACACGACCCTCTGACACGAAGACCTACACACACACACACACACACAGGGTCAGCCACGTGTACATAAACAGTCACATACATACATACCACACCACTTATACGCACATACGTCCAGACACACACAAGGTCAGCCACGTGTACATAAACAGTCACATACATACATACCACACCACTTATACGCACATACGCTCAGACACACACAAGGTCAGCCACGTGTACACAGAGTCACATACATACCACAACACTTATACGAACATACGCACATACGCTCACTCACACACACACACGTCACAAGGCCACGCACATACACGTGAACGTTGGCTTAAGGTCACGGTCAAACTCACATACCGCTTAACATGGGGATTGTAATAAATAAATAAATATATAATATATATATATATATATATATATATATATATATATATATATATATATATATATATATATATATATATATATATATATATATATATATATATGTGTGTGTATGCTCTCTCAAACTTACATACGCACATACAAAAACATACATATAAAAACATACACACACATACATACAAAAAAATAAATGTGCGCGCCCACACACACACACACACACGGAATACCTCACTAATTCCGGTCTGGTCCAAATCAGATTCAAAGCACTTCAACTATAATCCCCCGCACGCAGTAACCCCCAGCCAAGCGCACTCAAAGTCACAAGCACTCAAGTTTCACACACACACACACACACACACACACACACACACACACAAGTACTCAATTTTAGATGAACTCAGTTATTTGTACACTCGCAATCGTATCCACACACACACACACACACTCTCTCTCATTGTTCATTTACTCAATAAATCAATGAAAATCTCTCCACTACTCCGCCACCCTATGACATTGTGTATGTGTGTGCGTGTGTGTCTGCATATGACCTTATACTTGTGTGTGTGTGGTGTGTGTGTGTGTGTGTGTGTGTGTGTGTGTGTGTGTGTGTTTTTATGACTATATGTGCGTGTTCATATAATCGTAGTATGTATGGCTGTCTGTCTATGTACACGTGGTTGACCTTGTGTGTGTGTGTGTGTGTGTGTGTGTGTAAATATTTAAAAAAACATGTCCTTGGTTAACCATGTTGTATTGGTTGCGGTGTTTGTAAGCAGTCAGAGCGTGTTAGATAGATCCTTTCACGGTGCTTTGGGTGAGGGGTTAAGGGGGAGGGAGGGGGAGGGGGGGGAGGGGGGAGGGGAGGGGAGGGGGAGGGGGGGGGGAGGGGGGGAGAGAGAGAGAGGGGAGGGAGAGAGAGAGGGGAGGGAGAGAGAGGGGGAGGGGGGGAGGAGAGAGAGAGGGGAGGGAGAGAGAGGGGGGAGGGAGAGAGAGAGGGGGGGGAGGAGAGAGAGAGGGGGAGGGGAGAGAGAGAGAGGGGGGAGGGGAGAGAGAGAGGGGGGGGAGGAGAGAGAGAGGGGGGGAGGGGAGAGGGAGAGAGAGGGGGGGGGGGAGAGAGAGAGGGGGGGGGGAGGGAGAGAGAGGGGGGAGGGAGAGAGAGAGGGAGAGAGAGAGAGAGGGAGGGAGGGAGAGAGGGGGAGGGAGAGAGGGGGGGAGAGAGGGGAGGAGGGGAGGGGAGGGGGGGTTGAGGAGGAGGAGAGAGAGAGGGGAGGGGGTTGAGGAGGGAGAGAGAGAGAGAGAGAGAGAGAGAGAGAGAGAGAGAGGGGAGAGAGAGGGGGAGAGGGAGAGAGAGGGGAGGGAGAGAGAGAGAGGGGAGAGAGAGAGGGGAGGAGAGAGAGAGGGGAGAGAGAGAGGGGAGGGAGAGAGAGGAGGGGAGGGAGAGAGAGAGGGGAGGAGAGAGAGGAGGGGAGGAGGAGGAGGAGTAGAGAGAGAGAGAGAGAGAGGGGGTTGAGGGGAGGGGGAGGGGGTTGAGGAGAGAGAGGAGGGGGTGGGAGGGTTGAGAAGGAGAGTGAGGGGAGGGTAAGTAAGGGTCCCAAAATCGACCCCCCAGGTATATGCCAGGTAGCCAGTTATCGCCTCATAATATACCTCCCCCCATCCCTTTGTTGTCACCGTTGCCAGGACTACACCATCACCACCATACCCCTTACCACCACAACACTCCTATCACCATCACGACACTACTACTACCACCACCACCCTGCCACCATCATTTGTTGTCACCGTTGCCAGGACTACACCATCACCACCATACCCCTTACCACCACAACACTCCTATCACCATCACGACACTACTACTACCACCACCACCCTGCCACCATCATCACCATCGATCACCAAGCTCACCTCGGCTAGTCGTCTTTGTTGAGCGTATTGAGTGGTCACTAGGATGGGACGGCTGCCTTCCTCCCCTGATGAGAGGAAAGACACGCACACACCCTCGCACACACCCTCGCACACCATCACCAGTCACACAAGTCCCTCACTATACGCTCTTCACTAACACCAAAACATTTTATTTTATTTCTTGCATCAACTTTCTAAACAAGAGTGAAAGTGATACATGTATTTATTTACATCTTGACACAGACCAGAGCAAGTACAGTTACCTGATGATGATGACGACAGGTGTGGTACAGATCGTGATAGTAATGGTGGTGGTGGTGCTAGTGGTTATGGTGGCAGCGGTGGTAACAAGTTAAGTTAAGTAGCAGCAGTAGCAGTAGTAACTGTCGGTCACCACACCCCATTATTTACCACCGTACTGCTGCTGTTATTACTCCTACCCCCTTCCTCCCTCCCTTACCCTACCCCCTTCCTCCCTCCCTTACTCTACCCCCTTCCTTCCTTCCTTCCTCCCTCCTTTATCCTACCCTTCCCCACCACACGCCCACCCTGTCACCAACCACAATCTAGCCACATAAACACACCTTACCTACCTGCCTGCCTACCTACCTACCCACGCCCTGCTGCCCCCCCTGTCTCCACAATTGCACATGCCTACGCCTATACATGTTCTATTTAACGACTACACTATACCTACCTACCCTGCCTGACCACCCCCCACTCCGCATCAACCCCCAACTCCACCACCTCCTCCCCCCAACATCATCTCCCCACAACCTCTCTCATGCCAGGCTTACGGGCCACAAATAGCAACAGCCTGGTCGATCAAAGGTCACGCCATCAAGCTTACTGACCCTCCACACCTGCCCCGGGGACCCCTCCACCGCCTGCCCCAGGGACCCCTACCACCGTCTGCCCCAGGGACCCCTACCACCACCTGCCCCAGGGACCCCTCCACCACCTATCCCAGGGACCCCTAACACCATCTGCCCCAGGGACCCCTAACACCATCTGCCCCAGGGACCCCTAACACCATCTGCCCAGGGACCCCTACCACCACCTGCCCCAGTGACCCCTACCACCATCTGCCCCAGGGACCCCTACCACCACCTGCCCCAGGGACCCCTACCACCACCCGAATCCGTCCATTTGTCGGCGAGTCCGAGAGTAGAAAATACAACAATTCAAACAAACAAACGATGGATCTCACCCAAACTCAGTGAATGGTAATAATAACAGCAAGACGCCAGAAAATAATAAACCACCATCAACACTGTGGCATAACTGTACAGTTATCTGGTCGGCACCGGGACCTCGGACTTTGTTGTGGGTGGCGGAGGAAGGTGGCCGTGTGGACTCCCAACCTACTGACATAAACCTACTTATAAAAAATAAACTACAGCCGTCAAAGCCACACACAACCCTCCAAAAATACCAATATGTCTCGACTACTTTCTATTTAAGCTAAATTGACTAATGTACTTTATGGTTCGGAGTAAAAGACCAATTTCCCGTTGCGCGCCTCCCTGCGGGTGACACATGAACTAGTGGGTGTCAGTGCTGCCTGTCTGTCACAACGTGGTCCACTTCTTGGATAACTGTCTCCTGTGGCCGTGGTTGGAGTAAAGTGAGTTTATATATTTTTGTGTCCATATTATTGGCACACCTAAATAGTAACCCCCCCCCTTCCCCCCCAGGTTATTTCCCTCGATTAAAACAACCCGAACACTACATAGGAACATAAGGAGTCTACAATAGGCCGGTTGGCCAGTGCATGGCAGCTCCTGTCTAGAGTTACAACCACTCTCTGCCATCCATGAATCTATCCAGCCTCCTTTTAATACTTTCCAGCGTTCCAACACTTACTACAAAGTTGCTAAGCTTGTTCCACTCGTCCACTACCCTATTCGTGAACCAGTTCCTTCCTATCTGCCTCCTAAACCTAAACTTATTCAACTTAAATCCGTTGCTCCAAGTCCTATCCTGCTCGGATATTATAAGAACTTTATCTATATCTCCTTTATTTATTCCTTTCATCCACTTAAATACTTCTATCATATCCCCCCGCACTCTTCGTCTTTCTAGGGAATGCAAGTTTAGTTTCTTTAACCTATCTTGATATGGAAGGTTTCTAAATCCCGGAATCATTTTCGTCATTCTTCGGTGCACCGACTCGAGTGAATTGATATCCATTCAATAATAAGGGCACCAGAACTGAACAGCATAATCGAGGTGGGGCCTGACTAGCGCAAGATATAGTTGCAATATGACCTCCGCACTCTTATTACTTACACTTCTAGATATAAAACCCAATACTCTGTTTGCCTTATTTCGAAAATTAACGCACTGTTTTCTAGGCCATAGGTCCGGGCTTACAAATACCCCTAGGTCTCTTTCACAAGTCGACTTCTCGAGGTTGATGTTGTTAAGGCTGTATACATTGACAGTATTTGTTCTTCCAATATTAAGTACACTGCACTTGCTGGTGTTAAATTTAATTTGCCATTTTCTGACCACGCCTGCAGTTTATTTAAATCCTCCTGTAGTGCATTTGCATCCTGCCCTGCATTAATCTGCCGCCCTATTTTGGTGTCATCCGCAAACTTGCTTATGTTACTGCTGATCCCAGTATCTAGATCGTTTATGTAGATTATGAACAAGAGTGGGCCCAGTACTGACCCCTGGGGAACCCCACTAGTTACACAGCCCCACTCGGATTTAATACCATCTACGCTGACCCCGTGTTGAATTGGTGAGCCATGATTTTATCAAATTTATAACTTTCCCCTCGACACCATGAGCCTTAACTTTTCTCAGAAGCCTCTGATGCGGTACTCCGTCAAACGCTTTGCTAAAGTCTAAGTAAATAACATCGTAATTTTCGTCATTATCTACTACCTCGAAGACTTAACTAAAAAACGTCAGCAGATTTGTTAGACAAGATTTTCTCTTTGTAAACACATGTTGAGAGTCGTAGATTAATTTGTTTTTCTCTAAATGCGATCGGATGTTATTTGCTATAATTAATTCAAGAAATTTCCCCACTACTGACGTCAAATTCATTGGCCGGTAATTTGACGCTGATGCTCTGTCTCCCTTTTTGAATATGGGAGGAGTTAGGTTAAGTTAAGTTATGGTTGGTTGGTTATGATTAGGTTATAATACGTTAGGTTATGGTTAGAGTTAATCAACAGGTGTTGAAATATGCTGGGGGTTATTCTTCAGGTGATCCAATTGAAATTACGGATGACAATTTTATCCCTAAACAAAATCATGATAAAAGTTTGCTTAAAATTATTTACAAGTTCACACGTAACATCCACCAGATCGCCCACTAACGGTAACTGCTCGCTGGAGTATGAGAACAGTGACAGTACCCCCCCCCCCCACACCACCACCTGTAAGTGTTCCAATTAACTTGTATCATCAGTGAAGGCAAAGATAAACAGCAAGCCATGTCACCTGAAAATTAACCCCCCCCCAAGCTTAATTCGCCTCAAGATTAACCATCCCTAATTTAAATCTAACCTAACCTAACTTTAACCTAACCTAACATTAATTTAACCTAACGTAACTTTAACCTAACCTAACATTAATCTAACCTAACATTAAACTAACCTAACATTAATCTAACCTAACATTAACCTAACCTAACATTAACCTAACCTACCATTAACCTAACCTAACATTAACCTAAACTTCAATCTAACCTAAAATAACAAACCAAACGTAACATAACCATACACAAGATAACTCCCTCCAGTGTGTTTAATCCCCAAATGAAATAAACTAGGGTGGCTAATCTTCAGGCGATCCCCACATAGGGCCGGCAGTAGGAGAACGCCCTAACAACACACATACAACACCCAAGAAAGAACAAGTGAATGGACGGCAGTGAATGAAAAAGGGATTAAGTCTGTATCTCTTAGTCTGGGCTGTCCTGAGGGTCTGGACTGGCGGCAAGGAGGAAAAAAGATGAAATTATACCATTCAGGTCTCCCACCCCCCCTCCCCGCGTGTGTGTGTGTGTGTGTGTGTGTGTTGGAAGCAGTTGACCCCAATTTATCGCTCGAGGATAAGTCATAAAACCCGGAACAGCGAACACCAAACCTCACTTTACTACTTACGTCTGACCACCTGAACATTAGACACCTCGGCTTATTTCACGTGATGAGTAACCACCTCAATTAGAGCTAACCTAACCAAATCTAACATAGCCTACATTTAACTACCCTAACCTAATATAACCTAACTCAGCCAAACCTAATCTGACATAAATTAATCTAACCCAACTCGCCAGGTAACGTTTGGATAATTAATCAGGTAAAATAGTTAGGGTGTCAAATCTTCAGGTGTTTCCCTATCATGGGTTAGGTTAACTCAACCCACGGATCCCAGACACCTTTTAATCAGATTCCCGGGTTCACAATGGTGGTGTCGATATATCAGAATCATAAGTACATAAGAATGGAGGAAACTGCAGCGGGCCTTTTGGCACATACTGGGCAGTCTGGTTTACACCCAACCCCTATTGCTCATATATCCATCCAACCTATGTTTGAAGCTATCCAGCGTATTCGAGTTAATGGTGATATTTGGTAACTTGTTCCGCTAGTCTACTACTCTTTCCAGGCCAATGTTTACCTATCTCGCGCCTAAATCTAAATTTGTCTAATTTAAAACCATTGCTACGAATTCGCTCTTCGTTAGATAGTTTGAGTACCTTTGTAATGTCCCCTTTGTTTAGCCCTGACTTCAATTTATACACCTCTTTCATATCGCCCCTCACTACGTCTCTCGAGGGAGTGCAAATTAAGATGCTTTAACCTGTCTCTGTACTCAAGGTTCCTAATGCCCGGGATTAGTCTTGTCATTCTCCCCTGAATTCTTTCCAAGGATTCTATATCCATTCTGTAATACGGTGACCAGAATTGAACTGCGTAATCCAAGTGAGGTCTCTCAACCGCAAAATATAATTTTAGGACCTCGCAAGTCTTGTAACTAACACTTCTTTGTATGTATCCAAGTACTTTATTAGCCTTGTTTCGAGCAAATACACATTGTTTACTTGGCTTAAGATCCCTACTTATCATTACTCCTAAATCTTTCTCGCAGTCGGATTTCTCAATAACATCGTTCATCAGAGTATTAAAGGAATGTAAGGAAGAGCTTAGTATGCCCTTAGCAAAGTTGTTTAACATGTCCTTAAAAACAGGTGTAGTACCAGAATCCTGGAGGATAGCGAATGTAATACCGATTTTCAAACTCTATTCAAATCACCTGGAGAAGCACCGATTGATCAATGATTCCCAGCATGGCTTCACAAGCGGGCGTTCATGTCTAACTAATCTATTAACATTCTTTTCTTCAGTTTTCGAATCGGTGGACGAGGGCACAATTATGATGTGGTATATCTCGACTTTAGCAAAGCCTTCGACAGAGTCCCCCACGAAAGACTAATTAGAAAGGTAGAAGCTCATGGCATCAAAGGTGACATCCTTAAATGGATTAGGGCGTGGTTACAGGACAGGAAACAGCCAGTGAGCATTAACGGCACTAAGTCCCATTGGAGCAACGTCACAAGTGGAGTTCCCCAAGGCTCAGTACTTGGACCATTATTATTTATTATATACATAAACGACATAGATATCGGCATAGACAGCAACATAAGTAAATTTGCTGATGACACTAAAATAGGACGTGTTATCAAATCTGACGAGGACTCGGCAAAACTACAGGAAGATCTAAACAAATTTTTCGAATGGTCTGAAAAATGGCAGATGAAATTCAACGTCGACAAATGTAAAGTACTCAGTATAGGAGATGTAAACAGGGAAACCAGATACCAGATGAACAACGATGCCATAGAGAAATCCGACTGCGAGAGAGATTTAGGAGTAATGATAAGTAGGAACCTTAAGCCAAGTAAACAACGTGTTTTTGCTCGTAACAAGGCTAATAAAGTACTTGGGTTCATACAAAGTAGTGTTAGTTACAAGACTAGCGAGGTCATCCTAAAACTGTATCTTGCTCTTGTGAGACCACACCTGGATTACGCAGTTCAGTTCTGGTCACCGTATTACAGAATGGATATAGAGTCCTTGGAAAGAAATCAGAGGAGAATGACAAGACTAATCCCGGGCATTAGGAACCTTGAGTATAGAGACAGGTTAAAGCATCTTAATTTGCACTCCCTTGAGACGTAGAGCGAGGGGCGACCTGATAGAGGTGTATAAGTGGAAGGCAGGGCTAAACAATGGGGACATTACATAGGTACTCAAATTATCCGACCAGGAGCGAACTCGTAACAATGGTTTTAAATTAGACAAATTTAGATTTAGGCGTGAAATAGGTAAACACTGGTTTGGAAACAGAGTAGTGGATGAATGGAACAAGTTACCAAATATCATCATTAACTCGAATACACTGAATTGCTTCAAACATAGGTTGGATGCTTATATGAGCAATAGGGGTTGGGTGTAAACGGGACTGCCCAGTATGGGCCAATAGGCCCGCTGCAGTTTCCTCCATTCTTATGTTCTTATCTGGATCTGGTTTCCCTGTTTACATCTCCTACACTGAGTGTGCCCATGGGGTATAAGTTGGTTACACACTATGCTGTACTCTAGTTACCTGTTGAGCCTCCACACGTCTCAAATCGCTAATAAACTGAACCTTAAAAATAAAATAAAAATATGTTTTTGTTTTGACGTATTTCGGAGCCTCGACCAGTAGTTAAAATCGAGAGAGCTGTTCTTGATGAGAGAGAGACAGAGAGAGAGAGAGAGAGAGAGAGAGAGAGAGAGAGAGAGAGAGAGAGAGAGAGAGTGTGTGTGTGTGTGAGTGTGTGTGTGTGTTTCGTCAACCACCTGTCAACAATACAGCAAAATTTTTGTTAGTTTATCATTATTATCTATTTTTAAAAAGAGGAAATACTCTGGTAATACCCGACGTTTTAACCCGATGATTCATACTTTGCTTCTAAATACGGTTTGATAAGAATTTAAATTTCACCCAAACCATTTTTTCCTAATTGTAATCCCTAAGTAAACATCTAAGTGTAATAATATACGGTACTTACACTGTAGCTTACGTGAAGATTAGCCACCCCAAATTATTTTACCAGATGATGAAACGCTCTAACGTGAACCTAACACCCCTAGGTTGTTTAATCATCATGTGTCTACTGTATGCTGGGGTATCTAATCTTCATGGGATATGGCAAATGAAATTCAACACCAGCAAGTGCAGCGTACTTAATATTGGAAGAACAAATACTTATAATGTATACAGCCTTAACAACATCAACCTAGAGAAGTCGACTTGTGAAAGAGACCTAGGGGTACTTGTAAGCCCGGACCTACGGCCTAGAAAACAGTGCGTTAATGTTCGAAATAAAGGACAAACAGAGTATTGGGTTTTATATCTAGAAGTGTAGTAACAAAGGTGCAGGGGTGTTGCAACTATATCTTGCGCTAGTCAGGCCGCACCTCGATTATGCGGTTCAGTTCTGGTGCCCCTATTATAGAATGGATATAAATTCACTAGAGTCGGTGCATCGAAGAATGACAAAAATGATTCCGGGACTTAGAAGCCTTCCATATCAGGATAGGTTAAGAAACTTAACTTGCATTCCTAGAAAGACGAAAGAATGCGGGGAGATATGATAGAAGTATTTAAGTGGGTGAAAGGAATCAAAAGGGATATAGATAAAGTTCTTATAATATCCGAGCAGGATAGGACTCGGAGCAACGGATTCAAGTTGGATAAGTTTAGGTTTAGGAGGGAGATAGGAAGAAACTGGTTCTAAATAGGGTGGTGGACGAGTGGAACAAGCTTAGCAACTTTGTAGTAAGTGCGGGAACTCTGGAAAGTTTCAAAAGGAGGCTAGATAGATTCATGGATGATAGAGAGTGGTAGTAACTCTCGACAGGAGCTGCCATGCACAGGCCAACCGGCCTATTGCAGACTCCTTATGTTCTTATGTTCCGTTTTCTATGATGTAAGCAGTCAACCACGCCTCCTCAACCCCCCACTCCTACCAACCCTAAAATTATGTTTCTTATTTATTTCCGCACTTCTACTAGACAGCTGTACTGTACGTCTCTCTGGTCGCCCTAGAGGGCCAGTAAGGGTCATTTCCCCTTGATTGGAACAATTTATTTAGCCAGAACAATACAGATACAAAAAGTAATCAATATAGATATGGCCGAGCCTGAGCTCTCTTAGTGGCACCAATACTGTATATTTATCCCAAGGAATTTGTATAAAGCTTTTAGTGTTATCTGGTTTACAATGTTACATGATGTTAGTAAATACATATTACAATGTTACCACGTTTATATATATATATATATATATATATATATATATATATATATATATATATATATATATATATATATATATACAGTAATCTGTTAATTGGGTGGCAGCAATACCGTACAACACGGGCTGTGCTAAAGTAAAACAATAAAACAGTCAGTGTCGTAATGGTAAAATATACAATCACTGGCAATGGGAGTTTCTATCAACGTGACAATATACAGTATGTTGTATTGGATTTTAATGGCACAGTAAAACCTAAGAGATACATTTTAATACTTAAACAATAGTTGTCTTTTTAGAGACGATTTAAAGTTCTCTGGAGTCTAGTATTACCCAAGATGGTGTACCGACTTAACAACCGTACTACCCCTCTTGACCCCCATCCTTATTAAGGTAGAGAATGTTTACACCTTCAACCTTCCCTCACTGATAGGTGTATGGACACGTCAGTTACCTTTCGTTGTTAGTTGAAAATCGATGGAAATGAAGTCCAGCTTGTTTGAATTTTCTTATTGGTCCGTTACGTCAAGCAATTGATAGGCGATTCCGTGACTGGGTGTCATAGTTCTCAAGGTCGATAGAGGTGTGCTGCTCACACCTTACCCAAAATGCCACCATGACATCACAGCGTAGACAACAAAGCACCACCTACGTGCGCGGGAAAACCTCTATAGACCTTGGTAGTGTGTACGTCGGCTCATAGGTGGCACCCTAGTCGACGCTGTAAATGGTCGATTTCACCACCTTACTTTCATAGGATATTTGGTGTTACTAAAGGAGGAAAGTGTAATACCCGGAAAAAAAGTTGCAACGTTTGGTTGAGTTAAAGAGGACAACACCTTACATGCAATCCAAGCGAGGATCGAATCAGGGTAGCAGTCGTGTGAATCACGCTTGCGCTACCACGCCGTCCCACCAACACATGTGAGGCAACAATAACAGCTGGAAAAATATAGGAAAAAGGCGAAAGAAGTAAAGCTTAGAATTGAAGGAAAAAGAAAACCGACAAAGAGAGACAGTGAGCAAGGTCAGACGGATAATGAGCAGACTAAACACAGGTTAAAAAAAAAAATCCTAGAAGCGGTAAATCCCCGACCCAGGAGAGGATGGTCGTGGGGGGGATTAATTGGAAGGTCACAGGAAAGGTTAACTTGGGTCACGGGAGAACGTCCTCAAGGACTGACCTGACCTCTCTCTTCCCCCAATCCCTCCCATTTTTTCTCTCTCTCTCTCTCTCTCTCTCTCTCTCTCTCTACTTCTGTGTCTGATTCTCTCTCATTTCAAGCTTTTCACTTTGTTTCTTATTGCCCCGCCCCTCTCCCTCCACACATAATAATGGTTGTCCCTCGTGTACGAGGTTGGCCGGCCTTAGGGCCACTTTGACGTGAATTTGTTTAAGGTGTAGAAGCTGTCGCCAACACAACAACCACACCCTAAGTTAACGAGCTGCATGACCCAGTGTCAAGGAATAGTCCGAGAAGACCGGACAACTAAACCAACTGCACTGGTTAACCATTACCCCGGAACACGATCCACAAATCGATTAACATCCAGGTCTCCAATTACTGCTGGGTAGTCAGAGGCAAATGGTCTGAAGAATCTAGCCGAAAATTTCACTCTGCCCGGGGATTGAACCTGAGTCCACTCACTTGCGAGGCAAGCATGCTGACCATTGTACCACACATACATACATAATTACAGCACACTTTCCAGGTAACTCAAGTATTTGGGGATTTAATAACGGTGGATGGAAGGGAGACAGTATGAAAAGAGTAAAAGGGGGAGAGAGATAAATGGAAGAGAATAAGAAAGATAGTTGGAGGAGGGAGTACATAAAAGGGGGCAGTGAGAGAAGAAATTAGAGAGAAGCCAGTAGGGAGAGAACGAGGGTACAAAAGAAAGGGAGAAACGGATGGAAATGAATAAGGAGAAAGCAGGGAGGGAAGAAGAAGAAGGGATGTGGAGTGGGGGGGGGGATAGTTAAAGCACACTGGCCGTTACAGGTTGAGTAACACCCACGCTGCAACACTGTGACAGAGCAGCACTTGTCACGCTAAAGCTCCCTGCTGTGACGCTGTTATTGCCACACATCCAACGGTAACGGGGAGGGAGAAGAGGGAGGAGGTGGAGGAGAAAAGAGGGAGGAGGTGGAGGGAGAAGAGGGAGGAGGTGGAGGAGAGGAGAGGGTGGAGGAGGAGAAGGAGGGAGGTGGAGGGAGGAGGTGGAGGAGAGGGAGGAGGTGGAGGGAGAGGGAGGGAGGTGGAGGGAGGTAGAAGAGGAGGAGGTGGAGGGAGAAAGAGGAGGGGTGGACGGAGAGAGGGGAGGTGGAGGAGAGTAGAGGGAGGGAGGTGGAGGGAGGAGGTGGAGGGAGAAGAGGGAGGAGGTGGAGGGGAGAAAGAGGGAGGAGGTGGAGGGAGTAGAAGGAGGTGGAGGGAGAAGAGGGAGGGTGGAGGAGAGAAGGGAGGAGGTGGGAGGGAGAAGAGGGAGAAGGTGGAGGGAGGGAGGTGGAGGAAGAAGAGGGAGGAGGTGGAGGAAGAAGAGGGAGGAGGTGGAGGAAGAAGGGGAGGAGGTGGAGGGAGAAAGGGGAGGAGGTGGAGGGAGTAGAAGGAGGAGGTGGAGGGAGAAGAGGGAGGAGGAGGAGGAGAGAGGGAGGAGGTGGAGGAGAGAAGAGGGAGGAGGTGGAGGAAGAAGAGGGAGGAGGTGGAGGAAGAAGAGGGGAGGAGTGGAGGGAGAAGAGGGAGGAGGTGGAGGGAGGTGGAGGGAAGAAGAGGAGGTGGAGGAAGAGAGGAGGAGGTGGAGGGAGAAGGAGAGAGGAAGAAGAGGGAGGAGGTGGAGGAAGAGAGAGGAGGAGGTGGAGGGAGAAAGAGGGAGGAGGTGGAGGGGAAGAGGAAGGTGGAGGAGGAGGTGGAGGGAGAAGAGGGAGGAGGTGGAGGAGAGAAGAGGGAGGAGGTGGAGGAGAGAAGAGGGAGGAGGTGGAGGAGAGAAGAGAAATGATAAATAAAGTGCATAAATTATGTGTATTCCATAACTTAATAACGTACATAAACAAGTACACACACAACGCTGATCATAAAACTTACACACACATATACACACACTTTCCAAAACTTAAATACACAGACAAAAACAATCATCAGATACATACATAAAATATTAGTTCTAACATATACTGTATACTTACATCGTAGTCTGCATACACACACACACACGCACACGCACACACACACACACACACACAGTCATAAACCATCTCACTACTGAACAAAACGACCATTTGTGTGTTGTGTACAGTGTTTGGCGATTAATTATGAACATCGCGGTGTTAAGACTCCTTCACCTCGCGTTAGAGTGAAGCTCCCCCAGTCGACCCAGCTGAAGTACGGGGACCTAACCTTTACAGCTGGGAAGTAAGAGGTGTGTAGTGAGGGTCGTGCTGTGTAGTGAGGGTCGTGCTGTGTAGTGAGGGTCGTGCTGTATCTACTTTTGAATTTTTAAGATCTTATACACTGTAATATGAGACCTAACGATGACTGTACCCTAAATACAGAATAAAGAATAATTATCGTTAGCGAATTGGTTATTTATATATATATATATATATATATATATATATATATATATATATATATATATATATATATATATATATATATATATATATATATATATATACACACACACACCCGTGAATATTGTATACGAGATTATATAAAACAAAAGTATATAATGAAAAACATTATATATACACTACAGTACACAGCATTGACGCTCGCTGTAAAACTTTCCAACTTCCCGGGTAAGTTGGCGGCAAAGTTTGACCATAGATTAATTTACTTTTCTGCAAACTACCGCCCAAGCAAACTTTGAAAATACATTAGCGAGAGGTGAGGCGAGGCTGCAGCTTTAGGTGCGAACCAGTCCAGGGCATTACACTTGATAACACTCTTTCAGGAGGTGTGTGTGTACCGGAGACTTTAACTGCGTCTGTGGACCGAAACATTAGTTTTATGCTAACCTTGACCCTGTAAGCTGACCCTTTAAATTGGACATCACTTACGTCACACGACTTTGATTTTTGGGCGGCACATAACCAAACTATTAGGGGAGACAAGTCTATTAACCACGTGTGTACGGGCTCCCCTCTGTGCTGAGTAAAATCGTCTGGTGTCAGCCCAGAGTGAAGAGGTTCACGTCCCCCCACTCACCCAACAGCATCGTGCTAACTATCCAATATTTCGAGGTCCAGTGTTGACATTGCAGTGATTTTCGGACCTTTGGAAGACTATAAATGTCTCCTGTACACGCACAAACCACTAGTACTGTGCCAATTGTGAACCCCTGAACCGGCCCCTTAAGCCAGACTGTCCCGATAATCTATTGCCGGGTCGACACATCTGGCAAGTTAGTAACGCTGTACCCATACCGGAACACTCAGCATGTAAACTTTGTGATAAACCTTTATAGCATACACTTGAACACTATATTATTGAATGCAACACTGTCAAAGACTTCAGGCCACCTGGCTTATTGTATCATGAACTTTGTAATTACTACATTGAATCAGGGGTGCTTGAGAACATTCTTGCTGTTTATCCCAAATTTGCTCGCCCACTGATTTGTCTTCAATTAGAATATGACGTCCAATGTATATGAACCACTGTCTTACATGGCAGCGAACAGTGACATCACCCACATGACTCTCACCTATATATACTGCTAATGAATATGATGTATTTCTTTGTGTATGAACCTCTGTCCTGCGTGGCAGTGAGAAGTGATACCACCCTCAGTGTCAAGACGTGACTGAATTACTCAGAATAGGCAAACTGTACTTCAAGCTTTCTCAATAATTCTTTTAAACTAAAAACGTCGCTGGTGTTGCACCTTTCACCAACTTTGAAAGTACAAGAGGTAGAAAGTTAGCGGTGAGATTAACGTCACTTTCCCACCCAAAACTGTAGCAAATATTCAAAGTTTATGTTGGAATTCAAACTAAGATATTCATTACAGGTTGGTCACACCTTAATTATCTCTTCCAGGTTTCTAATTTAATCTTTTTGGTGGGTGTAATTAGGCCACCTGAAGATTAGCCCCTAAATTGCCCAAGTTGCACTCTGGTTAATAACGACGGAAAACACCAGATAACAGAACTCGGCCAAGACACCACCAGTGTCCACAAAGGCTTCATCAAGGTACTGAGCGGACATGAGACTATAAATGGACAGACGTACGGCCGGTCAGACAGTGTGATGGCACTAAAGGGGGTAAAGATTCGTTTTAGTTACACCACAAAAACTAACAAAAATAAGTTTACTTGGTGTATTTTATGTTTCAAACGAATCTGACCTTCATTTCCGTCACAAATGAGGCTTTTTTTTCCATAGAAAGCTACCTAACCTTACCTAACATCCTAGCCGGGAGGCTTACCCCCCTCCCCCCTTTCCCCCCGGAAAAAAATAATTTTTATGTCCGGTACCAATGAAAGCAACATTCTTGCAGTGTCATGGTGTAATTTTACGCGTTTTATTTTTGTGGACGTGAGAATAATATTCAAGAACAGTTATGGGGTGTGCAACGGCCTTTACGATGACCCTGTCCTGATCTTTTTCAGCAATATCGCCTTTAACACATGGAACTCGGCACTTTTCGAAACTTTGGAAGTCTCGAAGTTTCCTGGTGGGAATTATTAGCTAGTACTGTACTCAAAATATCGAAACTTCGAGATCTCTCCAGAGCTTCGAAAAGGTGGTATTCCTGAAGCAAGATGAGGGCAAGAAGGTCATCGTAAATGGCGTCGTCCACCCCATGACTGTTCTTGAACACGGCCCGCCCGAAATGAGAGGGTTGGTTGTAAACAAACAACCGACAACAGCAGATAACTACTGTTTGAAGGTGACCCTATTAAAAACTAAGCATTTTCACAAAGCACGTTACTCTTAAATATCAATTCGTAATTGTAATAAATAACATAGTTAGCGTAGTCAAAAACAATAGAATAGGAATGGGTGAAAGACGAATAAGTTTTTATTAACCTGTGTGTACTATCGAAGAGTCCAAAATACTCTAAAAATTTAAATTTGCAACAGAAACGAAATAGAATAAAGTTTGATTTCTGTTTCTCCCCATATAGAGAAATATGAAGTTCCGTGGTGTAACAAACGAATCTTAACCCTAAAAGGCATGGCTAGCAAGTCTTGGTATAACTTTTATTCTCCTTTAAGAAATTTGTATTAAGTTACTGGATGTTATGCTTAAGATAGCTCCCCCCAGCTTATTTCACCTGAAGATTAATCACCCTAACACTATATGGGCGGGGGGTTGTTAGGTTAGAGTGACTAAACTTCAGGTGAAATAAGTTAAGGTGCTGAATCTTCAGATAATCTCTTCAACCATTCATGCACGTCTGCTGCGTCTCTCGACCTAAATCAGCACACACAACCTTCCCAAACTGGTCCTCGCGATTACAACGAACCAGTGTGTGTGTGTGTGTGTGTGTAAACAAACTCGCAATATGTGTCGAGTCCTTTATTTATAACCTTAATACTTAAGTAGTGCAGCGAAAGCCCCCACTACTGTATGACTGACGTCACTACCTAGATCACTACACGCTTTAGAGCAAGGGCGGATCCTGGGGGGTTCGGACCCCTCCCCTTTGCATCAGAAAATTCCAATGCTTTTTCTTTAATGCAGTATTGTACTCAAGCATTTTTTTATATTAAAAAGTAATCACTATTGACCTTAGAATATCGCCTAATATCAAGTGCACACGGCCTCAAAAAGCCCATGATATCGGTCAGATTAAAAAAAAAAAAAAATAAATAAAGGCTGGTTGGGCTCGCTTTCTTGCCTTGACCCCCCTCCCCCCTTTTCGATATTCCTGGATCCACCCGTCTGTATAAAGTGATGTCCGTTTTTATATTTACATGAATGAGTCCTATAAATACTTTGCTGACATCAACAAGGTCAATGCAGTCCTTGTTGACATCAAATCTAATACAAAATGTGCCAAAATCTTCCAGTGACGTCACCAAGTCCACCAAATCATTCTACTGACGTCACCAAGTCCACCAAATCATTCTACTGACGTCACCAAGTCCACCAAATCCTTCAACTGACGTCCCAAAGTCCACCAAATCATTCTACTGACGTCACCAAACAGTCACAAACTAATTCACCCAACATTTCCACATGCCTGTTAATTAAAGGCCGCCGGTATCAACTCGCATTAAAAATCACCAAACTAGCTCGAGTGTCGCCCTCACCAGCCAGGATCACCATGCGGACTAACCCTCACCAAGCACGTACACACACACACACACACACAAATAAGGAACGAGATCGGTTTCACCAATATTAGAAAAGTTTTGTCATTTTCACCAAGCTAGATCCATTTTTCAGTCTCCAAATGTCCTAAACTACTGTTATCACCAACAGCACCATTATTACCAAGAGCAGTTTAACCTCGCTTCACCAAGTTGAGAAAAAATAAGGCATGACTGGTACCATTAAGCATTTCACCAATTAACTTCCTTTCAGTCACCAATCTGCACATGGAACATTAGGCATTTCACCAATCAATGTCCTCTTCCAGTCACCAATCTTGGGCTACCATTAGCGTTACTCAGGAGCACCAGCACCGAGTTGAACCACTCACCAAGAGCAAAAGAGAAGAAAAAGTAATGACAACAGACTCGCCTTTTATAAGAACAACCGACATTCCACCAACCAATTTCCTCTTCCAATCACCAGTCGAGTGTTGTTGCTGCCCTGTCACCAAAGTAACATCACGCAGTCTAGCTTCACAAAGTGCAAAAAATAATAATGCATGACAGGCAGGAAGGAGGAGTTTCACCAAGCACTCTTATATACTGCAGGTGTACAGTGATATCAGGGATAACATGGTCTGCCCAGTGAAGCACTAGGACCTCACCATTAACCTTGTTGGACTGGTGCCCAGAACTACTTGTAGTTGTAGGTGGGTAGGATTCTTACTATTGAGACTAGCGTACCCTGTTTCGTAACTTACAAATGTCTGGGGGGAAATTTTTAAATAAATGCTACGTAATTCTAGGGTATTCTGCTAACACTCGAGAATAAATACTCTATTTAAGAATTCTGTTTAAGTACTTACGGTATTATTTCCTTTAAATTGCGAGCTAGATATATAGAGTTTTCCGCGGACAACCTGCGTTACCCTACCTCCACGAGCTACAGCCGAACACTAAACATGTTGGTTGAAGGCTATAGCCCGCATCCCTCCCCACACGCCACTCGCCAGTGACGTCACTCCCTCGCCGACCAATGGCATCCGCGCTCGGTCAAAACAAATCTGACGTCATCGACGGCAGATCAATCACGGAACGGGGAGCCAAAGGGGCGAATATTTCCCCCTCCCACTGTCACTTCTTCAGTGCCAGTAATGAACCTGGTGTGCCTTTGATGTAGGCAATGACGTCACGATCAAATTTACCACCACGAGGCAGCCACAAACATCTAAAACTCCAGCGCAACGAATTTCAAGACCGGCTGTGTGTTTCAGCCCACGACACTCACCAAAGGTTAACGACACTACTGGAACTACCACCATCCAGTAACACAAACAAAACACACTAAAACAACTAAAAACAAATCAAAAACCACATACACAAGAAAAGGAACTTACTCGCTCTTTCAGAAAACGGAGTAAAATGTAGCATAGCAATTTTTGGCAAGGTGGTAGACGGGGTATGACCACTAGCTCACTTCTGGCGCGAGAAAATAGCGGTGAAAACAGATGCTACGATAGTTGACGTCCCCTCCCTACCACTCCCTCCCTCGGTCACTCTATATATCTCTCCCTCCTCTTTACCCCCCCCCACCCAACACTTTCCTCCCTAAGGCATGAATTATACAGCAAAGAGTGAAAAGTGTTGCCTATTTCAACCCGTGAGCAAAGCCGGGTACATGTTGGGTACAAGCCTAGTGCCAACAATACTACTTAGGCTGCCACCCCGGCCTTCCTACCATACCTACCCACCTACCCTGCCACCAGCTGTTACACTCTCTCACCTCTCCCTCCCTTCTATCTATCTATCTATCAACTACTTGTTTATTTATCTATCTATCTATTTATCTATTTACCTATCTCTTCACCTGTAAACTCATTCCTACCCTCCTCTACACACCCACCCCCCTCCTCCACCCTCCCCTACACCTCCACTCTCCCACCCTCTCCTACACCACAACTCTTCCATCCTCCCTACATCACCAATCTTCCACCCTCCCTACACCTCCACTCTCCCACCCTCTCCCACACCTCCACTCTCCCACCCTCTCCACACCTCCACTCTCCCACCCTCTCCACCACCACCAATCCTTCCACCCTCACACCTCCACTCTCCCACCTCTCTCCCACACCTCCACTCCCACCCTCTCCCACCTCCACACCCTCCACTCTCACCCTCCTACACCTCCCACTCTCCACCCTCTCCTACCTCCACTCTCCCACCCTCTCCTACACACTCCTCCTCCTCTCCTACACCACCAATCTTCCACCTCCCTCTCCACTCTCCTCTCCTACACCTCCACTCTCCTACACCTCCACTCCACCTTCACACCACCAATCTTCCCCCTCCCTACCTCACTCTCCACTCTCCCCCACCCTCTCCTACACCACCAATCTTCCATCCTCCCCTACATCACCACTCTTCCACCCTCCCCTACACCTCCACTCTCCCACCCTCTCCTACACCACCAATCTTCCACCCTCCCCTACACCTCCACTCTCCCACCCTCTCCTACACCACCCCTCTTAAGGAACATATTTATAGCACGTCTCCTTAATTAAACACCTTAATCAAGTGTTGGTATGCAAGTGATAAGGCTCAAAGGTGTGCAGGTGTTAAGGTTCGAAGGTGCATAGATGTACAGTCTCTTAAAAAATTATCTGTACTTGGGAGGTTGATGAATTTCAGAATGAACCCTGATGTCTCGGCAGGGTTGCCAAAACCCTTCGTCTGTTGTGTCATATTTTTTCAACATAACTTTGTATAGATAGCTTTTTGAATGACTACGTAGACACTCAGTAAAAAGAAAACTATCTTTACAATTCTTGTGGGAAACAAAATGACATCATGAGCGAAGGTTTATGATAATAGCCCATGAGGCATACTGTTATTCACCAATCATATTGCAACGAACTCATTTTATATTTTAAATGAAATTGCCCTAACACTGTACTGTATGTAGAAAATGTCTAACAATCAAGCAACATTAGCGAGACAACAGGGTTGTTCAGTTCCGAATTCTTCGGACCCTTCCTGAGATACTGTTTTCTTTATAGAGTTACTTCTTTGTGGTTCTTATGACTTTCCAGTAACAGACACACGTGTGTGTGTGTGTGTGTGTGATCAACGAGCGCCTCATAACTCTCCGAGTCCCACTGAATCACTCACGTCATGCCTTTTTCATCAGTGCATACGCCCCAACACTGGATGCAGAAGATGACATCAAGGAGGCCTTTTACGCCGACCTCGACAGAGTGCTAACCTCTCTCCCCGGAGAAGATAATGTTGTGCTCTTTGGTGACTTCAAAGCCAGATTTGGCAGGGAACCATAGGGAGAAATGTGTGCAGCAAGTGTGCTGCACACAACCTCACTATCACCAACACCTTGTTTATGCATGCCAACAAGTACAAGGGTTCGTGGCA
Organism: Homarus americanus; assembly: GCF_018991925.1. Classification (NCBI taxonomy): domain Eukaryota; kingdom Metazoa; phylum Arthropoda; class Malacostraca; order Decapoda; family Nephropidae; genus Homarus; species Homarus americanus. Next base: position 11,073,966 of record NW_024735554.1, read on the forward strand.
ACACTCACGATCCAAACACTGGCATCTCATTGACTCTCACCTGTGCCCTGCGTGGCCCCAGACCACTGGGACACTGATCATCGGCTCATCAGAGCCAAGCTCTCACTTCACTTCGCCCCAAAACGGCGAAGGCAGCAAGCCTCCAGAAGAGGTTTTAACATTAAGTGTGTGGAGGATCCTGCAGTAGCACATGCTTTCAGAGAGCAGCTCAAACTAGGGCTCATAAACAACCTAACAACAAACAACCCAAACCCCAGTGCCAAATGGGATATTCTCGACACTGTCATGACAAAAGCCTGCAGAGAGACCCTCGGCCAGATCGAAAGCATACACCAGGACTGGTTGAATGAAATTGACCCGACAATCAATGTACTCGTAGATGATAAACGTGCTGCTTTAACTGACTAGCAGAACAACCCTCAATCTCGGACCAAAGCTGATACCTTCCTCAAGAAGAAAGCGGCGGCCCAGCGGGAACTTCGCAATCCAAAGAACGACTGGTTTAAAAATAAAGCATGTGAAACACAAATATTTGCAGATCAGCACAAGATGCGCGAATTTTTCAATTCCACTAAAACAATTTATGGGTCAATCACTCATGGCGCAGCCCCCCTCCGCTCATCCGACGGTAACTTCATAATTAAAGACGATGGAGACCTCTTTCAGCACTGGAAAGAGAACTACCATTCACTGCTCAACCGAAACACCGATGGGGATGTCCTGAATACCCAGCAGATCCCTCAGTATCCAGTGCTGACCCACCTCAGCTATCCTCCATCCCTGGATGAGGTTGCTACTGCACATCAAACAGATGAAAAATAGCAAAGCCACAGGGCCTGATGGAATCCCAGCCGAGGTGTATAAAGCAGGAGGACTTCTGCTTACCAACCGTTTCCACTCTCTCCTGGAGAATACTCGTATATGGGAAAAAGAGGAATTCCCCCAAGCTCTTAAAGACGCCTCCATCGTAAATATATATAAGAACAAGGGAGACCGGTCAGACTGTGGCAACTACCGCGGGATCTCGCTGCTGTCCATAGCTGGCAAGATAATTGCCCGAGTCCTCCTAATCAGATTTGTTCCTGAGGCGGAAAGCTTCCTCCCAGAATCTCAATGTGGCTTTAGACTATCACGTGGCACCACTGACGTGATCTTTGCTGCTCGTCATATACATGAAAAGTGCAGAGAACAGCGTCTTGACCTGTACATGGCTTTCATCAATTTAAAGCCTTCGACTCAATCAACAGGGAAGTCTTCTGGTTGACGCTTAGCCGTTTTGGCTGCCCACCAAAATTCATTGCCACTGTGAGGCAACTCCACGATGGCATGAACAGCAGTGTTCTGCAAAATGGTACCCAGCAGTCAGAATTCTTCCCCATCCACACAGGGGTTAAACAAGGGTATGTACTGGCACGATCTCTCTTTTCCAGTTTCTTGGCTGCCTTCCTTACTCATGCCAGCGCCAATTTAGCCAGCGGGGTGAACATCGCATACCGGATGAAGGGTCTGTCATGGGTTGCGTTGGGCCTACCAACATAACCCAACTCTAGTGCTTATTCTACGGGAGATAAGACACCAGGCGAGCTGTGATTCCGTCATCAATATTTCATTTGTGGGTATGTGAGCCAGTATATGGGGGGGGGGGGTTGAGACATTGTTGTGTTGTCCATCGTGTCTCACGCCCCTAAATCACATTTTAGAGATTATTCCCAAGACCATGGGTTAGTTAAGACGTCCTCACCCTCCCCTTTTTGAAAGGAACGGGACGTTGCACAGATTCCTTTACCGGGACCCCCTCCTGTGGACTGTCAGTGACACGAGACTAAGTGTGCCGACCCGAGGTTCGTTATTCCTTGTGGAAAGATCCCGTGTGGAAGCCTGGTTGCAACAAGAGCAATCCAGGCTGGCAGTGAATGTATCACTTGAGGAATTAAGGCTCCGTTAAGTTATACCCATAGTAGAGTAATCAAATGTGCGTCCCCAGGTGAAAATTCCCTCTTTATAAGATTCATTTTATTAGGGCGTGAATGTGAGTGACTCATATATCCATGCAAATTGTAAATCATTGTATGGAAGCTTGCCAAATAAATGTAAGTGCATTATCTGCCCGTATCTGTGATTCCTATATTATTATTACTAAAGATATTGACATTGGTTATGACAATGTATAACCAATAACTTAGATGATGCTGGAAATTAACGAAATAAATAAAATCATCATTATCAAGTATAAATCACATGGAATGTCAGGTGGTGGAGAAAATTTCTACATAGATACACCATAATCTCTTGTAAGTAACCCGTGTGAAGGTATCTAACTCTACGGTAAGAAATTAAGAAACACATAATATTAAATCCATCCAGACCTTAAATCCATAACAGGGTCTTTTCAACATAAGACGACTCCAGGCAGGAACAAAGGTGTCGGCAACTTCCATTACTGAGCTTCAGTATGCAGACGACCTCACCCTTGTTGCTCACGCTGAACGCGACCTACAGGAGATCTTGAACACCTATGCAGACGCGTATGCACACTTCGGCCTTGAGGTGAACGTACGTAAGACTCAGATTCTCTTTCAGTCTGCCCCTGGTTCAGCCACACCTCCACCATCAATCCAGCTTAACAGTACTACCCTATCTAATGTTACCCACTTTCGGTATCTTGGCGCCCACCTGTCCACCACACATGCGGCCATCGATGAAGAGATTCAGTATCGGATCAGATGTGCATCTCAAGCCTTTGGCAGACTCCAAACCGTGTCTTCAGCTGTAGGGAGCGGAAATTATCTACAAAGTTACACGTATATCGAGCGGTGGTCCTGCCCACCTAGCTATATGGCAGAGATACATGAGCCATATACAGGAGGCACATCAAGGCACTTGAAAACTTTTACCAACATAGTCTACGTTCCATCCTCCGAGTTCGCTTGGACGAAAAGAGAACGAATGCCAGTATTCTCGCTGACACCAGCTGTATAAGCATCGAGGCGACCATTATCCATGAACAACTACGCTAGACTGGCCATGTTACCCACACGGACGACAGTAGACTGCCAAAGCAGCTACTTTAAAGTCACCTAACGAATAGTAAACGTAACGCTGGCGGGCAACAGAAAAGTATAAGGATAGTCTGAAGACAAACCTGAAAAAATGTCAAATCGACCCCCCTCACCTGGGAGACGATTACCCCACACCTTAACACTTGGAGGATCACTACACAAGAGGGTGTCAATTCTTTCGCGTTGACCAGACTGCATAACGAGGCAGACAAGCGCCAACGCAGGAAAGACGCTGCCGCCGCCCCTCCCGCACTAGATGTAGCCCCCCACATGTGCAACATTTGTGATCGACCCTGCCGGTCCCGTATCGGCCTCTTTAGTCACCTCAGAACTCACCAACCTAGGTGGCATCCTTAATAACTCGTATCACTGTATCATAGCTGGATGATCGTCATACTCGATTCCGAGTGACAGCAAAGTTGTAGTAGTAGTAGTAGTAGTGTAATAATAATAAATAATAATAATAATAAACGGTTTATTAATAGAGTTGCAGCCGGTGGCTGAAAATATACAGACTTACATTTGATTTAGACATAATGATATAATATGCATTGAATACATTTACAGGGTTGTACAGTACATAAATCAGGAGTTGTTTATTATTTTAACAATAGATGGGATGGGGCTGTTCTTATATCTATCGGTGCGGGCTCTTATGGGCTGAATTTTGTTGCAGTGGCGGACTGAGCGAGTTGGGTGGGGGGCTGCAGGTGGCAGGAGGTGGCGATGGCGAGGATGGTGCAGTAGTCCACGGCCAAACCTTTCCAGTGCTTGGTGGTGGAGGTCACTGAGGGATGGCATTTCCAGGGTGGAGAGAGCGTTGGTGTAGCCGAAGTATTCAGCCCCGAGCATGATTCTGCAGGCCCTTTTCTGTACCTTCTCTAGCTGACGTTGTTGGGTGGAGTTGAGAGAAGATGACCAGGCTGGTGACGCATACGTTAGTTTGGGGAGAATAAAGGCGTTGTAGATGGTCCTCAGCTCTGGCGTGGGTGTTCCAAGTGACCTAAGTCTTCGTAGCATGTAGAGACGGTACGAGGCTGCCTTGACTGTGTTATTTACATGGGCCTTCCAGTCAAGTTTGCTATCTACAGTTACACCCAGGAGTTTGGCAGACTGCAGCAGCTGGAGAGGATGGGCACCCACTGTGACTGCTGGGGCTTGCACTGGAGTGGTGGCGGTATTGATGTGCATGACTACAGTTTTGGTGTGGTTGATGGTGACCTTGTTCTCCGTAGTCCATGCCTGTAGCCTGTCCAGGGTGCCTTGGAGCGATGAGTAGTCTGGTGAGGTGTTGTCCACTGAAACCCCCACAGTGCAGTCATCCACGTACTTCCACCTGTGAGGAGTGTCCGATAGAGCGTCGTTGATCAGGATGAGGAAGCACAGTGGTCCCATCTTGGCCCCCTGGGGAACACCGCAGGTGAGGTGTTGGAATGTAGAGACCAAGCCCTGATACCTCAGTGTGTGTGTGTATGTGTGTGTGGACGTAAATAAAGCCAGGCAATTTACGAATATGTCACGTGATACAACAAGTCACCGGTGATTGGTTGGTGTTGATGGTGACGTGAGGCGGGAACATAAAGACCGTCTACCACCTGTGATATATAACTGTCGGTGTTATGAAAGAAAAAAAACACGATCGAAACGCAATGTAATAATATTAAATATATGAAACCAGACGTAAATTAAAAAGCATGCATAAATATTATCCATCCATATTTTTTACGGTGATGTGTCCATTGAGTTTCTAACCCTGAGTCCATACTTCTTAATGTTACCGGCAACTTGGACTGTTGTTCAGCCGCTGCCACCTGTACAGACAACCTCTCTCTCTCTCCCTCTACCTGTACTCCGTAACGACACCACGCCCAATCTACCACGTCTTGTACGTCCAATCTTTACCTCACACCACAACCCTCACCACCACAACCTCACCACCACAACCCCTTACCATCACAGCCCTCACCACACAACCCTACCATCACAGCCTCACCACCACAACCCTACTAACACAGCCCTCACCACCACAACCCCTTACCAACACAGCCCTCATCACCACAACCCCAACACCATGCAGCCTCACCCCACCACAACCTCACCACCACAACCTCACCACCATACAACCCTCACCACCACAACCCCTCACCACCACAACCTCACCACCACAACCTCACCACTACAAACCCCCATCACAACCCTCACCACCACAAGCAACCTCCTCACCACACTACAACCCTCACCACCACAACCCTATCAACACAGCCTCACCACGCCAACCCCCACCACCACAACCCTTACCAACACACAGCCTCACCACCACAGCCCTCACCAATTATTAAGCCCTCACCACCACAACCCTCACCATCACAACCTCACCACCACAACCCTCACCACCACAAACCCTTACCAACACAGCCCTCACCACCAACCCCCACTAACACAGCCCTCACCACCACAACCTCACCATCACAACCCTCACCACCACAACCCTCACCACCACAACCCCTCACCACCACAACCCTTACCACAGCCCTCACCACCACAACCCTCACCCATCACAGCCTCACCACCACAACCTCACCACCACAACCCTCACCAACACAACCCCTACCATCACAGCCCCTCACCACCACAACCCTTACCATCACAGCCCCTCACACCACAACCCTCACCATCACAACCTCACTACCATATAACCCTCACCATCACAACCTCACTACCATAACCTCACCACCACAACCCCACCATCACAACCACCACCCCAACCCCTAACCACTACAACCCCTCGCCGTCACCAACCATCACCACCATAACCGCACGAGGTACTATCATCCACAAATCCATTCCATCCACTCAGGCTTCTAGTCACCCAGTCATCCACCCAACCTAGCCATCCAGTAATCACTCATTCATCTTATACTGTATATCTACAGACGTAATTAATAAATAAATAAATAAATAAATAAATAAATAAATAAAATATACATGTCCACAAATATATGTATGGATTTATATAATATATAATATATCAAAATTATGGCGGGAAAACCCTTGGTAGATGAGACCCCATAATGTATAAACACCTGAAAGATGAATCACTCGTCCGGCTATATTTTATTTTTTACAACTTGCAATTGTGCATTTGTGTGATTTCCCTCGACGATGGAATCATAAGGCAAAGCATTTTAGGGATTACGTAAGCAGCATAACTCTCATAGCTGCTGTTGTTTTTGTTGTTTTTAGTAGGGGAAAACAAAAGAGAAACGCCGTTGGTGATTATTTGTTTCTTTATACAAACAAATGAAGATCATTGTTGCCGCCATACTGGATAACAATGTGTGTGTGTGTGTGTGTGTGTGTGTGTGTGTTAATAATTCCTACACAAAAAAGACAATATTCGAACATAAAATCAAGATAAAAACAGGAAATATTCGCCCCAAAAAACAACAATAAACGTCTACTATATAGGCAACCATAAATAAACCTTCAGATAGAATCAAAATCTACGACGCTCAGTCCCGAATTTAAAAACAAAAAATGGGACACACAAACTCAAATAATTCGGATCGAGTCACTGGTGTGTAATATTGACGCCATTTTTAGTGCAGCAGTTTAGGGGATTCTCACACCTCCAGATAGGGTGAAAATTGCCTTTGGGAACGTATAAGAATTTCTCTTCTAGTTAATTGGAATTATTTTTAACTTAGCGTCAACTTTACCACCACAGCTGACCTCATTCACCCCCCACCTCCTCCCTCTCTCTCCCTCATCCCCCTGGGTAATGTTCCTCACTCCTCCTCTTCCCTATTACCTGCCCACCACAACCATCTCTCCACCACACCACCACAGCCATCTACCCACCAAACTGCTACTCCATTACACCATTAAACTACCACACTGCCACGTCAACACAATCCTCCCCACCACAATCACCACTACAATACACCACTACACCACCTCACCACTAAATCACCACACTACCACAGTCATCACATCAAACTACCACTATCATCACACCACCACACTACCATTCCATACTACAGCTCCACCACACAATCACTCGACCACCAAACACTACACCATACCACACACAACACCATCATTCCATACCACTCAACAAATTCACCACACCATTTTTCTACCACCACACGTTCCCACGAGCACACAAGACGACCACACCATACGACACCACCAAAACCATACCATCTCTCCACCACTCCACCACCAAGCCACCAAATCACCACCCCAATACCACACCTCCTCACCACCACACCTCCCCATCACCACACCTCCCCACCACCACACCTCCCCACCACCACACCTCTCCCACCTCCACCACCACCACCCACCAGCACCACCACCACCATAGCACCCCCACCACCACACCACCACACCTCCCCAACACTACTATCCACACCACATCTCCCAACACCACCACACTTCCCCTCCACCACCTCCTACCACCACCACCTCCCACCACACTACCACCACCACCGCCACATCCACACCACCCACACTATCACACCTCCCACCACCACCACACCACCACACCTCCACACACCACCACACCACCACACCACCACTAGCACACCACCACTACCCACACCACCACACCACCACACTACCACACCACCCACTACCACACCCTCCACCACCACACCACCCCCACCACCTCCTGCCACCCCCCACACCACACCACCACACCCTCCCCACCACACCTCCCCACCACTGCACCTATCACCGCCACTCCCACCACCACACCTCCACCACCCATCTCCCCACCACACTCCCACCACCACACTACCACACCACCACCGCCACATCCACACACCACCACACCTGCCACACCTCCCACACACACCCACCACACTACCCACACCGCCACACCACCACCTCCCTACCACTACACCACCACACTGTACCACCACTACCACACCACCACACCACCACACCTCCCACCACTACACCACCACGCCACCACACTACCACACACCACCACACTGCACCTCCCACCACCACACCTAACATCACCACCGCCACACATCCACACCACCACTACCACCTCCCCACCACCACACCTCCCTTTCTCACACTACCCACACCACCACACCTCCCCCACCACCACCACCACACCACACCTCCTCACCCGCCACCTTCCCCCTGCACTTATCACACCACCACACTCACCACCACACACTGCCACAACGCCACACCTCCCCACCCACACCGCCACACCTCCCCACCACCACCTCCCCCACTACCGGCTCCACTGCCACTGCCACACCACCACACTGCCACACCCACCTCCTGCACCACCACCTGACCACACCACCACACCACTTACCTCCCCACCAGCCACCTTTCACCACACCACACCACCACGCCACCCACCTCCACACCACCACACCACCACCACCTCCCACCGCCACACCACCACACCTCCCCACCACCACACACCACACCTCCCCCACCACCACACCACCACACCTCCACCTCCCCACCACCACACCACCGCGCCTCAGACACCTCCCCACCACCTCCTTTCTTCACACCACCACCTCCACGCCTCCACACCACCACACTCACCATGCCCACTCCCCCACCAAATCACACCACCACACTACCACACCTCCCCACCATCCACACCTCCACACCACCACACTTCTGCACCACCACACCTCCCACCACCACACCACCACACTACCACACCTCCCCACCACCACACCACCACACCCAGCTCCCCATCACTCCCTATGACGTCGTAATCACAACCTGATCTTCCCCTTTAACATATTTTACCTCCCTTGTGTTACCTGTAAGGCCACGCCCCTCTCACCTTCACCTCCTCTCACCTACACGCCTTCCCTCTCACCTACACGCCTCACTTCTCCCCTACACCTTCGCTTCTCACCTACACGCCTCCTCTCTCATCTACACGCCTCCTCTCACCCCCGCCTGCTGACCTCCACTCTCCCCTTCACGCCTCTCTCCTACACCTTCCCTCTCACCTACACATCTCTCTCCCACCCCGCCTCCTTCTCACCTACACGCCTCACCTTCTCACCTACAGGCCTCGCTTCTCATCTACACGCCTCCTCTTTCATCCTACGCCTCCCCTCTCACCTTCCGCCTCCTCTCTCCCTACACGCCTCCCCTCTCACCCCGCCTCCCCTCTCACCTTCACCTCCCCTCTCTCCCTACACCTCCCTCCTCACCTACCGCCTACCCTCTCCACCTACCGCCTCCTTGTCACCTACACGCCTCCCCTCTCGCCTACCCCTTCCCCTCTCATCTACGCCTCCCCTCTCCCCACGCCTCCTTCTCCACCTACCGCCTCCCATCTCACCTACCCCACGCCTCCATCTCACCTACACGCCTCCCCCTCTCACCTACCGCCTCCTTGTCACCCCTACACGCCTCCCCTCTCCTTCCCTTCCCCTTTCATCTACACGCCTCCCTCTCCCTACGCCTCCCTCTCACCTACCAGCCCCTCTCACCTACGCCTCCTCCTTTCCGCCTTCCCTCTCCACCCACACGCCTCCTCTCACCCCTACACGCCTCCCATCTCACCCTACCGCCTCCCCTCTCACCTACCACGCCTCCCCTCTCACCTACAGGCCTCGCTTCTCACCTACACGCCTCCCCTCTCGCCTACACACTTCCCTCTCATCTACCGCCTCCCCTCTCACCTACGCCTTCCCTCTCACCTACACCTCCCTCTCACCTACACGCATTTCCTCCCCTACACGCCCTTTCCTCTCACCTACACACTTCCCCCTCTCATCTACCGCCTCCTCCCCTACACGCCTCCTCTCGCCTACACACTTCCCTCTCATCCCTCCTCTCACCTACCGCCTCCCCTCTCCCCTACACGCCTCCCCTCCCCCACGCCTCATCTCACCTGCACGCCTTCCCTCTCACCTACACGCCCTCCCTCTCGCCTACACGCTTCCCTCCTCATCTACCTCCCTCTCACCCTCACCGCCTCCCCTCTCACCTACACTTCCTTGTCACCTACCCGCCTCCCCTCTCGCCTACACGCTTCCCTCATCTACGCCTCCCCTCTCACCCACCCCTTCTCACCTACACCTCCCCTCTCACCTCCCCGCCTTCCCTCTCACCTACACGCCTCCCCATCTCACCTCCTCACCTACACCTCCCTCTCACCTACAGGCCTCGCTTCTCACCTACCGCCTCCCCTCTCGCCTACACACTTCCCTCTCATCCCGCCTCCCCTCTCACCTACACCTTCCCTCTCACCTACACGCCTCCCCTCTCACCTACACACCCATTCCTCTCCCTACACGCCTTTCCTCACACCTACACCTTCCCCTCCTCATCTACACGCCTCCCTCTCCCCTACCACGCCTCCCTCCTCTCGCCTACACACCTTCCCCTCTCATCCTACCGCCTCCTCTCACCTACACGCCTCCCCTCTCCCCTACACGCCTCCTCTCACACACCCTTCTCCGCATCTCCCACCTGCACCTCCCCTCTCACCTACACGCCTCCTCTCGCCCTACCTTCCTCTCATCTACGCCTCCCTCTCACTACACGCCTCCCCTCTCCTACACGCCTCCCTCTCACCACCACGCCATCTCTACCTCTCCACTCGTCCCTAGGTTAGGTTAGTTAGTTAGTTAGGTTAGGTTAGGATAGAGTTAGGTTAACAAGCTGTGTTCGTAGTAAACTGGGTTATTGTCGCCTGTAACCCGTCTCATCGTTGGAACAAAACAGTAACGTTACTTAAATTCCACACATGACCGGTCTTCATAAAACTTCCCTCTTCACTTTATAATTTTTAAACGGAACTTTCTACTTTCGCTGGCTAAGACGACGAGAAAGCATTAATATTTTTTCTTAACTTCTGAACTTAATTGCGGCGAAATATTTAATTTTTTTTTTACGCTTCCATTTTAAGAAACTGTGGTGCGAATTTAAAATTAATTGCTTGTCCACAAAAAATATCCAGGTCAAGTGTGTCTTATAATATTATCGGGTATATATAGCATTTATATATAGTAGGGCTATAGTTTATTACCTGTTATAAAAAAAAACTAGAGAAGGGATATTTCACATATATTATTTTAAACTTGATTAGGCACCCCAGTTAGGTTAGGTTAGGTTAGGTTAGAGTGTTTAATCATTAGGTGAAATAAACTAGAATGACTAATCTTCAGGTGACCCACATTTTCCTATAACAATAATATTCATAATAAGGATTCTTGATTTAATAATTTTTTTAAAACACACACACACACACACACACACACACACACACACACACACACACACACACACACACACCAAGTTACAAACAATAACTTATTTAGTGTGCCTACGTAACAAACCATCAAACAAACAAACAACACAAAATTCTCTCCAAAGACCAAAGATAAACAATGAAACATTACTTATCTCCCATAAACATATAACATAAACAAACAAACCAACACATTTTTCAATACACTAAAACAAAATAAATCCTATATCGTAAATAAAACAGCATATACAACAAACAAGTGAACAAACAAACAAACAAACAAACAAACAAACAAACAGCTATTTAACTCCCCCAAAATAAAATAAATAAAACAAATAAACTCGACCAAAACATTAATTACTATTGATGCTGAGAAGACTGGATAAAAATATATATAAAAAAAAGATTCGTAATTCAGCCGCTGGTAATTATAGTATCATTAAGAGTTAAATATTAATTAATGTAATACAATATAGTTAACATGATTAATTATGTACAGGATTTTTCCCCGCCATTTAATTTTTTGGAGGGAGAATTAAGATTTTTTTTAACTCATTTTTTTCTGGTTTTACTTTTTATTTATTTATTTATTTTTTAGTTTAATTTATACTGTATATTGTTTAAATAATCTCTACCACAACCACCTCCATACCACAATCACCTCCACCAAACATCTCCATACCACAATCACCTCCTTACCACAACCACCTCCATACCACAACCATCCATACCACAACCACCTCCATACCATCTCCATACAACCACCTCCCCACAACCATCGTCCCTACCACAACCACCTCATACCACAATCACTTCCCTACCACAACCACCTCCATACCAATCACCTCCCACAACCACCTCCACCACAACCATCTTCCTACAACCACCTCCACCACAACCATCTCCATACCACAATCACCTCCATACCACAACCACCTCCATACCACAACCATCTCCATACCACAACCATCTCCATACCACAACCACCTCCATACAACCATCTCCATACCACAACCACCTCCATACCACAACCATCTCCATACCACAATCACTTTCCACAACCACCTCCATACCACAACCACCCTACACAACCACCTCCATACCACAACCATCTCCATACCACAACCACCTCCATACCACAACCATCTCCATACCACAACCACCTCCATACCACAACCATCTTCCCTACCACAACCACCTCCATACCACAATACTTCCTACAACCACCTCCATACAATCTTCTACAACCACCTCCATACCACAACCATCTCCATACAACCACTCACACCACAACCATCTCCATACCCAACCACCTCCATACAACCATCATACCACAACACCTCCATACCAACCATCTTCCCTACCACAACCACCTCCATACCCAATCACTTCCTACCACAACCACCTCCATACCACAATCCCCTCCACAACCACTCCACCACAATCACATCCCTACAACCATCTCCATACCACAACCACCTCCATACCACAACCATATCTCCCTACCACACCTCCATACCACAATCCTTCTACAACCACCTCCATACCACAATCCACTCCCTACACAACCACCTCCATACCACAACCACCTCAACCACAACCACCTCCATACCACAACCACCTCCATACCACAACCACCTCCATACCACAACCATCTTCCCTACCACAACCACCTCCATACCACAATCACTTCTACCACAACCACCTCCATACCACAATCACCTCCCTACCACAACCATCTCCATACCACCATCACCTCCTTACCACAACCATCTCCATACCACAACCACCTCCATACAACCATCTTCCCTACCACAACCACCTCCATACCACAATCACTTCCCTACCACAACCACCTCCATACCACAATCACTTCCCTACCACAACCACCTCCATACCACAACCATCTCCCTACCACAGTCACCTCCCTATCACAACCATCTCCCTACCACAGTCACCTCCCTATCACAACCATCTCCCTACCACAGTCACCTCCCTATCACAACCATCTCCCTACCACAGTCACCTCCCTACCACAGTCACTTCCCTACCACACTCACCCCCACCACCACCACCACTCACCCGCCTCCCACACACCAATCATAAGAACACTCAAGCCAGGTGACAGACAACACACTCACCCTTGACATTGTCCACTGACAGCCGATTACCCTGTTCCTGTCACACTCAGTATTCCAACAGTAGTTAAGAGTGATTTATGGGGATGTTACAGTAGTTAGAGGTGATTTATGGGGATGTTACAGTAGTTAGAGGTGATTTATGGGGATGTTACAGTAGTTGGGGTGATTTATGGAATTAGTAAAGTAGTTAAAAGGTGTTTGTGGGGATGTTACAGTAGTTAGAGGTGATTTATGGTGATGTTACAGTAGTTAGAGGTGATTTATGGGGATGTTTCAGTAGTTAGAGGTGATTTATAGAGATGTTACAGTAGTTAGAGGTGATTTGTAAAGTGTACAGTAGTTGGGGTGATTTATAAGGTGACAGATGAGTTAGAGGTGATTTATGGGGACGTTACAGTAGTTAGAGGTGATTGTGGGATGTTACAGTAGTTAGGTGATTTAGAGGGATGTTACAATAGTTGGGGTGATTTGGCGGATGTTACAGTAGTTGAGGTGATTTATGGAGGTGGTACAGTAGAAGAGGTGATTTGTGGGAAGTGGCAGATAGTTAGGTGAATGCTGTGAAGAGTCCCAGCATGCCTAGCGGGAGGAAGGTTTTAAAAAATAGTAAATTAGATCCAGCGTTCGTGAATAGACAGTGTTTACATATTTTTCTTTACTAACTGGACGTTCACATCTTACCGTCAGAACTTCCAACCACAACACTCTTACTTCAAACTGAAAAAATACACCTTTGTGATTGGTGATTTTTTTTGAATGATGTTATTGTAGTGTTATTATTATTATTATTATTATTATTATTATTATTATTATTATTATTATTATTATTATTATTATTATCATCATCATTATTATTAATATTATTATTATTATTATTATTATTATTATTATTATTATTATTATTGTTATTATCATTATTATTATTATTATTATTATTATTATTATTATTATTATTATTATTATTATTATTATTAATATTATTATTATTATTATTGTTATTATTATTATTATTATTATTATTATTATTATTATTATTATTATTATTATTATTATTATTATTGTTATTGTTGTTGTTACCAGTCCAGTATTAATCAAAGCAGGTAAACAGGAAGAGAAACAGTCACCTTGTACAGCTCTCTCTACCTACACGGCCTGAGACTCTGGAAATGTCACTTGTGGTACAGGTGAGAGAGAGAGGCACCTGGGCGCTGTACCCTCATGGTGTAGAGTGCAGTACCACAGATACAGGTAACACCCATCATACCTGTACCCTCGTGACAGGTGACAAGACTGTGTGAAGAACAATTGTGTTAAGTATTTGCTGTTAATGCAAGACAGTTACCTACTAATGTTAGTTTTCCTGTTAATATCTCAACATCTGTCTGTTAACATTACCCTGTCAACACGTCACATCACACAACTATCTCGATATACTGCGATATATGCCGCGATAAAGTGCGATACACTACGATATACTGCGATAACCTCCGATAAATTGCGATATACAACATGTTTTCTTACTCAATATGCTATTAATGTAAATAATTTTCAGTATCACCTGAAGATTAGACACCCTAGCTTATTTCACCTGAACTTTAACCACCCTAGCTGAACATGGGGGGAGGTTATTGATCAGCCTGCATTAGGTTAGGTTAAGTTAGGTTAGCGGTAGGTTGGTTAATCTTCATGTGAAATAAGCTGGGATGTCTAATCTTTAGGTGATTCTATTTTCGCTTCGCTTTTAAAACCATACAATCACCACACCATTAAGCTTACTATATTAATATCAATCACACCATAATTAAGCTTACTGTATCAATAGCAATCACACTATCATTAAGCTTACTGTATTACTATCAATCACACCATCATTAAGCTTACTGTATCTATATCAATCAGACCATCATTAAGCTTACTGTGCCAAATGTTTTGCCTAGCTTATACTACAGACGGGCAAGGGGGGACCTAGTTGAGGTGTATAAGCATCTCAGGGGGCACTACTCAGTTGAGTGTCCTTACTTGGAGCTGGCGGACGCTCGCCCCACAAGGGGTCACAGCCTGAAGATTGAAGAAGCCGCAAGTCCAGAAACCGTGGAGGGCAAACTTTTCGAGTGAGGGTTGTAAACTCTTAAACAATTCATCAGAGAGTGTTGTGACGGCACCGAGTGTGAGCTCTTTCAAGAGAAGACTTGACCAACACTGGAGCGGGTTCAGGTACATTCAGGAGCCGGTGCATGCCCAGTATTTGCCAACAGTGCGTGACAGAGACGTGACCGATCGCCCGGGCGGCTAGCGAGCCGATCTTTTGGTGAAGAATATAAATGAAAAGAGACGTGACCGATCGCCCAAGCGGCTAACAAGCCGATCAGTGGCGAAGAGGATGAAAGTAAAAGTAATCGTATCTTTCAATAAAATTTTACGAAGGCAAAACTAAGAGAAAAACGTTATTACATATTACAGTTATTATCACGATACATCATAAATAAGTTGACATGTATTGCAACACAGATTAATTAGCGGAAATATATACAGAGTTCCAATTTCCTTATACAGGTAATCTCCGTAAATCCCAGCTCCTTTAGTTGGAGAAAAATCCTCCGTTCACGAGTTTATATGTTAAAATCGTCCTTGTAGGCAGAACTGAGCTAATCTGCATTCAAATGAACCTTTTTTCCTGTGTCCAGATGACAAGTCTTTTTCTACAGTCAAAGTTCCCGATTTTCATAGTATAATTTTCTCGCGATCAATAACTTATCTACTTCATGAATTACGATGCTGAATATACACAATACTGTACACTACAGGGTCATCCAAAGCAAGACCATATATATATATATATATATATATATTTTGTACATCCTTGTGGGTGAAGCGCAAGGAAGCGTTTACGGTGCCCAACGGGGAAGCATGCTAAAGTTCATGCGCGCTTTATATCTCACGAGGATTGAGGGCGTAGAAAGCCTGAAGAGTCAATGGTTTATGTCATCAAGTTAATGAGCTCCAACAACTTGTCACAATTAATTCACCTTTTCGATTTACACCAGTACCTGCTACCTTAATTCTCAAATGACTATGTATAAGTGAAATAAAAGTGAATAGTAATAAACAAAAACAGTTAAAACAATAAAGGCACAGAGGACAACCTCCTCAGTGTTGACATAACAACAAAAACGTCGACGGCTTCACGTGTTCAATTACTGCTCCCCTCCCTCCTCCTCCCTCCACTCCTCCCTCCACTCCCGTCCCTCCACTCCCCTCCCTCCACTCCTTCCTCCCCTCCCTCCCTCCCTCCCCCTCCTCTCCCTCTCCTCCTCCACTCCTCCCTCCCGTCCCCTCTCCCCTCCCCTCCCCTCCTCCCCTCTCCCCCTCCACTCCCTCCACTCCCTCTCCCTCCCTCCCCGTCCCTCCACTCCCCCTCCCTCCACTCCCTCCCTCCCCTCCTCCCTCCCCTCCCCGCCCTCCTCCCTCCCTCCCCTCCCTCCCTC
This sequence comes from Homarus americanus, assembly GCF_018991925.1. NCBI lineage: Eukaryota > Metazoa > Arthropoda > Malacostraca > Decapoda > Nephropidae > Homarus > Homarus americanus. Next base: position 11,090,914 of record NW_024735554.1, read on the forward strand.
CTCCCTCCTCCCTCCCTCCCTCCCTCCCCTCCCTCCTCCCCTCCTCCACTCCCTCCCTCCACCTTCCCCTCCCCTCCCTCCTCCCTCCCTCCCTCCCCTCCCCTCCCTCCCTCCACTCCCCTCCCCACTCCCCTCCCTCCCTCCCCCTCCCTCCCTCCCTCCCCTCCTCCCTCCCCACTCTCTCCATCCCCTCCACTCCCTCCTCATCCCCTCCCTCCCTCCCTCCCTCCTTCCTCCACTCCCCTCCCTCCCTCCCCTCCCCTCCTCCTCCCCTCCCCTCCCCATCTCCCTCCTCCCTCCCTCCCTCCCTCCCTCCCTCCCCTCCCTCCACTCCCCTCCCCCTCCACTCCCTCCCTCCCCTCCCCCTCCCCCTCCTCCCTCCTCCCATCCGTCCCTCCTCCACCCTCCCTCCCTCCACTCCCTCCCCTCCCTCCCTCCCCTCCCTCCCTCCCTCCCTCCCTCCACTCCCCTCCCTCCACTCCCCCTCCCTCCCCCTCCTCTCCACTCCCTCCCTTCCCTCCCTCCTCCCACCTCTCCCTCCCTCCCTCCCCTTCCTCCACCCCTTCCCTCCATTCCCTTCCCCCAAAATATTTCTTTTTTCATATCCTCGACTTAATCCCTTCAAATGTCAAACTCGGTACATTTTCAAATCTTGGCTGCCACACATCAAAACTTCCCGCATTACAAAAAATAAATAAAAATACCACCTGTTATTTTGCCGCCAGCCGGTGAAATAAAAACAGACGCTCCTCTGCTGTCACTCCCATTGGTCGATCCTGACAATGACGTCATCGCGACCTGGCATCAGTGATGTTGCCACTTGTTATTTTTGGTTTGGTTGTCTGTATATCTCTTTCTCTTTTTCACTTACTGGAGGAAACCTTCATAATAAATTCAGCTCAGGTCGGGTCACGTCAAGTGTATTTTGCCGTTGATCGTCTTTAGCGACGACTTAAAAGAGAAATTTAAGAACATAAAATAATTTTTTTCAAGAAATTGGACCCTGCAATACCCAGCGAGGCGGTGCCATGATAAAGTAGAGCAGCCAATAACCTCCAGAACACCAACACTCTGCTCCTCAATAACCAAAGATGTTATAGATCCTTAAAAAACGGGTGAGCAGAATATGAAAATGGGTGTACTGAGATCATTAAATTACAATACGTTAACAGTCAAGCAGGGAACCAATGGGTGAAGAGTAAAGTAATGACGTCATGAAATCAACAAATTAAAGATGTACTTAGCAGTGACGTCATGTATCTACGTCATGAGAATCGGCAACTAGACCATTCCTAAACAACTCTTGTCATTTGAGTCAACCAATTCCTGGTACTTCTGAAGAAAAAAAAATATCAAGAGAAATTATTAATCACCAAACATTCTACCGCTTCTTGGGGGGTTAGGTTAGGTTAGGTATAGGGTTTCTAATCATCAGGAGATAAATTATGTTTTATAGATACAATTATGTGAATTAACCATTTATACAATTTGATAAAAACGTCATTTACATCGACCAATCAGAGAGCTTATTAATAAAAGCGTCATTATATATCGACCAATCATAGCGTTTCAAGGCAACATATGAGAGGCACAGCTCAAGTGTTCCAAGCCATAATAATCCTCAACCTAACCTAACCTAACCTAACCTAACCTAACCTAACCTAACCTAACCTAACCTGATCTAACCTAACCTAACCTACCCTAACCTTATCTAACGTAGCCTAACCATTAAAATTAGTATTGTTTATGACTAGCAATCATTATAACTCAGCTCTAAATCTTCAAGGTTATGTTATGTTATGTTTAGGCAAGGAAGTTTTACGTTAGGTTTGGTTAGGTTAGGTTAGGTTTGGTTAGGTTAGGTTTGGTTTGGTTAGGTTAGGTTAGGTTAGGTTAGGTTTGGTTAGGTTAGGTAACCATCACGACTAAGGTTCATTCCACCAGTCACATACCCTCCCTGACCCACGAAGAACCGTTTTACAGTGACCGTGACCTTAACCTTTGACCTAATGATTTATATAAGTCAACAGGTAGCGGCCAGGAATGAAGCCACAGTCATGCTTTAATTTGGTTGACGCTCGTTCCCTGCAACACACGATACTGCATGGAAACGGTGCAACACCGAGCATACATTTAATGCCTTAATAACGTGCGGTGTTACATTGTCGCTAACACCATTATCACCATTATTACCTGTACCACCATCACTATATCACCACCATCGACCCCACTATCCGAATAACCACCATTACCATAGCCGCTACTATATACCACCATCATAACTACCACCATCATAACTACCACCATTACCATTACCAATTTACCACTACCATCATAAGAAAATAAGAACATAAGAATGGAAGAAACTGCAGCGGGTCTAATTGGTCCATACTGGGCAGTCCGCGTTTATACCCAAACCCTATCGCTCATATACCGTATATCCGTCCAACCTATGTTTGAAGCTATCCAGCGTGTTCGAGTTAATGATGATGTTTGGTAACTTGTTCCACTCATCCACTACTCTATTTCCAAACCAATGTTTACCTATCTCGCGCCTAAATCTAAATTTGTCTAATTTAAAACCATTGCTACGAGTTCGCTCCTGGTTGGATAGTTTGAGTACCTTAGTTATATCACCTTTGTTTAGCCCTGATTTCCTTTATACACCTCGATCATGTCGCCCCTTACTCTACGTCTCTCCACTATCCCTACTACTGTACTACCACTGCTTTGCCACCACTACCGTAACCATTATCAACACTATCACCACACAACCAGAGCATCACAGCGTCATTACACCACACCACCACAATATAGCGTCACAACACCACACCACAATGTTACACCACTACAGCGTAACATCACGAATAAAGTGTCACAACACCACTACAGCGTCACAACACCACCACAGTCACACCACCACTACAGTGTCACAACACTACTACAGCGTCACAACACCACCACAGTCACACCACCACTACAGTGTCACATCACTCCTACAGCAAAGACTACGCTTCCTTCCTTTAAATCATCTCTTAAAAAATATCTATTGTCTAAGTATTAATATTTCTTGTAACACTTACTATATTTACAGTACCTGCTTTTATTGTACCATCAAAACCGTTTTATCGGAAATTATCATGTAAATAAATTACCATTGCAATAAACATAATTGCCAACTAGTCATAATCCTGACAGCTCTGTCTTCTTGTTCAATCTTATTACTGTACAGCCCATGTTGTACTGCTCCCCCATTATACTTATGTTTTTCAATTCCACTGTAATTTATGTATATATAAATAAATAAAAATATAAACTAAAAAATATATAAATAATAAAATTAATAAATATTGAAGTGATAACCGTGGTAACATTATGAGATGTTCTTATTACCACCATGCTATTGTACTATTCCAGATGATACTAAATGTTACATAATACTTCCTTGAGATACATGTATAGTATATATCAGGTGCCTAAAAGAGAGCTCAGGTTCTCAACTGGCTCAGCCATGTTAATATTGTTATTATTATCCACTCTGTATCTGTGTTTTTCTGGCTAAATAAACTGTTTCAATTCAATTCAATCACCACAACACCACCACAGCGTCACATCACTACTACAGCGTCACATCACCACCAAAGAATCACATCATCACTACAGCGTCACTTCACCACCACAGCGTCACAACACTAATACAGGATCGCAAAACCACCACAGTCACAGCGCCACTAATACAGCGTCACATCACCACCACAGTCACAGCGCCACTAAAACAGCGTCACATCACCATCACAGTCACAGCGCCACTAAAACAGCGTCACATCACCACCACAGTCACAGCGCCAATAAAACAGCGCCTTCACATCACCACCACAGTCACAGTGCCACCAAAAATAGCGTCACATCACCATCACAGCGCCAAGCACAGCGTCACATCACCACCACAGTCACAGCGCCACTACAGCGTCACATCACCACCACAGTCACAGCGCCACTAATACAGCGTCACATCACTACTACAGCGTCACATCACCACCAAAGAATCACATCATCACTACAGCGTCACTTCACCACCACAGCGTCACAACACTAATACAGGATCGCAAAACCACCACAGTCACAGCGCCACTAATACAGCGTCACATCACCACCACAGTCACAGCGCCACTAAAACAGCGTCACATCACCATCACCAACACACTATGGTGCTAATATAAGAAGTGTTAAACAATGTACCCAGGCCATGTAAGATCTCTGATAGATTACTACGCACCAGACCTGATCACTAAGGAACGTATTATGAAGAAAGAGCTAGGGATACCCAGTGTCAAAGATAAAATAATTGAAGTCAACCTCATGATAGTCCTGAGGCTCTTGCGCGGTGATCTTGATAACATTGTTTCTAAGAAATTGTTAGAATATATGAGTCACAAAATTGGTGAATCTAAATGGATCCAAACTACAGCTACACATATGAGAACGTTTGGACTAAACCATCTGTACAAAGATGAGACACAGCAGCGCTTCCTGCCACCTTGGCGGACAGTTCCCTTCGACATCACAACACCCAGCCTAAAGAGAGAAAGGAGCTAGAATAACTGGGCATCCACTCTACAAACTGATCTATTTTTCATACTCACAGCCCTGAAATTTGTTGAAGACTGCCAGTGAGTCTCATCACTGACTCGTTATTCTCACTACTTGCTCTTGATACCCTAAATTCAGATTGTCGCCAGCTTGTCTCTGAAGCCAGACACAAACCTGTGTGTCTTGCTGACGAGGATATCAGGATGAAGCTGCTGTGGGTCCCCTCTCATATAGGCCTCAAGTCCCTCCACCTGCCACCCATCAACAGAGTTTCACCTTAAAGGTAATAAAACTGTCTAAAGGACAACCTACACAGTTAAAATATGGTAAAAGGTTTTTTTTTGAGTGCCCCTAATGGCAAACCCTTTTAAGGGCATATGATTACTAATAAACCCCTGCAGATGGAAAGGGTATATTATCATTCTCTAAATTCAAACCCTTTTTACAAAGGGTATATATTCTCACACCCCTTACTCTACAAAAGGGTATATAAACACCAATGCTTGCTGAAAGGTATATCGAGGTGAAGAGAAGCCTTATAAAAATAACCCGGCAGTGATCTTCCTCACATAGTGTTTGTAAGTCGCTTATCCCCTTCCACCCTCCAGTGACACACACCTTGGATAAGACAGTTCTCACACGTCTCTCAGTTATGCAGTGATACTGTAAAAAGCAGTACCACAAACACTATAGGTGGTATCACCAGACACAACCGAGTGTGACATAGCAAGACTCCCAACCGTTGGGCAGGAACTCTCAACACTGCGTTCCGACTTTGCAATAACCCTTTTCCCACAAAAAACGGGCCATGACTTCTCTCTCTAGCATGCCCACGCCCTTCACCAATAGTCACTCTCTGACTAACTCAGAGTCACTTAAAATATTCCTTCTTTATGCAAAAATAGCTCCAAAAACAATGAACTGTGAATCCTGCCTTCCGTGGCGGGCTTAGCGCGGCTCAGCTTGACGCTGATTGCCTGGGAAAAAGTCGGAGCGTAACCAGGCGCTCATTGGCTCACTCGGCATAGTCGTAAATGAGGGTGTTTTAAATCTTCCCTTATCCCATATATCTCTTTCCCTTCTTACGTCATTTTCTCCCCTCCTCCTCATTTATAGGTGTACAGTAAAGTTACTTAAATTGAATTGGATGTTATGTTAAATATTTAAATTGCCAACATTATACTTTCATCTCTTCGCCACATATCGTCTTGACTAGATTCCGCTAAGATGACTCAAGTAACGCAGGCAATTAATCATAAATAATTTTGAATCCAAAATAAATTTTTTCGGATTATTAATTTGCAAAGTAAATTACGAGAAGCAGTTATGCCCTCTGTCGCAATAATACTAATTGCATTTTAATGAAATATTGTTTACACCATTTAAAGTTAAATTAATAGTTATTGATGTTCGGTACACACTCAGAGTTATATTCCATGCATTTCACAAAGAATAAATCGAAGATATCTGGAGACAGAATGAAATAAAATCATCCGCAGGCGATAATGTAAGAACCATTACAACATAAAGAGTAATATGGATGGCAATATACTCTACCATGTCCGGAGAAAGGTTTCAGTATCCTATTTATACCCTACAATATCTACAGTGAATATGGGCGCCTCTGTGTTTATTGTACAAAGGGAAGGAATAACTGGAGCCATGCTGTAAGGCAATGGTCCCCAACCTGGTGTAGGCTGTGGGCCACATTTATCATTGCAAATATAGAGCAGGGAGCCAAAACTTTGGATCTACATTCAAGAAAAAACCCTCAAATATACTGTACAGTTATGTGCAGTTTTACACGTCTAACTGTTACGTCTAACATACTTTTTACATTTACTCTTTGACAGGACGTGTGTATTTACCCCAGTGAGAAGGCTGGCTCTCTCTGGGCCCGGTCTGGGGTAAATACACACGTCCTGTACACGATAGACTTGGGACAAACTGTAAATTTGTGTCAAGTTTTTAAATATTTTAATTAATTTCACTCTGAAAAAGAATCCCAAATAATTAAAAAAAATTCTAATGAACCCTTTCGGTCTCCATAATATGGTTCCGCGGCGTCCTGCAGGTTGGGGACCACTGCTGTAAGGTGTAGTGTGTGGGAAGAATGGGTCAATGAAAGATGCACAGACTTTTTAACCAAGGCAGCATATGGCACAATTGTCGCCTTTATGTGCAATAAATGTCTAAACGCTCAACAAGCTACTCCACTACCAACAAACACACTGATGATGATGATGATAATGAAATGAAGTGGTAAATGACTTTGTGATGAGAGAGAAGAGGAGAGAGAGAAGGAAAGAAGAGAAACGGGAAGTAAAGTAGGAAGTGACAGAAGGTGATTGGTTGGGGTGGAGGCCATACACAGCAGGCGCCCGCTCGCTCAGAGGCGGGGAGTTAAGCTAACAAGACATTCATTAGTGTAATGTGTGTTAATTTATGTTTGTTAAATGGTGGTGTTATTTGTTCATTTATATGTATAAAGTGGGTCTTGTTCTTCTGTGTTAGCATGGAGGCTCTTGGGTCACCAGCTGTGTGTTCTTGTGGCTTCTTTTAACTGGGAGAATATTGGGTCCTCCAACTCTTAAAGTTTGCCCCAGATTCTCTGAGCTTGGCTGTGTGTACGTGTGTTCAGTGGTTCGATATTGTATAGTTCGTGAAGTTCTTGTATTTTAGTGGTGTATGGGGGGGAGTTGCTTTGATGCTCTAGGGATAGCTTTGTTTTGTACTGATTGAAGTTTAAGTTGACTGGTTCTGCTGATCGCGTTGAGTGGTATTGGTGGGTACTCCAAGTGCAAGTGCTTTGAATAGGTGTAGCTGAATGTTGGTGTCCATTTTGCTGAATCTTCGTAGTTTTGTGAGTTGTGATTGGGCAAGTGTTTTACGTTGTGTTATGTGTTTTGCTATGCCTGTTCTTGTTATTGTGAGTCCCAGTATTTTGCCTTCGTTGGAGTATTGTATAGGTTCGTTGTTGACTGTGATTGGTGCTGGGTTTGTTTTGGCAATGTGAATGTGATTGATCTTTAGTTCTGCGTATTAGTTTGGATTTTCCACTTTTTTTTTCATAATCGTTAATTTGCTCGATGGCGTGGGCTGTTTTTCGTGCCATCATCTGTTTGGCCTTGTCTGGATGTCGGATGATTTGGGTGACGTCATCGGCATAGGCTACGTATTCTCCGTGGGTAGGAGGTGGCATATCCGACGTGTATATTGTGTAGTGTTGGCAAAAGATTACTTCCCTGTGGTACTCTGCTGTATAGCTTGATGCTTGGGCCTATGTGGTTACCAATGATAATTTTTGCCTCTCTGTTATCAAGGAAGTTGCAAAAAAAAAAGAAGTGAAGTTGTTGGAGAGTTCTTGGTTGGTTATTTTGTATTTGAGCCTTAAGTGCCAGACCTCGTCGAATACTTTTGCTACGTCCCTTAATAACTACGTTGAATTGATCTCTATTGTGCATTGCGTTGGCAGTATTGCTGTCAAAGATGTCGGAAGTCAGAATTTCAGCTTCTAAAACTAGGACTGTCGTAGACTCCATCCCAGAGTAGTGGCAAGATCAGACTTACACGGTGATCATCTGGAGGGCTATGGCTGTAAATATTATTACCCTAAACTAAACCCATCCTATACCGCCACCCAACGATACTCAATTTGTGGAACACTTAACGAAAATATTATCAAATATCAGGAAAGTTTGTATAAGAAATACACACAAACTCTGGATGTATTTGGTTTTAAATAACTAATTAATTCATCAACCAGGATAACAAAGATCTCAGCCACCATATTAGATCATGTAAGCCAGGGGTCCTCAACAGTGTACGGTCACCTAACAAACAGAAATCAGCAGCCGGCAGCAGCCATCCCACGGTGTAATTAAGCAACAGCTATATCTTAAATTTAGAAAAATACAACAATTGGGCATTACTTGTTCTTTACATACTGTAGGTCTGCTGGTAACAGTAGTGTCAACCCATACAATGAAAACACCATGAAACTTATACTTGTTTCAGTGTTACCTGATGCACTCCCCCAAGTACAGCAATAACTGCCGTTCTGCGAGTGTGTTCCGGGATATTAACCTGCAGGTCCAGGAGCTACAGCTGTGTATCAGCAAGATTTCCCTCGTCAATATATGGCTGATAATGACTGACCACTTCTGCTTAAAAAGATAAAAGGATTTGAAACAAATGAGAACAAGATGTTCTTACTCTGAATTTCAGAAAAAAATATCTGTGAATTCCAACTGTAATCGTTACAAGCATTATGTACTTTTGCACGTGTTGTCAGCTGTCAGGTATAATGCTTCCCAGTCTTACAAAGAGTATTAGTTTAGGTGTTTACTTCATCAAATGTTTAAACAGCCTTATCTTACCTTATCAACTTAGCCCGCCGCTCATCACAAATTTTAGATGCCGTCATGCGGGCTATATATATGTCGTTTCTGGCCGCATGCGGCTGGAAATTTGAGGGTTGCAGATCCTGAATTGTAATTCTTTATGTAACAGCCAAAACAAAATCAATCAGGCAAGGAGCATTCCTCTTGGTGTTAGTGACCATTTTATCACCTACTGTTGCAGGAAAAGGGTCAGGGGTAAGGCAGGCCAGCACAAAGTGATAAAAATATGGTAAATGAAGATTTCAATAAAAAAGTGTTGCAAAATATTGATTGGCCTCAGGTGACAAACTACACGGAGGTTAACGAGCCCTCGGAGAAGTTCATAACTACTTTTGCTGACGTTATTGATGACGTAATACAGTTAAAGGAGATAGGGATAAAAAAGTGACTGAACCTTGGATGACTAGAGATATTGGTATCGATCAGACACAGAGATCAACTCGCTTGTAAGATTATAAAGACAGACAGGATAACGAGTCACAAAGAATTTTGTAGGATAACAAACCACTGTATGTACAAAGAAATATAAAGCGGGAGAAATAAGCCCTAAGGCTCTGGAATCAATTATATAAGAATACTGGGACACAACCACAAACCAAAACAACATTACAAAGTAGTGTTAAACATTAAATATTCTAGAATGTTTATGTATCAGGTTTATAAATAGATGATGATAAAGTGGAGACTTCTATACACCAACACTATACAGTAGACACACACAAGTCACTTTTTAACTCTACACTATATTGAGAATCATTTTAAATGATACAGTAGACAATATCAGTTATAAAATACCACATCTTTTTATATATTTGTAATACTTTATAAACATATCAGGGAATGACACAGAGGCACAGTGGTTGTCTTGGAGGCTCGCCCGTGCTGGTTCTCGGAGCTGACGGTCGGACTCCGTCAATGGTGCAAGTCGCCTCTTTTTTGAACGCAAGAACTTTCACACACCTGGTGATCACATGCTTGATTGTTTTATTCGCTTCAACAATTGTCAATTAATATATAGGGGGCCGGTGGTAGAAGCGGTATCACTCTTGCCTCGCAAGCAAGATGTCACGGGTTCGATTCCCGGGCTGGTGGAAGTTGTTTGGACATACTTCCTAGCCCCCATTAGTCCCTGTTCACCTAGCGAATTCGTATTCAGGGAGTTGTTGGAGCTTCCAATAAACCATTGACTCTTCAGGCTTCTACGCCCTTAACTCATGAGACATAAAGGCAAGCATGAACTTAGCATGCTTCCCTGTTGGGCGCCGTAAACGCTTCTGCGCTTCACCTTACACAAGGATGTAGGGGGGTGCCCAATAAAAAAAAAAATAATAATAATATATATTTTTGTGTATATGGTGTGTATGTGCATGTAGGTATGTACACTCGGAAACCATATTCTCTAGCCCACCTGGGTCGGTGCTGGAGGTTAGTACAGTGTCCTTTCTGGATGGGGGCTCACTCTGACTATCACGAGGCAACACACCCATGAACACACACAGTCATAGTACGGCTGTATAGATGATATTATGTATAAATATTGTATATGACATTTTATACTCTGCATTATCTCATTATATATGAACACGAAGAAACATTACCATAGGTTGTAGTTATGAAAGTATGAATGGAAATAAACATTTCCAAAGCACCCAGTGAATCCACACAACGTTTACAGCGCTTGTGGCCAGACCACGATGATTCCACCACACCCCATCTATATCTTTTATTTCCCATCATTAACGTAACTATATGAAAAACCGTGTTTAATTTAACTACATATATAAAAAAAACCTTAAATTACATGTGGATCAGTCACTCCTCATTTGACACACACTTATAGTGTAATACTTTGACCATCCCACCTGGGCACATGGAGGCCCACGGTAACTCTCACGGGGCAACATCCTTGCATTTGTTGAGAAGAGTTAAATATATATATATATATATATATATATATATATATATATATATATATATATATATATATATATATATATATATATATACTTTCCCTCACCCTAGCAAACTAGTTATCATAGCATAACCAAACAGCTTCGCAAGGACCAATAGATCTGTATATAATGTGTGTGCACGCGTTAAAATGACCTAGTATATTTTACTAATGTCTCATTGTCCATGGGTCTTCTTACACTTTGGCTGTGAGTTTTCTATTTTGTCTACCTGCCAGTTCAACAGGACTGCTTACCATCCTCCCAGCAACTCATATGCCATCCCAGACCCACATCCTATATGTATGGTGCAAGACCGCAGTCCAATACATGAAAGTCAGGCAGTCAAGAGTTGGTTTGAGGCGCACCCGCCGATTGTAATCCAATAGAAAATCTATGGGCGCATATGGTTGTTGAATGGGATGTTGAGGAGAAAACGAGTGAGGCAGTGAGGAGACATGCACATAATGTGTGGGAGGGAATGAGGAGGAGGCCGAACATCTGCAGCAATCTGGTAGATTCCATGCCCACCAGATTGCATGAAGTTATAACAGCAGATGGAGGTTGGACACGGTATTAACCTGTGGTCAAGAATTAAATCTCAGCCCACGACGGTGCCTTGTAGGGGGTGGTGGGGGAGTTAGCTCTCTGGTGTAACCTCGTTGGGGCCACATAGACTTCGTTTCCTAACTCTAGGGAATTTGTCCAGGTATTTTACTGTGTGGTTTTACGTCACTTCGCATAAATATGCTTACAAAATCTATGCATTAATATGCATAACTCTTGGGAATCTGTCCAGACATTAAATATATGTTATATACTACAATAATCACATAGATATGTTTACAATGTTTATGCATAATAAATGTGAAAAATATTTTTGGGGTTTCAATTAACCAATAGTCATGCCTACAAAACAATCTTGATGCTCTAAGTGCATGTATGTGTTAAATAACGAGTAACTGATCCACATTATTTTGGTAAATAAAGAAAGAAATGAAAAGCAAGCACTTAGCCATATGGATATAGTTACACGGAAGAAGGGAAATAAGGATGAACCATGGTTTTGATGGAAACAATGTGCTCTGGGACGATGCTCACAATGACGAATGGGAGAAACCTCTTTATGAACATCTTACCTACTAAGGATGAAGCTTAATGTTACAGAACACACACACACACACACACACACACACACACACACACACACACACACACACAGTGTAACTTTGTGTGACGTGTTGTCTGACTTGGGGTGGCTTTGAGCGAACCATACACTTGATATTACAATTTATGTATCCTTCCTGACCATGATTTACAACAATAACTGAAGGGTAAAAGTTAAAATATTATGCTAATAACACTGTCATGTATTGATACTATGACTAGTTACCAAGATACAGAGCACGATGAACATAACATGATAATGATAGTGAAGCCAGGAAGGGTTCATATCATAACTTGTGTGTTCGTGCGTATGTTGCCCCGTGAGAGTTACAGTGGGCCTCCATGTGCCCAGGTGGGATGGTCAAAGTATTACACTATAAGTGTGTCAAATGAGGAGTAACTGATCCACATGTAATTTAAGGGTTTTGAACAATGTAGTTAAATTAAACACGATTTTTCATATAATTATGCGAATGATGAGGTGTGGTGGAAGCATCGTGGTCTGGTGCACACACACACACACACACACACAAGCGCTGTAAACGTTGTGTGGAGTCACTGGGTGGTTGGAAGTGTTTATTTCCATTCACACTTTCATAACTACAACCTATGGTATTTTTCTTCGTGTTCATATATAATGAAGATAATGCAGAGTATAAAATGCCATATACAATATTTATACATAATGTCATCTATACAGCCGTACTATGACTGTGTGCGTTCGTGCGTGTGTTGCCTGGTGATAGTTAGAGTGGGCCCCCATCCAGAAAGGACACTGTTC
>NW_024735554.1:11103903-11366403 GCF_018991925.1 Homarus americanus
CACCGACCCAGGTGGGCTAGAGATTATGGTTTCCGAGTGTACTTGTGTGTACAATATTTGTGCATGGTGACCTGTGGTGTAATGGTCATCATGATCGCTCGCAAACGAGTGAACCGGTGTTCGATCCCCAGGCACGGAGAAACTATGAGCAAGTTTCTTGACACCATTTGCCTTTGTCTACCCAGCAGTAATTGGGGACCTGGATGTTAATCAATTAGAATTAGATGATAGTGTTCTGGGTAATGGTAATCCAATGCAATTTGGCGATTTGTCAGGTCTTCTCGGACTATTCCTTGACACTGGGTTATTTAGCTCGTTGACTCAGGGTGTGGTTGTTGTGTTGTCGACAGCTTCTACACCTTAAACAAATTCACGCCTAGGTAGCCCTAGGGCCGGCCATCCTCGTACACGAGGGGCAACCATTATTATATTAATATGTATGTGTGTGTGAATGTGTGTGTATGCGTGTCTTTGCTTCTGTATATTCATGTGAGTATGTATATGCATGTTGAATACAATCTAGGAATATCAAACAGAACCCTAAAAAATGTAATCAGGAAAGAACCTGTTGATGAACTTGAAGCAAACAGACAAGTACAAACAGGCAATAGTCAATACTTGTATATTGTTTACCATGATGAGGTATAGCAGGTGAAACATGTATATGAAGCAAGTAACAAGATTACTTAGATAACAAAATGTTGTAACCGCTAGACGAAGGTTAGGATAAAAGTACCTCTGGCAGTATGTCCTTCAAGCAGATGTGAACAAAACTAAATGTAAAGTGTGTGGCCAAACATATGGCCACACACTCCGATACTACCTCCTAGACTGTGAAAGAATAACCTTTTATAGGAATAGATCCAAGCACACTGCGTATGTAATGGCACAGCACTTTATGTCTGTTGGTAAGATAACTGATATACTAAAGCTGTATCCACACTTCGCATCTAGTAGCTAATAAACTTCTGTGTACTGAGCTAAACAAATAATGTGATAGAAATACTCTGTAACACTCAACGCCATAATATCCTGACCACTGAGGTGTGATAAACATCCTTTGTGGCCTCTGCTCTGTAATCCTTCCTGCGCTACCACTCACAGGATGAGTACGGGGTGCACAATATACTAGCTGCTGTCAGTGGCAAAATTAAATAAATATTCACCACCACAGCGTCACACCATACCACCATCACAGCATCAAAACACCACAAGAGTCACACCATACTACCACCCTCATTTCACCCTCACAGCGTCACACCATACCATCACAGTGTCACGCCACACCATCCCACCACCACCACATCGTCACAGCACCACACCATCCTACCACCACCACAGCGTCACAGCACCACACCATCCGTCCATCCCAGCACCACAACCACAGCGTCACAGCACCACACCATCCGCCGATCTCACCACCACAGCGTCACAGCACCACACCATCCCACCATCACCACACCGTCACAGCACCACACCACCCTACCACCACCACAGCGTCACAGCGCCACACCATCCTACCACACCACAGTGTCACAGCACCACACCATCCGCCTATCTAACCACCACAGCGTCACAGCACCACACCATCCGCCTATCTCACCACCACAGCGTCACAGCACCACACCATCCGCCTATTCACAACCACAGCGTCACAGCACCACACCATCCGCCTATCTCACACCACAGCGTCACAGCAGCACCACACGATCCACCATCACCACAGCGTCACAGCACCACACCACCCTACCACCACCCAGCGTCACAGCACGCACTATCCTACCACCACCACAGCATCACAGCACCCACCATCCCACCATCACCACAGCGTCACAGCACCCACACCACCCTACCACCACCACAGCGTCACAGCACCACACCACCACCACCAGCGTCACAGCACCACAGCACCACCACAACCAGCGTCACAGCACCACACCACCACCACCACCACCACCACCACCACCCGTCACACACCACAACACCACCACCACCACCAGCGTCACAGCACCACACCACCACCACCAGCGTCACAGCACACACCACCACATCCCACCACCACCAGCGTCACAGCACCACACACCTCCACCACCACCGGTGACACAGCACCACACCTTCCTACCACCACCACCAGCGTCACAGCACCCACCACCACCACCAGCGTCACAGCACCACGACCACCGCCAGCGTCACAGCACCACACCATCACCACCAGCGTCACAGCACCACACCACCACCCACCACCACCAGCGTCACAGCACCACACCACCACCACCAGCGTCACAGCACCAGCGTCACCACCACCACCACCAGCGTCACAGCACCACACCACCACCACCACTGCCAGCGTCACAGCACCACACCACCACCACCACCACCACCAGCGTCACAGCACCACACCTTTATTATGACTTTCAACCTTTGCCACCTTTGCTCGGCGCTACAACTACCACACTCTGGCGGATTACTCGCTCAACGCCCCCAGACAATCCTCAGGCGATTACTGGTGGGGATTACTGGGGGAGGGAACGAGGCTGTAGGGATTACTGAGACGATACCGTGGTCACTACTGGGATTAATGCAACTGGGATTACTGGGAGAAGGTACCTTGATAAGTGACGGTTACTGGTGAAAGATCTTTTGCCAGAGATAGCGATTATTATTATTATTATTATTATTATTATTATATATAATAATAATAATAATAATAATAATAATAATAATAATAATAATAATAATAATAATAATAATAATAATAATAATAATAATAATAATAATAATAATATTAATAATAATAAAACGATAATGTTTCCTTAAGACCTTCTCCTCCCATTAAATGCTCGACAAAGTTTTGAAATTATAATTATACTTTGGAGTCATATTTTATCAAACTTCCAAACTACTCAGGTCTATTATGAACTCAAAATGATGCTTTAGTAAATAACCAAAATACAAGTTTAAATTAGTTCCTGATGAGACTGAAAACTGTGGTGCACGTAGTGGGTGGGGTGGGTGGGTGAAGTGGAGGGGTGGGTGAGTTGATTGATGGAATGGAGGGTCGGGTGGA
Organism: Homarus americanus; assembly: GCF_018991925.1. Taxonomy (NCBI): domain Eukaryota; kingdom Metazoa; phylum Arthropoda; class Malacostraca; order Decapoda; family Nephropidae; genus Homarus; species Homarus americanus. The sequence continues at coordinate 11,106,971 of NW_024735554.1, forward strand.
TGGTTTGATGCATTTTGCTGGGTAGGTGTGTGGGCAGGTGTGTGGGCAGGTGTGTGGGTAGGTGCGTGGGTAGCAGTGTGGATATGTGGATAAGGATGTCATTAATACGTATATCTGTGTAAGCGTGTACATGTATCTGTATATATGTGTGTATAATTGTGTAAGTGTATACCTGTATGTGCACGGTAAATGCATTTTAGTGAGTGCGTCTGTATATACGTGTGTGCACGTATGCAGGTGTCCACAAGCACACATAGATGCACACTCAACACAAGCTCCTAAGCACACAGTACAAGGACACATGAGTGTGTACACAAGGCTCTTCGACACACACATGTACAGAGTGACATGTATACACACCCTTATTTGTGTGGACAGTGTTTGCGGCCTCTAAACACTCCAAGCAACCACAGTGAGTGTGTGTGTGTGTGTGTGTGTGTGGCTCAACAAAACTATCACACTGAGTGAAAGTTGGATAAACTAGGCAGAGCGGGAGTTGGATCGATAGAGAGGAAGACACCAGATAGATGGGACATAGTTTATACAGGATGTCTCCAAATATATACTGTAAATACACTGCATTACAAATATTCTTGAAGATCGCGTGAATGTTTGTATTGTATTACAAGAGCAACATTTTCCTCACGCGTAGGAGGCCTCGCACATCAACGAATGAGGACACTGTTGCTCTTGTAATACAATACAAACATTCACGCGATCTTCAAGAAAATTTGATATGCAATTTGTATACATTTTTCTGAAGCACTCTTGTGTGTGTGTGTGTGTGTGTGTGTGTGTGTGTGTGTGTGTGTGTGTGTGTGTGTGGTTAGCATGCTCACCTCGCAAGAGAGTGGAACCTTGTTCGATCCCCGGGCAGCGTAAAACATTGGGCAGGTTTGTTTTACGCCATTTGCCACTGTCTACCCAGCAATAATTGGGGACCTGGATGTTAATCGATTTATGGATCGTGTTCCGGGGTAATGGTAAGCCAGTGCAGTTGGGGAATTGTCCGGTCTTCTTGGATTATATTTTGGCATACAAACAAACACAGTAATATACACACACAGAGAGGCGCACATAAACAAAACTTAATAAGCAAAAGTAGAAAACGATATTAATAAAAAAACCGAAAAGACATAACTGAAAACATAAAGATTAAAAATGCAAATACATAAATACATTAATATTAAAACAAATACAAAGAAAGTAGAGAGAGAGAGAGAGAGAGAGAGAGAGAGAGAGAGAGAGAGAGAGAGAGACATGAACAGTACTCTAAATACAACGAAAGAATAAAATTAGAAGCTACAAGAATAACGTAACTGACAGCAAACAACTGGGATAAAGAGAATACAGAGAATACGAGATAAAGCAATAAAGAGGAGATGCCGAAGTGAAAGAAATAAGGAGACTAAGAATGGATTATATTGAGAGAATGGGAAGTGAGAGATTGATAAGAGTGATACATAACACAGACGTGGATAAAAGAGGAAGAGAGAGACGGAGAGATGAAAAAGAGGGTGACGGATATCCAGGAAGCAGTAGTGTGTGTGTGTGTGTGTGTGTGTGTGTGAAGAATATGGAAGTCAGACGATGGTGATACTAACTTGTGTGTGGCGACGGAGTTAACCAGATCTGAGGTAGTGTTGTGGTAGAGCAGTACTATAGTGGATGTTGTGGTAGAGCAGTACTATAGTGGTTGTTGTGGTAGAGCAGTACTATAGTGGTTGTTGTGGTAGAGCAGTACAATAGTGGATGTTGTGGTAGAGCAGTACTATAGTGGTTGTTGTGGTAGAGCAGTACTATAGTGGTTGTTGTGGTAGAGCAGTACTATAGTGGTTGTTGTGGTAGAGCAGTACTATAGTGGTTGTTGTGGTAGAGCAGTACTATAGTGGTTGTTGTGGTAGAGCAGTACTATAGTGGTTGTTGTGGTAGAGCAGTACTATAGTGGTTGTTGTGGTAGAGCAGTACTATAGTGGTTGTTGTAGAGCAGTACTATAGTGGTTGTTGTGGTAGAGCAATTACTATAGTGGTTGTTGTGGTAGAGCAGTACTATAGTGGTTGTTGTGGTAGAGCAGTACTATAGTGGTTGTTGTGGTAGAGCAGTACTATAGTATAACACGTAAATTACAGCAATAACAATGAATGAATGAAAAACTATCACGGGAAAAAGGTAGGTGTGTGTGTGTGTGTGTGTGTGTGTGTGCGCGCTCTCTTGTTTTCGACCACACAGCGCTATAGGAAAGAGACCAAACACGCGAACCTTGAAAGACGAAGAGAAGAGGAGAGAGGAGGAGGAGGAGGAGGAGGAGGAGGAGGAGGAGGAGGAGAGGAGAGGAAGAGGAAGAGGAGGAGGAGGTAACGAGTGTGGTGTATGTAAGGTTAAGTGACCTGTGTAAACTGAGTATTGGTGTGACATATAACACAACTACCACTACGATCATCACAATAATTAATAACACCACCAGTACGACCACCACAAGTACTACCACTACGGCCTCTCTCTCTCTCTCTCTCTCTCTCTCTCTCTCTCTCTCTCTCTCTCTCTCTCTCTCGCACACACACACTCACACATCTACCATGATTACCATACTTAACCTGAACACAAACCGCCACCATAATAGTCGTCAGCATCAGAAAGGTTATGTCGAGGTACCATGATTTTGACACTACCATAACTGACTCCTGCCGTTTGATGATGGCAGGATTATAACACTACCATGATGGCAGTAACCATGATTAGAATAAGAATCAGGAAACGTATAAAAAAAAGGTTTATTTACATAGCAATGCTACCATTAACCTCGCCACCATTTTGACACCATTTTAACAACGCCACCATTCTGATAACGGCACCATCCTGACAACGCCATCATTCTGACGACGCCACCATTCTGACAACGCCACCATTCTCACAACGCCACCATTCTCACAACGCCACCATTCTCACAACGCCACCATTCTCACAACGCTCACAACGCCACCATTCTCACAACGCCACCATCCTGACAACGCAATCTCACAACGCCACCATTCTCACAACGCCACCATTCTCACAACGCCACCATTCTCACAACGCCACCATTCTCACAACGCCACCATTCTAACAACGCCACCATTCTCACAACGCCACCATTCTCACAACGTCACCATTTTCACAACGCCACCATTCTCACAACGCCACCATTCTCACAACGTCATCATTTTCACAACGCCACCATTCTAATAACGCCACCATTCTGACAACGCCACAATTCTCACAACGCCACCATTCTGACAACGCCACCATTCTCACAACGCCACCATTCTGACAACGCCACCATTCTCACAACGCCACCATTCTGACAACGCCACCATTCTCACAACGCCACCATTCTCACAACGTCACCATTTTCACAACGCCACCATTCTAACAACGCCACCATTCTGACAACGCCACCATTCTCACAACGCCACCATTCTGACAACGCCACCATTCTGACAACGCCACCATTCTGACAACGCCACCATTCTCACAACGCCACCATTCTCACAACGCCACCATTCTCACAACGCCACCATTCTCACAACGCCACCATTCTGACAACGCTACCATTCTGACAACGCCACCATTCTCACAACGCCACCATTCTCACAACGCCACCATTCTCACAACGTCACCATTCTCACAACGCCACCATTCTCACAACGCCACCACTCACAACGCCACCATTCTGACAACGCCACCATTCTGACAACGCCACCATTCTCACAACGCCACCATTCTGACAACGCCACCATTCTCACAACGCCACCATTCTCACAACGCCACCATTCTGACAACGCCACCATTCTGACAACGCCACCATTCCACCATTCTGACAACGCCACCATTCTCACAACGCCACCATTCTCACAACACCACCATTCTCACAGCGTCACCATTCTCACAACGCCACCATTCTCACAACGCCACCATTCTGACAACGCCACCATTCTGACAACGCCACCATTCTCATTCTCACAACGCCACCATTCTCACAACGCCACCATTCTCACAACGCCACCATTCTGACAACGCCACCATTCTGACAACGCCACCATTCTGACAACGCCACCATTCTCACAACGCCACCATTCTCACAACGCCACCATTCTCACAACGCCACCATTCTCACAACGCCACCATTCTCACAACGCCACGCTACCATTCTGACAACGCCACCATTCTGACAACGCCACCATTCTCACACGCCACCACACAACGCCACCATTCTCACAACGTCACCATTCTCACAACGCCACCATTCTCACAACGCCACCATTCTGACAACGCCATTCTGACAACCATTCTGACAACGCCACCATTCTCAACGCCACCATTCTCACGCCACCATTCTCACAACGCCACCATTCTCACAACGCCACCATTTTAACAACGCCACCATTCTGATAACGGCACCATCCTGACAACGCCATCATTCTGACGACGCCACCATTCTGACAACGCCACCATTCTCACAACGCCACCATTCTCACAACGCCACCATTCTCACAACGCCACCATTCTCACAACGCTACCATACAGACAGCTACAGTATCATAGTTAGAATCAAGAGCACATGTGTAGTTCAGTATGGGTAGCAAACACTGGTACCATGACGACAACGACCTCGACTAGTACAGGTAGCAGCAGCTTTTTTGGTTGCTTGAATAATGACCATAATTATGCCTCCCCCTCCCTTCCCCTTTCTCCCCCTCCCTTCCCCTTTGTCCCCCTCCCTTCCCCTCCTCCCTTTCCCCCTCGAAGACAGAGATTTTTGTTTTATAATTTGCGTTTGTTTGTTGTTTATTTATTTGTTATTTTCTTATTTATTTGTCTGTTTGTTTTATTCTTTCTGCGTGTGTTGATGTACAGTTACGGAGCAAATTCTACCACCCAAGCTTATTTCACCTTAATATTAACCACCCTTACGGTAAACAAGTACAACCTAACCTAACATACACCTAACCTAAACCTATTCTAACTTACCTTAACCTAACTTAAACTAACCTAACCTAACCTAACTTACCCTAACCTAACCTAACCTAAACCTATTCTAACTTACCTTAACCTAACTTAAACTAACCTAACCTAACCTAACTTACCCTAACCTAACCTAACCTAACCTAACCTAACCTAACCTATTCTAACTTACCTTAACCTAACTTAAACTAACCTACCCTAACCTAACTTACCCTAACCTAACCTAATCTACCCTAAACAACCCTCACCCCCCCCCCCAAGGAGCCTTCAGGCGATTAGGTTAGATATCAGCTGAAATAAACTGGGATAGGGAGCGAATTTTAAGGTCATCTGATAACTTAGATTTTTTTTTCTTTATGACATTTGACAGAGAGAAAAGCCTTGTTAATAAACCCCCAAAAATAATTCTTACAGTTTGTCTATTTTTATTTGAGCTTTTGAGAGATTATAACAGTGATACCATACGTCTGTCCGTCCGTCCGTCCGTCATTGTCAATTTGTTTTGGGGTTGATAACTTGACACAGAGTTCATTGATTCATCTTAAATTTAGTGGTAGAGTGAATTAGGCCAAGTTGTTGTACCAGATCGTTGGTTCCGGTGCTAGACCAGGTAATCTTATAGATACGGCCATTTCTACCAGTCGAGGACATACTGCACACTAGTTCCAGATACGGACGGTCCCATGATTGGATTTTCTCGCCAGCTATTTCTGTACAGGTTGGTCAATTTTGACACAACTCTACACAAAGACAGTTTTTGGCAACCTCCACTAACTCATTCTGGCTAGATTAATATTTGTTATTTTGTTGGTGTTACAATTGTGAAATATCACCAATAACAGGTGTAGAAATATTGCATGCACTCCTGAATATTGGCTTCTCGATCACACACACACACACACACACACACACACACACACACACACACACACACACTTTCTGTTATCAACACAGCCATTGCACTATGGCTGCCCACCAACCTGGTCTCATGGCTCACTGATTTCTTGAGTGGACGTCGCCAGGCAGTGAGGTATCAGGGCTCGGTCTCCACATTCCAACACCTCACCTGCGGTGTTCCCCAGGGGACCAAGATGAGACCACTGTGCTTCCTCATCCTGATCAACAACGCTCTATCGGACACTCCTCACAGGTGGAAGTACGTGGATGACTGCACTGTGGGGATTTCAGTGGACAACACCGCACCAGACTACTCATTGCTACAAGGCACCCTGGACAGGCTACAGGCATGGACTACGGAGAACAAGGTCACCATCAACCACACCAAAACCGTAGTCATGCACATCAATACCGCCACCACTCCAGTGCAAGCCCCAGCAGTCACAGTGGGTGCCCATCCTCTCCAGCTGGTGCAGTCTGATAAACTCCTGGGTGTAACTATAGACAACAAACTGGACTGGAAGGCCCATGTAAATAACACAGTCAAGGCAGCCTCGTACCGTCTCTACATGCTATGAAGACTTAGGTCACTTGGGACACCCACGCCAGAGCTGAGGACCATCTACAACGCCTTTATTCTCCCCAAACTAACGTATGCGTCACCAGCCTGGTCGTCTTCTCTCAACTCCACCCAACAACGTCAGCTAGAGAAGGTACAGAAAAGGGCCTGCAGAATCATGCTCGGGGCAGAATACTCGGGCTACATCAACGCTTTCTCCACCCTGGAAATGCCATCCCTCAGTGACCTCCACCACCAAGCACTGGAAAGGTTTGGCAGCCAACTAATGCACCACCCTCGTCATCACCACCTCCTGCCACAGGCAGCCCCCCACCCACCTCGCGCAGTCCGCCACTACAACAAAATTCAGCCCATAAGAGCCCGCACCGATAGATATAAGAATAGCACCATCCCATCTATTGTTAAAATAATAAACAACTCCTGATTTATGTACAGTACAGCCCTATAAATGTATTCAATGCATATTATATCATTATGTCTAAATCAAATGCAAGTCTGTATATATTTTCAGCCACACACACACACCTTGGGTTACTCAGGCTAGTGACACTGGGAATTTGTAAACAATAACAGATTTGTTTAATAAGATTGTTAGTCTCTCTCTCTCTCTCTTCTCCCTCATTTTTTGACCTCTCCCGTTAACGTTTATCTTTCTCCCTCTTTATCTTCTCTCTTCAGTGTCTTTCTTTCTCTCTCCTTTCTTCATCTTTCCCCTTTCTCTCTTACTTTTCCTTCTTCCCCTCTCCCTCTTCTTTCTCCTTTTACCCCTCCCTCTCTTCCTCTTATCTTATCATCCTTACTACTCTTCCTTTTTTTCTCTCTCCTCCTCACATTCTTCCCACCTCTCCCTTCCCCCTTCTCTCTTGTACTCTCCTTCCGTCATTCCTCCCCACCCTTCCTCTTCCTACCCACACTCCTCTCATCTCATCCTCCTCGTCTCCCCCGCCCCCCTCTCACCTCCAGCACCTCTGAATCACACTAACTACCGGCTGACTATACAGACACCCAGTCATTTACACCTTAATGATCCAGCCAGGTACTTTGTTGCCATTAACACAACACTGCCTTGTGTGTGTGTGTGTGTGTGTGTGTGTGTGTGTGTGAAAAATGACCTTCTGTTAAAAAATTCTTAACTCTAAAACACACAACTCTTAGGCAGAAAAATGTATCCTTAAATATTTTTAGATATAATCAGTACAGAAAAACCTAAAGCAAAAAAACAAAAAAAAACCACGCAAAAAAAACACAATCTCACTGAAACAAGGACCGCTGTTATAAAAGACAACATTTTTTTTTTCGGAATAAAAGTTAAAAAACACAAAAAACAGGAAAATTCTTGTTTATAAAATTCTTACGTTTACTGCTCAGGCGTGTATGAACCAAATCCACCAAACACTCCGGCGGTTCTCAAACGGAAATCAAATGAGAACTAAGGTGTATATAACCGCCTTAAGGTAATATAACACCAATGTTCTTTTTTTTAACTACACTGTAAAATATTTTCTAATACAATTTTCAGTAAACAAGTTGAGAATTTATCCCGTAAGAAAGTGTGTGTACAGCGTCCTGGCTATAGTGTTAGAGGCTATACAGACACCCAGTCATGTATACCTTAATGATGCAGCCTGGTAGTTTGTTGCTATTAACACAACACTGCCTCGTATGTGTGTGTGTGTGTGTGTGTGTGTGTGTGTGTAGAACGTTTAGCTATACTGTTACTTACCACACGTCCAATTCGCCCGACGCTGCACAGTAAACCCTGAAAAAGAGATGCTATTGTCAGTCTCTGGTTAGGTTAGGTTAGGTTAGGTTAGGTTAAGATGCAATAGATTAGCTTACAGTAAGATTTTTGTCACGTGGGTGTGTGTGTGTGGCACGAATGACGTCACGGCCGGGCACCTTGATATGCCCAGCTGTACCTCGCGGACGTCCATGCCAAGTGCCCACACATAGCTTACAGTCTGGGCAACCATTAGACGTTTGTATGTTTGTAAAATACGATAATATACACCTAAATACATACACACGAATATACATACATACATACATACACTCATACGTACATACATATCCCCTCATACAAACAAGGTGATGCATGCATCATTTACCTGGATCAAATAACAATGCGTATCACATCCCCGCTGAGACTAAACGTACCACAAGTTAAAAAAAAGAAGTCAATTGTTAGCTGAAAACAGGAGTAAGTTGGCCAGTCTCTCTCTCTCTCTCTCTCTCTCTCTCTCTCTCTCTCTCTCTCTCTCTCTCTCTTTGTTTGTTTCTTTATTTTCCTCTATGTAAGTTGCAGTCCACTTATACAGCTCTCATACAAACACTCAATACACACACATACACACATAATAATAAAATATAATGGTTGCCCCTCGTGTAACGAGGATGGCCGGCCCAAGGGCCACCTAGGCGTGAATTTGTTAAGGTGTAGAAGCTGTTACCAACACAACAACCACACCCTAAGTTAACGAGCTGAGTGACCCAGTGTCCAAGAATAGTCTGAGAAGACCGGACAACTCGCCGACTACACTGGCTAACCATTACCCCGGAATACGACCCGCAAATCGATTGACATCCAGGTCCCCAATTATTGCTGGGTAGACTGAGGCAAATGGCGTAAAGAAACTTACCCATAGTTTCACCCTGCCCGGGGATAGAATCAGGTCCGCTCGCTTGCGAGGCGAGCATGCTGACCATTACACCACAGGTCGCCACACATACATACATACATACCAGATGCACGTAAGACATCCACCAATCACAGCCTGGTATTCCAAACTACAAATAATATGTAAGAATAGAAGCGTGGGTCACTCAGTTGTCATTCTGGTCATTAAGAGGTACTAAGGGTCTCTAAGGGGTCATTAAGGGGTACTAAGGGTCTTTAAGGGACCATTAAGGGGTACTAAGGTTATCTAAGGGGTCATTAAGAAGCATTAAAGGTCTCTAAGGGGCCCTTAAGGGGTACTAAGGGTATATAAGGGGTCATTAAGGAGTACTAAAGGTCTCTAAGAGGCCATTAAGGAGTACTAAGGATATATAAGGGGTCATTAAGGAGTACTAAAGGTTTATAAGGGTCATTAAGAGGTACTAAGGGTATCTAAGGGGTCATTAAGGGGTACTAATAGTCTCTAAGGGATAATAAAAGTATCTAAGGGGTCATTGATGATTTTTAAGAGACCATTAAGGGGTTCTAAGGGACTCTATGGCATCATTAAGGATATCTAAGGGGTCATTAATGGGCACTAAGGGTCTCTAATGGGTCATTAGGGGGTACTAAGGGTCTCTAAGGGGTCATTAAGGTACTAAGGGTCTTTAAGGGGTCATTAAAGGATTCTAAGGGTCTCTAAGGGGGTACTAAGTGTCTCTAATGGGCCATTAAGAGGTACTAAGTGTCTCTAAGGGACCATTAAGGGGTACTAAGGATCTCTAATGGGTCATTAAGGGATAGTAAGGGTCTCTAAGGGCTCATTAAGAGGTATTAAGGGGTCATTAAGGTACTAAGGATCTTTAATGGGCCATTAAAGGGTACTAAGGGTCTCTAAAGGGTCATTGGAGGATACTAAGTGTCTCTAAGGGGTCATTAAGGTACTAAGGGTCTTTAAGGGGGTTACTAAGGGCGAAGGCAAGGGTTAAAATAGGGCGGTGAGGAGGTGTGCCGTCAAGGGTGAGATTGAGGAAGTAATTAAGGCAGTTATGGCCCTTGAGGTAGTGTGGCCCCAGGTTAATGGTGCCAACATGCCTCGGAGGAGGAAGGGAGGATGGGGCAGGGGGGGAGGAGGAAGGAGGAAGGAGAAGGTAAAAGGAAAAAGGAAAAAGGAATAGAGGGACAAGGGGATGGAAGGAGGGAAGGGAAGGAAGGGGAGGAGGGAGGGAGGGAGAAAAGGAAGGGAAAAAGAATGGAGGGAAAGAAGGAGAAGGAGAGACGAGGAAAGAAAAAGGGAAATAACTAATCGGAAAGAGGTAAAGAAGGATGGGAGGTGGGGGGGGGCGCTATAAAGGAGAAGGGGAGGGAACAGAGGGAGGGAAAGTAGGGAGACAGATTGCTGTAGTGAAATGAAACTCTCTCTCTCTCATACAAACGTACATGACTGTGGATTTCTACACTTGCATACTCAGAGTGCACACACACTCAGCACGAAGATATACATATAGCGACCAGTTACTTAGTCAGTCAGTCATTCAGTCAGTTATTTGGTTAGTCAATCAGCTATAAAAAAAATAGTTAGTCATTTAGTTTGTCAGTCTGTCAGTGTTTTTTTTTTTTTACGGGAATTAGCCCACCAGGGCACAGGTGGAACGACCCACAACGGGGCCTAGGGGTGATAAAAATAAGAACAGAAAGAAATTAAAAATAGAAAAGGAAAAGGTTATATTAATCTACACAGCGAAGATGCCGGAAAACCATCTTTTTAAACTGAGACAGATTGTATAAGTATGGAAACACAGAAGAAGGCAGAACATTCCACAGTTTGGCTGTGTGAGGAAAGAAGGATGTACTATAACAGGTTATTCTCGTGTGACAGACATCCACAGAGAAACGGTGGGCACCGCGGGCAAGACGTGTGTTACGAGCCCACGGCCTTGCCGGTGGTACACAGGATGCTGAATCCACTGAACATTGCCCGTTAAAGTACCTGTAAAAGAGAGAGAGTGAAGCAACATTGAGTCGAAGAGAAAGGGAAGAAAAATTATTAACTATAGGAGGAGAGTTAATAAGACGAAATGCCTTTGATTCCACCCTATCTAACGGTTGGACAGAAGAAGAGCCGCCCCAGTTAGTCATTTAGTTAGCCAGTTTGTCAGTTATTTAGTTAGTCATTTAGTTAGTGGGTCCCATAGGCATGACTGCCCGTTATGGACAGTGTGGATACAACACACAGTATTTTACTTGTACAGTAGTTAATATTTTTTTTACTTTATTTACTCGTGGTTTTCCTCTATTTTTTGTGTTACTGGTTGAATAAGTGAACTTTTATTGATGTTTGGTGTTTTAAAGTATTTGCATTTGGACCATTTTATGTAAAATTTTTGTGTAAACTCTGTAATCATAATTTGTGGTCAATAAAATATCTATCTATCTATACTACGTCTTCAGTACACAAGGAGGCAGCATGGCCGGTACTGCACTCGACCGCCTTCACTTCCCCAAGTTGTAAACTTAGGTACCCATTTACAGCTGGGTGAACTGTGAGCTCCCGGGAATCGAACCACCCACCCCTGGAACAGCTAGGTAAGGTTAAATTAGGTTAGGTTAGATTAGATTAGGTTAGGTTAGGTTAGGTTAGGTTAGGTTACTCTTTAAGGTGAAATAAGCTGAGGTGGAGATTTTTCAGGTGATCCGATTATATTTATGAGAAAAAATAGTAAATCAATTAAGATGTTTTAAATTACGTGTAGAAATATACCACATAACAATAACAGTGTCTAAAATAATAGTCCGGATAAAACACACAAAGAACAACTAATTAACTAAAGGAAAAACAAACACAAACAAAACACAAGCACGTAAACATCTACGTCTTCACCTATAAAAACGACCAATTAAGATAGACAAAAACACGCAATAAAACAAACACACAGGACAGATATTTAGATAAGGATTTTTTTTACTCCAACTAAGTACAACGACTGTGACTGGTTTAACACACACACACACACACACACACACACACACACACACACACACACACTCACAGTTTCAATATAAAAAAATGGAAATTCTTCGTCTTTCTGCACCTGGACCACTGTAATATTAATATTTGAGTATTTAATTAATTAATGTATAGTGTACATAATGTAAATGGAGGACACGTAAATACTGTAAATGACGTATATTTAAATAATGTACGTGCTGGTATATGCTTTAAATAATGTAAATAGTGCACAGCGTAAAATAAACACAAATATAAACGGATTTGTTTTTAATACTTCAAGGATTTTTTATGAACGTAAATTATTCATATTTTTTCATGTGTCACTAAAGACGAGGAGTGAAGGTCGCGGGGGTGATAAATCTTGACGTGTATGTTGGGGGGAGGCAGGGCGCCGTGGTTGTATTACTCTCCGCTACACCTGTACCAAAGTTCAACCCCACAGTAATAAAATATTTGTTTAAGTCCAGCCGACCACACACAGTGTACCACAGTCACACCACACACACACAGTGTACCAGTCACACCACACACCCAGTGTGCCAGAGTCACGCTACACATACAGTGTACCACAGTCACACCACTCACACACACACACACAGTGTACCAGTCACACCACACACACACACACACACACACACACACACACACACACACACACACACACACACACACACAGTGTTCCAGAGTCACGTTACACATACAGTGTACCAGAGTCACACACACACACACACACACACACAGTGTTCCAGTCACACCACACACACACAGTGTACCAGTCACACACACACCCAGTGTGCCAGAGTCACACACATACAGTGTGCCACAGTCACACCACTCACACACACACACACACACACACACACACACACACACACACACACACAGTGTTCTAGAGTCACGCTACACATACAGTGTACCACAGTCACACCACTCTCACACACACACACACACAGCGTTCAGTCACACACACACACACAGTGTTCCAGTCACACCACACACAGTGTTCCAGTCACACCACACACACACAGTGTTCTAGTCACACACACAGTGTTCTAGTCACACACACATTCAGTGTTCCAGTCACACACACACAGTGTTCCAGTCACACACACACAGTGTTCCAGTCACACCACACACAGTGTCAGTGTTCAGTCACACCACACACACAGTGTTCCAGTCACACCACACACAGTGTTCCAGTCACACCACACACAGTGTTCCAGTCACACCACACACAGTGTTCCAGTCACACACACACAGTGTTCTAGTCACACACACACAGTGTTCCAGTCACACCACACACAGTGTTCCAGTCACACACAGTAGTCTAGTTCCAGGTCACACCACACACACACAGTGTTCCAGTCACACCACACACAGCACAGTGCTCTAGTCACACCACAGACACAGTGTTCCAGTCACACCACACACACAGTGTTCCAGTCACACCACACAGTGCTCTGGTCACACACACACACATAGTGTTCCAGTCACACCACACACACAGTTCAGTCACACCACACACAGTGTTATAGTCACACCACACACACAGTGTTTCATTCACACCACACACAGTGTTCTAGTCACATCACACACACAGTGTTCCAGTCACACCACACACACAGTGTTCCAGTCACACCACACACAGTGTTCCAGTCACATCACACACAGTGTTCTGAGTCACACCACACACAGTGTTCTAGTCACACCACACACACACACACACAGTGTTCCAGTCACACCACACACACAGTGTTCCAGTCACACCACACACAGTGTTCTAGACACACAACACACACAGTGTTCCAGTCACACCACACACAGTGTTCTAGTCACACCACACACACAGTGTTACAGTCACACCATACACACACGGTCACACCACACACACACACAGTGTACCACAGTCACGCTACACGCAGTGTACCAGTCACACACACACACACAGTGTGCCAGTCACACCACAAACACACAGTACCACAGTCACACCATACACACACAGTGTGCCAGTCACACCACACACACAGTGTACCACAGTCACGCACACACACACACAGTGCCAGTCACACCACACACACACAGTGTACCAGTCATACCACACACACAGTGTTGCCAGTCACACCATACACCCCGTGTACCACAGTCGCCACACAAACACCGTGCCAGTCACACCACACACACAGTGTACCACAGTCACGCTACACACACACACAGTGTACCAGTCACACCACACACACAGTGTACCACAGTCATACTACACACACACAGTGCCAGTCACACCACACACACAGTGTACCACAGTCACGCTAAGCTCACACAGTGTTCCAGTCACACCACACACACACAGTGTACCACAGTCACGCTACACACACAGTGTACCAGTCACACCACACACACAGTGCCACAGTCACACCACACACACAGTGTGTCACACACACACACAGTGTACCACAGTCACACCTACATACACAGTGTACCACAGTCACGCACACACACACAGTGCACCAGTCACACACCACACACACACACACACAGTGCCACACAGTCACGCTACACACACAGTGTACCAGTCACACACACACACACAGTGTACCACACAGTCAGTCACACACACACACACAGTGTACCACAGTCACGCTACACACACACAGTGTACCAGTCTCACCACACACACAGTGTACTACAGTCACGCTACACACACACAGTGTACCAGTCACACCACACACACAGTGTACCACAGTCACGCTACACACACACAGTGTACCACAGTCACGCTACACACACAGTGTACCAGTCACACCACACACACACACAGAGTACAAAGGCCACACCTAGGCGTGAATTTGTTTAAGGTGTAGAAGCTGTTGCCAACACATCAACCACACCCTAAGTTAACGAGCTGAGTTAACTTAGGACTTAGGGTGTCAAGGAATAGTCCGAGAAGACCGGACAACTCGCCAACTGCATTGGCTAACCATTACCCCGGAACACGATCCGCAAATCGATTAATATCCAGGTCCCCAATTACTGCTGGGTAGACAGAGGCGTAAAGAAACTTGCCATAGTTTCACTCTGCCCGGGAATAGAACCCGGGTCCACTTGCTTGCGTGGCGAGCAAGCTGACCATTACACCACAGGGCTTCCCTGACACACAAAGTGTACCAGTCACACCACGCGCACAGTGTACCACAGTCACGCTACACAGTGTGCCAAACATCGCCGCGGGACACAGGTGATGGCTTATGTAAATACCACACCATGACGTCACTGTTTTCTCTTGACAAAATTAACTGAGGTTATAGAATATAATATTAGGAGTGATATAACGCGTCATCAAGGTGGAGTTTGGGGGGTGTTGATCCAGCGGTCGCGCCTCCTCCAATGGTGGAACCCCCTTATTAAAAACACGTCTGTTTTTCAGTTTGTTAGCTAGGCACGGCCACCGCTAGATCAACCCCCCCAAACTCCACCTAGTTTATTATACGAAGTGTTTAACGCTATGGCATGGCAACGTTATCGTCCAGGTGTTTGAGAACCCATTTTTGGGGGTTAGCCCACCCAGGCACAGGTCACCGGGTCGTCACATCAGGGCCCGGAAGGTGAAAATAAAATAACTAAATAAATTGAACCATAAGTAGATATAGAAATGGAAAAAAAATAAAACAGGTCAAGAGTGAGGAACGATATATATGTTGTTGTCAACTGTGTGTAATTGAGGCAGAAAGTCAGTTAGATCTGCAACATGGGACTTGGTCACAATTTTTGTGATGCCATATGGTAGCAGGGTTAAGTACGCCAGGTAAATACATGCGTTCTCAAACCATTAGTTAGGGGGAAATAGAACCTACGAAGCTTTCAGAACCCAAATTTGTAACTTGACTTCAGTTAAAGGAGGAAACTTAACGAGGGACTCTCTTGATATGGTCGACGATGACCCACCAAAATACTCCTCCCGTACAACACCACAACACCCACCGAGACACTGCTCCCGTACAACACCACAACACCCACCGAGACACTGCTCCCGTACAACACCACAACACCCACCGAGACACTGCTCCTGTACAACACCACAACACCCACCGAGACACTGCTCCCGTACAACACCACAACACCCACTGAGACACTGCTCCCATACAACACCACAACACCCACCTGAGACACTGCTCCTATACAACACCACAACACCCACCAGGACTGCTCCCGTACAACACCACAACACCCACCAAGGACACTGCTCCGTACAACACCACAACACCCACCAGAGACACTGCTCCCGTACAACACCACAACACCCACCGAGACACTGCTCCCGTACAACACCACAACACCCACCGAGACACTGCTCCCCGTACAACACCACAACACCCACCGAGACACTGCTCCTGCTTACAACACCACAACACCCACCGAGAACCTGCTCCCGTACAACTACAACACCCACCAAGACCTGCTCCTGTACAACACCACAACACCCACCAAGACACTGCTCCCCGTACCATACCCACCAAGACACTGCTCTGTACAACACCACAACACCCACCAAAGACCTGCTCCCGTACAACACCACAACACCCACCAAGACACTGCTCCTGTACAACACCACAACACCCACCAAGACACTGCTCCTGTACAACACCACAACACCCACCAAGACACTGCTCCTGTACAACACCACAACACCCACCAAGACACTGCTCCTGTACAACACCACAACACCCACCAAGACACTGCTCCTGTACAACACCACAACACCCACCGAGACACTGCTCCTGTACAACACCACAACACCCTCACAATAAACAGTGACTCACTTAGTACGTGGTCGACGGCTCCGCTTCTTAAATATTAGATAGGATCAATATACCTGTCTCCGTGGGTGTCTTTTGTGTGTTCTCGCCGCCTCATTAACTTTACCTGTGATTTTAACGTAGATATAAGGTACCGAGTACATAAAGAGTACAGTAATTTAGAACCCAACTTCTGTAATGTAAAGGCCATCTTTTCAAACAATACAACAAAGTGTGTAATAATAATAATAATAATTAACGGTTTATCGAAAACGTCGGCAGCCTGAAGGCTGAAAATATACATTGGACAAAAATGACTTATTACATACAAAGACATGGGGTAGGTGGGTCGTTTATCAAAAGCTTTCATTGCTGAAAGGAGAAGGAACAATGATTGAACATATAAATTATTATAGTTTACAGTTGATGGCCCGGGCATGGGCTGGTCATGGAGACACCGGGTGGTGTAGTAACTCGTCCTCGGGTGTTGATATGAAGGGCCTGACGTGGTCATGGAGACACCAGGTGGTGTGGTGTTCACGTGGTGTAGTAACTTGTCCTCGGGTGTTGATATGAAGGACCTCACGTGGTCATGGAGACACTGGGTGGTGTGGTGTTCACGTGGTGCAGTAACTCGTCCTCGGGTGTTGATATGAAGGATCTCACGTGGTCATGGGGACACCGTGTGGTGTGGGGTGGTGTCATAGTACTTCGCCCTGCTGGGTAGTGTTATGTTATCTCGTAGTCAGGTGCATAGTCGGCCGGCCCTCTGTTGTTCCCATGGTGGCCAGAAGATGGTGGTCGGTTCCCAGGGGTGTTTATCTCACTGGTGGGTCACGGCTCTCACTGGTACTGTCTAGTGCTGAATTCACTGGCTTAAACACTGTTCATCAATGTTCAAAATTGGTCCCACTTCTTTCCGAAACGAAATTGTCACTTTTGTTTATGTTGACATCCCGGTGGTGAGGATGGGTCGGGTAGAGAGACTTGGGGAATGGGCCGAACATTGGCCAAGGGGGGCCGCTGCTCACAGGAGCAGCGCCTGAATAGGTCTCGACCCTACGGTGGTCAAGGATGAAGTGTGTGTGTGTGTGTGTGTGGGGGGGTGTGCACAAAGGGTGGTGTAATGCGTCTAGTGTGGCAGCATAATGTTAGTGCTAAGGTGCAAGCACTATCAGCTACCGCCGCTGGCTAACCCTCGTGGCGAACAAGGAAGCAAATTGCATAAGTTCTCCCCTGCCAGTACACAGCCTCTTCACCATCAAGACTCCTGCTGTGCCTCCTCGTGGCAACACACAGTAACTGGGTGCCTCGTGGGCCCAGGCTATACCACCTGGGGATCTCGGAGCAGCAATGGGCCCCAGAGGGACGGCGCATAGGTCCATTGGCATGTGGGCACGTCCTGGCGCCTACCAACCACTGCCCCGCTGCCTTGCGGATTAACTTTGATAGGTATAATAAGGCTACGGCAATGAAAAATCTGTGATGGAGCCTCGCAGCAGGCAGACACGCTTACAGAGCTCCATTAAGACCCTAACGGCGGTGTATAGGACAGAAGAGGTGACCACCATGGGAACCCAACGACTCCACCGGAGGATGAAGGCACTGCAAGATGGGCTATCGACAGTCCATTGCAACTCTCCCTCTCCCCAGTCGTTGCAACACTTGCACCACTGGATCAGGAAAAGGGAGAGACAAAATGTGTAGTTGCAGCCTGAGCTCCTGCCTCACTACATAAATCAACTCACATGCTGCCGTCATCCAGCTCATCACATTTCTCATCATCATCAAAACCCCTTTACCCCCTAAAGTCCTATGGTGACGGACGAGTGAGGACGGGGACAGGCAGAGATGACGGCCGGGAGTCTCTAGTCACAAACTCTGCACATGGGCGGCATAGATAAGATGGTTGTTTATGCACTGGGATCTAGGCAACAGTGCAATCCGGTCCTGTCTGTGGGACTGAACAGTCCTTTCGAGGAGCCACTTTACTCACCCCACATGGGGAGCAGGCTAGAAAAGGTGCCCTAAATATAGCCTGCCTAAAGAACCAACCTGACTGGGCATCTGCACTCAGTAAGGTCATCCTTATGCAATCAAAAACACAATCAGAATCACAGATCCAAACAGAAACAAACTATCAACCTCTTATGGTCGCTGCATTGAATGTCAGGACCCTTCTGGATCCTGACACAAATGTGCGTCCTGAAAGAAGAACCGCCCTTGTGGCAAAAGAGGTGGCTAGGTATAACATCGACATAACAGCCATTAGTGAGTCCTGGCTCCCAGACGAGGGTCGACTCACAGAACGGGGGTCTGGCTATACCTTCTTCTGGAAGGGTAAGCCTGCTGCAGAAAGAAACTGCACTAATGGAGTTGGCTTTGCCATCTGCCAATGCATCCTACACAGGCTAACTGAAATGCCTGTTGGGATCAATGAGCACCTCATGACGCTCCGAGTCCCACTGAATCACTCACGCCATGCCTTCTTCATCAGTGCATACACTGGATGCAGAGGATGACATCAAGGAGACCTTTTATGCCGACCGTGACAGAGTGCTAACCTCTATCCCTAGAGAAGATAAGATTGTCCTCCTAGGTAACTTCAATGCCAGAGTTGGTAGAGATGCTGACATTTGGTAGGGAATCATTGGGAGAAATTGACTAGGCAAGTGTAATTCCAATGGCCTACTTCTCCTCAGCAAGTGTGCTGCAAACAACCTACATTTTCACCAATACCTTGTTTAAGCAGGTCGAAAAGTTCAGGGGTTCTTGGCAACACCCACGATCCAAACACTGGCATCTCATTGACTACATCATTGTCACAGAAAGAAACCGCCGAGATGTTCTCATAACCGGAGCCATGCATGGCTCAGACCGCATGGCTCAGACCATTGAAACACTGGTTATCGGCTCGTCAGAGCCAAGAGCTCACTTCACATCGCCCCAAAAGGCAGAGGCAGCAAGCCTCCAGAAGAGGTTTTAACACTAAGCGTCTGGGGCAGCTCGAACATGGGCTGATAAGCAACCAGACAACAAACAACCCAAATCCCAATACCGAATGGGATATTCTCGACACTGTCATGACAAAAACCTACAGAGAGACCCTCGGCCAAATCGAAAGAATACACCAGGAATGGTTTGTTGAAAATAACCTGCAAATCAATGTACTCGTCGATGATAAACATGTTGCTTTAACTGACTGCCAGAACAACCCTCAGTCTCGGACCAAAGCTGATACCTTCCGCAAGAAGAAAGCGCTAGCCCAGCATAAACTTTCGCAATCTAAAGAACGACTGGTTTAAAAATAAAGCATGACACATAAAAGTTTGCATATCAACACAAGATGTGCGAATTTTTCAGTTCTACTAAAACATTTTATGGGCCAGTCACTCATGGCGCAGCACCCTATGCTCATCCGGCGGTAACTCCCTAATTAAAGACAAAGAAGGCATCCTTCAGCTCTGGAAAGAGCATTACCCTTAGCTGCTCAACCGAAACACCGATGTGGAAGTCCTGACTACCCAGCAGGTTCCTCAGCATCCAGGGCTGACTCACCTCAGTTATCCTCCTTCCCTGGATGAGCTAGCTACTGCCATGAAATAGATGAAAAATAACAAAGCCTCAGGGCAGGATGGAATCCCAGCCGAGGTGTACCGTATAAAGCAGGAGGACCTCTGCTTCCAGCCGTCTCCACTCTCTCCTGGAGAATATATGGGAAAAGGAGGAAATCTCCCAAGCTCTTAAGGACGCCTCCATCATCAATATTTATAAGCACAAGGGAGATCGGTCAGACTGTGGCAACTACCGTGGAATCTCACTGCTGTCTGTAGCTGGCAAGATTATTGCCAGAGTTCTCCTAAACATACTTATTCCTGAAGCGGAAAACTTCCTCCCAAAATCTCAATGTGGCTTTAAACCATCACATGGCACCACTGACCTGTACCTGGCCTTCATCGACCTAACCAAGGCCTTCAACTCGGTCGACAGGGAAGCCCTCTGGCATTCCTCAGCCGTTTTGGCTGCCCACCAAAATTCATCGCCATTGTGAGACAAGTCCATGATGGCATGAACGGCAGTGTCCTGCACAATGGCACCCAGTCTGAGCTCTTCCCCAACCAAACGGGGGTTCAGCCACACCTCCACCATCCATCCAGCTTAAGAGTACTACCCTCTCTAATGTTACCCTCTTTCGGTATCTCGGCGCCCACTTGTCCACCACCGTGGATATCAATGAAGAGATTCAGTATCGGATCAGATGTGCATCTCAAGCCTTTGGCAAACTCCATACCCGTGTCTTCAGCTGTGGGGAGCTGACATTATCTACAAAGTTGCACATATATCGAGCAGTGGTCCTCCCCACTCTGCTCTATGGCAGAGAGATATGGGTCACATACAGGAGGCACCTCAAGGCACTTGAAAACTTTCACCAATGTAGTCTACGTTCCATCCTCCGAGTTCGCTGGGAAGACAAGAGAACAAATGCCAGTATTCTCGCTGACACCAACTGTAAGAGCATCGAGGCTACCAGTATCCATGAACAACTATGCTGGACTGGCCATGTTACCCACATGGACAACAGTAGACTGCCAAAGCAGTTACTTTGCAGTCCCCTAACGAATAGTAAATGGAATGCTGGTGGGCAACTGACAAGTTATAAGGATAGTCTTAAGATAAACCTGAAGAAGTGCCAAATCGACCCCCTCGCCTGGGAGACGATAACCCCCACACTGTAACGCTTGGAGGAGCACCACACGAGAAGGTGTCAATACGTTCGACTTAGCCCGACTGCATACCGAGGCAGACAAGCGCCAACGCCAGAAAGACGCTACCTTCGCCCCTTCCGCGACCTGTGGTGTAATGGTCAGCACCCTCGCCTCGCAAGCGAGCGGACCCGAGTTCGATCCTCTGGCAGGGTGAAATTATGGGCAAGTTTTTTACTCCATTTGCCTCTGTCTACCAAGAAGTAATTGGGAACCTGGATGTTAAACGATTTGAGGATCGTATTCTGGAGTAATGGTTAGCCAGTGCAGTTGGAGAGCTGTCCATTTTTCTCTGACTATTCCGTGACACTGGGTCATGCACTCGTTAACTTAGGGTGTGGTTGTTGTGTTGGCAACAGCTTCTACACCTTAACAAATTCACGCCTAGGAGGCCCTTGGGCCGGCCATCCTCGATTTCGAGGGGCTTCCATTATTATTATTAGATGTAGCCCTCCACACGTGCATTATCTGTGTCCCGTATCGGCCTCTTCAGTAACCTCAAAACTCACTAACCTAGGTGACATCCCTAATAACTCATATCATTGTATCCGAGTGACAGCAAAGTAGTAGTAGTAGTAGTGCGTGACACCAGCTGTCATCATACAGCCATACGGCTGGTCTCTGTTTATCATTAAAGTTAAAAGTTATCACAGAACTACTACTACTACTACTTCTACTACCACCCACACCTTCGCCACCATTTTATTACCTTAAAATTAAATATCCTAATACATAAGTAGCTATCATAGCTGTGTTGAGTTAGTTGAGCTGCAGATCTATGCGGCATTCAGTGACTGTTGCCTCATAGTCAATATCTGCAACTATTGTCGGCTTTGGGACCGATGCTCTAGTTCCCCTGAGGCAGAACAAAGCCGACCTAAGGAGAGAGAAGGACAGTCGACATCTCATCCAGGCTGTAACATAACTTCTGGGCTGCCACTTCTGTTCGGATAGCACCTCCGCAAGTCTGGCGTAGAAGCATCTTGCACTTGGTCCCATCCCACCAGAGGTTGTGAACACCAGAGGAGTGAAGCTGCCTTGATCAACGTTTTGAATTCTCTCCCCGTATGCCCTTATCTTGTCGTTCTCGTTCCTCCTGTGTGCAGCATCGAGAGCTAAGTTACGGTGACATGCGGTCATGGGATAAAAAATCCTGATGTCGAAGAAGGCTCGCTGTCTCCTCGTCCAGAATCCTCGAGCACTGACGTCCACACGGGCTTCGTTGGATGTGTTTGAAGTCCTATGTTGGAAATTCTCACCGTCCAATGGAAGGAGGGTCGGTTCTACCTTGACATCCCGGCAGATTTCCTTCAACATGTTTGCTGTGAGATCCCTTACTTCGTGATGCCTCATGCACATGAAGCCCCCTTTCTTGCACACCATGGCATAATCGACGTCATAGGAAGAGCCACACATGCATTGGGAGGGGAAACCTTCTACTGGCCTACCATATCTTAGAGCATTGGCATCTGTAAATTCTTGTTTATTGAGACTGAAACCATTTGCCCTTATCGGTAACGTAGTTAACCAGTTCGAGGCGCCCACCTCCTGTGCTATAACTACTTTTTTTTCAAATTCTCTGGTACTTGCAGCATCAGCTGCTGCGACTTTTCGCTTTGGCCGTGCTGTCGTTCTGTCGTAATGGACCTTCGAATCTTGTTTATTTCACTGGTATCCACTTCCCCTGTTGCGTTCTGAGCTATTATGTGGTCAGTGAGGGCTGCCGTGAGCTAAACTGAGTTTTGATGTTCGGTGGCAGCCATCTCCTCTGGATTGGTCAATCCCATTCCTCCCAGTCTCGGTGGTAGTGCAAGGAGTGATCTTTCTGCTGGGGTTAAGTGAAGGTGTTTCACTAATTTGGGAATGAAATTGACGCTGATAGCTTCTTCCAGAGGGTGGAGGAGGAGTCCGATATCAGGGATAGTGCGCATCAGGTAGTTCTAGCGATGCTTGACTCCATGGGTGAATGCCACAAAAGCTGCATGTGGCTCTGTGTTAGCAATCTCAGACAGAGCTTGGATTTCCCTAACCGACTCATTCACCTTTCCCGTTACGTACTCGGTCTTGAAGTCCGCCGTGCCGATTACTGCGCCTAGGTGTCTTTGGCCTTCCTTTGTTATTTTGACCTCACTTCCTCCTACTACTACTACTACTACTACTACTGTACTACTACTTTTTTTTTTAAAGTGGCCTCCATCCTCCCCAATAGTCACACCTTCGCCGCCATTTTATTACCTTAAAATTAAATATCCTACTACTGCTACTGCTACTACTACTACTACTACTACTACTACTACTTATAATAATAATTATAATAATAATAATAATAATAATAATAATAATAATAACAACAACAATAACAACACTACTACTACTATTATTTCTACTTATGATAATAATAATAATAATAATAACAACAACAATAACAACACTACTACTACTATTATTTCTACTTATGATAATAATAATAATAATAATAATAATAATAATAATAATAATAATAATAATAATAATATGACTACTACAACTCGTTCCTTTCACTCTCCCTTTTCCCCCTCTCACACCTTTCTCATCCACACACCCCCTCAGTTCTCTCGTTCTCTCTTCATCCACCTCTCCCCTCAGCCTCCCTCCCAAACCCATTCCTCTTTTCTCTCCTCTTTACTAAGTAATTTCACCTTCTTCCCCTCTCCCTCACCCCTTTCACCATCCAGCACCACCCCTCTCCCTCACCACCCAGCACCACCCAGCACCCTCCCTCTCACCACCCCTCTCCCTCACCCCTTTCCTCACTCCTCTCACCATCAGCACCACCCCTCTCCCTCACCACCCAGCACCACCCAGCACCCTCCCTCTCACCACCCCTCTCCCTCACTCCTCTCACCACCTCTGTCATCAAGCAGCACCACCCTTTCTCCCTCGTACCCTCTCACCACTCAGGACCACCCCTCTCTCTTACCCCTCCCACCACCAAGCACATCCCCACTCCCTCGTACCCTCTCACCACGCAGCATCAACGCACTCCCTTATCCCTTTCTGGAGTAGATAGGCAAGGAGGAGAGAGAGAGAGAGAGAGAGAGAGAGAGAGAGAGAGAGAGAGAGAGAGAGAGAGAGAGAGAGAGAGAGAGAGAGAGAGAGAGTACCAATCTCTAATTTCAAAAAATTTAAAAGGAAAAATGTATATGATTGAATTTAAATTACATATATTCACATTTTTATAAGTCAAAGCTGGCCTCTCTCTCTCTCTCTCTCTCTCTCTCTCTTGGCTATCAATAATAACACACATTACCACAATAATACCTCTCTAAATACCACAGACAAGTGAGCCTCTCTACCTCTTTCTATTTTCCCATTAAATTTTTACAGTTTCTTTTACTCTAAGTATTTTCCTCCCAAACTCTTCTAATAATAATTTAACGTATCATACAGAGAGAGTTTGCATAATGAGGCGCAGGTCTGAATATAACTTGTTCCTCTAAACTTGCCACAGATTCAGGTACACGAAGGCTTTACTGTTTATTTAAAATACCACTATCAAGCCAGTACAGTATGTATGTTGAGGAGAAATATAAAATATATTGAATCATTATTTTTGGATTAAACTAAATATCAATTGTTTACCTCCAGCCCATGAACCAACCACTGTTTTGGGGCATTTTGTATCGGTAGTTTGAGGGGCTTTTTGAGAGAGAGAGAGAGAGAGAGAGAGAGAGAGAGAGAGAGAGAGAGAGAGAGAGAGAGAGAGAGAGAGAGAGAGAGAGAGAGAGATGCAAAATTCGTGTTCCACTTCCTGGGGGTGTGGGGTAGAGGCAGGGGGAGGTAGGGAGGAGTACTGGTGGGGTAGAGGGAGTAGAGACAGTGAGGGGTAAAAGCAGTTGTGGGTAGGGGAGGGGTAGGAGTTGTGGGAGTAGGGATAAAAATACTGAGAGGTAGAAGCAGCAGGAGGTAGGGGTAGTAAAGGTAGGGACAGTGAGGGGTAAGGGTAGGGTGGGGTAGGAACGGTGAGGGATAGGGAAGGTGAGGGAATGGGGTAAGGGGCAAGGGACAGGGGGCAAGGAGGGGCAGCGGGAGTGGGAAGTTTCAAAGCGACTCACTGACCTCACCGCTCAGAAGACGGATTGGTTCAAAGTATCCGGAAGAGTCAAAACAAATTTATGAATGAATAAGTAAATAGTTGAGCAAAAGAATTATAAATAAAAAAAAAAAAAATTATATAGATATTTAAAAATAGATAAATAAATATATAAATACGTAAATGGGTAGATTGTAAAATAAATATATACATTAGACCATAAGAGATAGATAAACAACGTGATAAATATACGATTCAATAAATAAAAACGCAATTAAATAGATACGTGCATAAATGAATACACAAATATATTAACAGAATCAGACTTGGTAGACAATGGACGGAATTACTTGGTTTAGCTAAAGGATTAACTATTTATTCTCCATAAAGGGTAGAGTATCACTAAACTGTGTCTACTCGGTATAAACACAAAATAACTATTCAGAAACAGCAACAATAGTGTCGGTGTGTCCAGGAGGCATCAGTATTATAACACAGTGTGTCCAGGAGGCAGCAGCATTATAACACAGTGTGTGCAGGAGGCAGCAGCATTATAACACAGTGTGTCCAGGAGGCAGCAGCATTATAACACAGTGTGTCCAGGAGGCAGCAGTATTATAACACAGTGTGTCCAGGAGGCATCAGTATTATAACCCAGTGTGTCCAGGAGGCATCAGTATTATAACACAGTGTGTGCAGGAGGCAGCAGTATTATAACACAGTGTGTCCAGGAGGCAGCAGTATTATAACCCAGTGTGTCCAGGAGGCATCAGTATTATAACACAGTGTGTGCAGGAGGCAGCAGCATTATAACACAGTGTGTGTGCAGGAGCAACAGCATTATAACACAGTGTGTGTGCAGGAGGCAGCAGCATTATAACACAGTGTGTCCAGGGGAGGCAGTATTATAACACCAGTGTGTCAGGAGGCATCAGTATTATAACACAGTGTGTGCAGGAGGCAGCAACATTATAACATGTGTGCAGGAAGACAGCAACATTATAACATAGTGTGTCCAGGAGGCATCAGTATTATAACACAGTGTGTGCAGGAGGCAGCATTATAACACAGTGTGTGCAGGAGGCAGCAGTATTATAACACAGTGTGCTCCCAGGCAACGGTATCAGAACATAGTGTGTCAGGAGGCAGTATTATAACACAGTGTGTGTCCAGGAGGCAGCAGTATTATAACACAGTGTGTCAGGAGGCAGCAGTATTATAAGCAGTGTGTGTCCAGGAGGCAACAGTGTTATAACACAGTGTGTCAGGAGGCAGCAACAGTGTGTCAACACAGTGTGTCCAGGAGGCAGTATTATAACACAGTGTGTGCAGGAGGCAGCAGCATTATAACACAGTGTGTCCAACAGTATTATAACACAGCAGTATTATAACACAGTGTGTGAGGCAGCAGTAGCAGTATTATAACACAGTGTGTGCAGGCATCAGTATTATAACAGGAGGCAGCAACATTATAACACAGTGTGTCCAGTAGGAGGCAGCACAGTGTGCATCAGAGTATAGTCCAGGAGGCAGGAGTATTATAGCAGTGTGTCCAGAGGCAAATGGTATCCCGTGTGTCCAGGAGGCAGAGTATTATAACACAGTGTGTCCAGGAGGCAGGCAGTGTTATATAACACAGTGTGTCCAGGAGGCATCAGGTATTATAACACAGTGTGTCTAGAAGGCAGCAGTATTATAACACAGTGTGTCCAGGAGGCAGCAGTATTATAACATAGTGTGTCCAGGAGGCAGCAGTATTATAACACAGTGTGTGCAGGAGGCATCAGTATTATAACATAGTGTGTCCAGGAGGCAGCAGTATTATAACACTGTGTGCAGGAGGCAGCAGTATTATAACACAGTGTGTCCAGGAGGCAGCAGTATTATAACATAGTGTGTCCAGGAGGCAGCAGTATTATAACCAAGTGTGTCCAGGAGGCAGCAGTACTATAACATAGTGTGTTCAGGAGGCAGCAGTATTATAACATAGTGTGCTTGTTGGTCATTTGTTCATCAATATAAAGTTGAGCGACAAAGGGGATAGAGATGTGTTTATTATGTCATTATAATCTTCAAACTTCCTCATGCTTTTGTCACTTGTCTCCTTCTCGCCCGGAGTTACTAATATGTGTGTTACAACACTTGATAATAACGGACATACAGCCATACACCCCAACACGCTTCTGTCTCCGTGGAGAAGCTTAAGCTTTATCTGGACACATGACGTTACCTGCTAGTTTAGTGAACTAGTTTAGAACCATTGCCGCCTCGAACACCGCGACCTTCATCATCAATCATCCGCCTCCAGCACCGTCAACACTAACTTATGAGTGCTCTTCATGCTACCACAGTTGCCCATTCTGCTAGCGGTGTTGACAACATCATATATATATATATATATATATATATATATATATATATATATATATATATATATATATATATATATATATATATATATATATATATATATATATATATATATATATATATATATATATATACCAAACTTCACTCATCAATTTACGCACTGTATGCAACTCTTGCCACGCAATTACACAAACACCTGTAACCAGGTAAAGGTGTCGCCAAACATTAATGCTGAGGAAAGTTTTAGGTGTACCTGTATTCATACTTAAATTAAAGCACCATCTTCACCATACAGTGCTACTAGCTTCACAGGAGTTACAATACTGTACCTGTAATCCATGTTCTTTATACTGTACTCATATATGTACTATTTGTACTTCTGTTTTATATAAGTATCTCAATCTGTTCTGAGGCTCAATAAGTAGAGGTGGAAAGTGATAGTGAGGTCCTACAGCGTACCTAAGGGAGGCAGCGTGGCCAACACTGCACACTCGACCGTCCTCACCTCCACAACTACCAAGACGTGCAGCTGTACAACTGGGTATACTTTTGGGGTGACCCTGGCGCCCGCCACCCAGCAACCTTGAGGACGGCAGGTGAGGGTTCTAGCCACACTCCCTTGTACAGTACCTAACAGAGAACTTTTATAGTACAAGAAAAGTCGGGTGAGTGCCAAGATGTGATGTCTTATAACACGTTGAGGAGAGTAGGGGACTAGGGGAGGCAGAGTGTGTGGACGGGGAGAGAAGGGAAGGCAGGGAGCGTGGATGAGGAGAGTAGGGGAGGAGGATGGGGAGAGTAGGGAAGGCAGGGAGCGTGGATGAGAGTAGGGGAGGCGTGGATGGGGAGAGTAGGGAAGGCAGGAGCGTGGATGAGAGTAGGGGAGGCGTGGATGGGGAGTAGGGGAAGGCAGGGGCGTGGATGAGGGAGTAGGGGGAGGCGTGGATGGGAGAGTGGGAAGGCAGGGAGCGTGGATGGGGAGGGGGGAGGTGTGGATGGGGAGAGTCAGGAAGGCAGGAGCGTGGATGCGTGGATGGGGAGAGTCGGGAAGGCAGGAGCGTGGATGAGAGTAGGGAGGCGTGGGATGGGGAGAGGGAAGGCAGGGAGCGTGGATGAGAGTAGGGGAGGCGTGGATGGGGAGAGTAGGGAAGGCAGGAGCATGGATGAGAGTAGGGGAGGCGTGGATGGGGAGAGTCGGGGAAGGCAGGGAGCGTGGATGAGAGTAGGGGTGGATGGGAGAGGGAAGGCAGGGAGGTGGAGAGTAGGGGAGGCGTGGATGGGGAGAGTGGGAAGGGGCAGGGGAGCGTGGATGAGAGTAGGGGAGGCGGGGATGGGGAGAGTGGGGGCAGGGAGCGTGGATGAGAGGGAGGCAGGAAGGGGAGAGTGGAGGGAGTAGGGAGGCAGGGAGCATGGATGGGGAGAGTAGAGGCACGAGCATGGATGGGGAGAGAGTGCGAGGCATGGATGGGGTAGAGGCTGCGAGCATGGATGGGGAGGGAGGCGTGGATGGGGAGAGTAGGGGAGGCAGGGAGCGTGGATGGGAGAGTAGGAGGAGGCTGCAGGCATGGATGGGAGAGTAGGGAGGCTGCAGAGCATGGATGAGGAGAGTAGAGTAGCATGGCTGCGGCATGGATAGGGAGAGTAGAGGAGGCAGCATGGATGGGAGAGTAGAGGGCAGGGATGGCTGGTGAGTATGGATAGGCTGGTGAGCAGATGGGAGAGTAGAGGAGGCTGCGGCATGGATGGGGAGAGTAGAGGAGGCTGCGATGGATGGGGAGAGTAGAGGAGGCTGTGAGCATAGATGGGGAGAGTAGAGGAGGCTGCAGGCATGGATGGGGAGTAGGAGGCTGAGCATGGATGGGGAGAGTAGGAGGAAGCTGAGAGCATGGATGGGGAGAGTAGGGGAGGCGTGGATGGGAGAGTAGGGGATAAGCAAAAGACAGAAGAAAGAAGAGGAATTTATACAGGATTAAGAAGACGTGAATAAGGAGGAGGGAGAAAAGAAATAGAGGAAGAGAAATAAAAGAGAGAAAGGAAGAGAGGAAAGAAGAAGAGAAGGTGGACGAGAGAGAAGAGAAAGGGTATGGAGAAAGCATGGGTAAGGGAAGAGTGTGTGAGAGAAGAGTAGAAAAGAAGAGTGTGGGGGAGGGAGAAGAGATGAGTGAGGGAAGAGTAGTGAGGAAGAGTGTTAAGAAAGGGGGAGAGGAACGTGGAATGAGAAAGAAGAAGAGGGAGAAAAAAGGGTGAAGGGGAAAAGGGGAAGGGAAAGGGAAGAGGAGAGGGAGGGAAAGAGTGAAGAGAGGGAAGAAAGGGGGACGATCTGGAGAGGAAGAATGAAGAGAGGGAGGAGAATTGAGAAGATCTGAAGGAAGAGTGAAGAGAGGGAGGAGAAGGGGAAAGGGAGCTGCTACAGACCTAAAAGTAAATCTCTACTCTGAATTTAGCCACAGAAGGCATAAAAACATGACGCAGCTGTCTGACTCTACAACATAGTAGTCTCAAAGGGGGCGGGGAGAGGAAAGCCAGGTGGGGGGGTAATGGTGGCACTAAGGGGTAACACAGGGAAGGTTTGGTGGTACTGGAGGGGTTTAGGTGTTTGATGGGTAGTTTGAGGAAGTTTGAAGGTGGTGGAGGTTGTTTGCGGGTACTGAGGGGCTGGTGTCGAGTGTTGCTGGTGGTACGAGGTACTTGGCAAATGATGTAGTTTGTAGTGTCAGAGGTAGTTTGCAGTGTCGAGGGGTTGTTTGGTGTGTCGAGGGGGTGGGGGCTTCAGGGTGCTGATGTGGAAGTTTGTAGGGTCGAGGGGCTGTTTGCAGCGAGGGCAGGTGCAGAGGCTGTTTTGGTGTGTGCAGAGGGTTGCTTGGGGTATGTTGAGGAAGAGTAGTCAGAGTAGTTTGGTAAGTCGAGTAAGTTGCTTGGTGTGCTCGGCGATAGGTGCTGAGGCCGGTAGTAAATAAGGAGTAGTTTGTAGTCAGGGGAAGCGGTGGTGCCGAGGCTATTTGGTGCGTCAAGGGAGTAGTTTGCGGTACGAGGTAGTTTGGTGCTCGTGAGGTAGTTCTGGTGTGCCGAGGGGTAGTTTAGTAAGTCGAGGGGGGCTTATGGTGTTGAAATAGGTGTCAGATGGGTTTGCAGTCGAGGTGTTAGTAGTCGAAATTTTGGTGGTGTCAAGGGGGGTAGTTTGGTGGTGTCGAGGGGGTAGTTTAGTGGTATTAGTGTAAAGATGTACATTATTTTCTTTCTTGTTAATGCATGTAAATTGGTATGTGCACATAATATACACGACTACCCAGCTGTTGTGTCGAGGTCGAGTTGTGAAGTCTTCTTGCATCCACCGTAATATGACGACAGATCACACCGTATTGCGTAATCTCACGCCACGTTATGTAAGACCTGACATCAATAAACACAGGCCGCTTCACCGCATCACACCTTCAACTGTCGGCTCGGCTGGACACACCTCCTACCCTCCTGTACAAGATACCCAGAGTACATCTATGTGCTTGTACTCAACGGCAGGCTCTATCTTCCCTCCCAAACCTATCTGAGGCAACAGAACAGAAGACAGTGAAGCAGGTTACATCTACAGCATTCTACCACAGTGCTTGTTGGGATCCTCGACACATTACTACTACCACAAGTACTATACTACATTTTGCTAGTACATTACACCCAACTGTGGCGTCAAAGGGGGCTAGACCATCCAGCCTGGACGTATAGTATGGTGGTGTCAAAGGGGGAGGGGGAGTAGTGTGTTGGTGTCAAAGGAGGGGGGGTAGTGTGTTGGTGTCAAGGGAAGGGGGGGGTAGTGTGTTGGTGTCAAATGGGGTATGGTGGTGTCAAAGGGAGGGGGGGTAGTATGGTGTTGTCAAGATAGAGATATGGTGGTGTCAAAGGGTGAGTATGGCATTAAAGGGGAAAGGAGATACTGAGTCATGCTGGTGTCAAGGGGGCTAACGTCATTATATTACGTGACCTCCAGCCCTTTTCTTACAGTCACAATAACACTCGTACGGACACCAACATTAAGTAGCTGTAACCCCCTGAAATTATAGGTGAGTGAAGGGTGAGTCAGATATAGTGAAGGGTGAGTCAGAATTAGTGAAGGGTGAGTCAGGATTATAGATTGAGGAAAGAGTGAGTCAGAATTATAGGTGAAGGAAGAGTGAGTCAGAATTATAGGTGAGGGAAAAGTGAATCATAATTATAGACCCCAGGGAGGCAGGAAGTTATATGGGATTATCAAGTATTAGCACAAGTGGTAAGATTTGCCACCAATGGTTACACGAGTTGAACCAGAAAGTAATATTTTGGGTGGTGCCATTATCATACCTGAATTAAATGACACCAAAAATATTATTGTGTGTGTGTGTGTGTGAACAGTAATCCATACCAAAAATATTATTGTGTGTGTGTGTGTGTGTGTCATCCGTACAATAACGGGGAGGTCAATATTAATACGGTGGACTAACGGAATAACACAATAATGTATTAAGATAAGGAGTGGGTGTGTCTGCCCCCCCCCCCACCCACCCGTCGGTCCGTATAATAACGGGGAGGTCAACAGAAATATCCTGGGTGGGTGTGGACGGTCTGTTATGGTCTGTGGTGTCAGCGATCATCAGTCCCTCCATCCACCCCCCCTCCCCCGTATTGATTCCCTTCCCTCCCTCCCTCCCTCCCTTCCCCAAACCCTCCCTCCTCCTTCCCTCCCCCAGCCTCTCCTTTCTCCCCTCACCCTCCCTTACTCCCTCACACCTTAAAGCCTTCCCCGTCCGTCCTTCCTTCCCTCACTCCCTCCTTCTCTTCCTTCCCTTCCCAAACCCAACCTTCCTTCCTCCTCTTCTAATTACCTAATTCTCTCCACTAACCCTAAAAATTGTCCCCTCTCATCCGTCCCTCTCTCCCTTCTCCACCCCTCTCTTCCTCTTCCACCTCTCTTGCCTCATCTTCGTAAGGTCAAGAGTTCGATCACGGGCTTGAGAGAGAGAGAGAGAGAGAGAGAGAGAGAGAGAGAGTTGCATCACATCCAACGCCGAACTGCTGGTAATAATCTTTGACCGCTTCAAAATAATAATAAAAAATAAAAAAAATAAAATTCGCAGTAGAATGTCCAAACACGTCAATATCAGGCAGTAGGGAGTTGTCACTGTGAATGTCTGCATCCCCCCCAGTCAAATTATGAGGGAAGGGGGAGGGGGGAGAGGAGGGGGGAGAGGAGGGGGAGAAGAGGGGAATGGGAGGGGAGAGCAAGGTTAGAACAATGGATGAAGGGAGTTGTGGTTCTGAGTCAGTGTGTGAATCACGAATGTTGCAGTTACTTTTTTGTCTCTCTCTTTCTCACCTTTCCCTCCTTCCCTCTCTCTCACCTCTACCTCCCTCTCTCTCACCTCTTTCTCCTTCCCACCCCTCCCTCTCTCACCTCTCCCTCCCTCTCACCTCTTCTTCCTCTCTTTCTCAACTGCAACTTCCCCTCCTCATCCCTCTCTCCCGCTCACTCCCCTCCCCCTCACCTCTCTCTCCCTCTCACTCCCCCTTACCTCTTCTTATGTGATAACTTAAATGATCTCGTTAATGACGTTTTCATATTTCCACCTTTGAGGAGAAATTTAACTTACGACTCGGAATGCCAGACGGGATTTACATTATTGCCAGATGCCGCCAGAGAACGAGAGCGAGTACTACGGGCGTACTAAATATTATCATAAACGTCAAATATTATCATAGTCACAAGTAAACAGCTATATAAACATTGGCCATATTTAGTGCTTCATAACACACATTGAAACGCAACGGCTCTAGCTGAATATTAAACATATCTATTATCACATCTGAAGTTATGTAAACATTGTCGATGTTTCAAGAGTTTGAAAATAAACAATGACACAAAATGGCTGACACAGAGATAACTTTCGTTTCGCCTTTGTTAATCGACGTTAAAAAAATAATACAGATTTAGTGAGATTCTCTTACTCACATCAGTAAATGCACACGTCAAAAAAAAAATCGTACTAGACACCGTGTGAATGTAGCGGAAATTTAATAGAACACACGATATAATCCTGAACTCTGCCATCAGTATAGAGACCACAACACACTCTACCCCAGTTACTGAAGCTCTTGGTAAATGTTTCATGATATTAAAAAGGTCGCCAAATCGCCAATTCTAATCCGACCCAATATCGACATCCTCTCTACCAGCTCTCAGGAGGGACCAATGTCCTCGCCAAGACTCAAGAAGATCTGTCCAACCCTTCCAGAGGATGATACGCCACGGACGAGAATGATACGCCACGGACGAGAATGATATGCTGCGGACGAGGATGGTACGCTACGGACGAGGATGGTACGCCATGGACGAGGATGCTACGTCACGGACGAGGATGATACGCCACGGACGAGAATGATATGCTGCGGACGAGGATGATACGCTACGGACGAGAATGATACGCTACGGACGAGGATGGTACGCCATGGACGAGGATGATACGCTACGGACGAGGATGATATGCCACGGACGAGGATGAAATGCTACGGACGAGGATGATACGCCATGGACGAGGATAATACGCCACGGACGAGAATGCTACGTCACGGACGAGGATAATACGCCACGGATAAGGATGATACGCCATGGACGAGGATGATACGCCACGGACGAGGATGATACGCCACGGACGAGGATAATACGCCACGAACAAGGATGGTACGCCATGGACGAGGATAATACGCCACGAAAGAGGATGATACGCCACGGACGGGAAGGAAGTAGCTCGTTACTTAAGTTCTCTTTTTATCTGGTCTCGAGTGCTTGAGTCTTGATTTCTGTCTCAGACACCTTTGGATCTCGGGTTTTTGCTTGAGACCTTTTTAAGACCACAAATAAATACTACAATAACTAGAGAGCCAACCTGGGACAAATTACAATACATTATTCTGTAGTACTGAAATAAAAACTTATCCAATAGATTAATATGTACAGAAGAAACCTCTTTTTAACGGACTACATGGAGAGAGAAAAATCCGTTATATCGAGGGTCCGTTAGATGTAAAACCTCCATCATACGAACTACATAGAGATGAAACTCCATTATATCGAGGGTTCATTAGATGTGAAACCTCCACCAAACGAATTATATGAAGGCTTCACTGTACTCAAGGGAAAAGGCTTTTAACGCAATGTGTCATCTTAGAGTATACAAATTATACACCCAGGGTTTATTATAACAGTATCAGAAAGCCTCTATAATCCGTGTCTATAATCTGTTGTGAAGTCGTATTATATCTAAAGAAGCATAACCAAGGCCGTGAAAATGTTGATATTATTTATATTACTGCGGATTGTATAGAACGAACAGGTAGAAGAAGTCTAATTCACAGGAATTAAACGACCTTTATATGAGTAATATTCTTCACAGCTACACTTATACAGTATAGTTATTGATGATTAGTCGTAGTCATTATAGAGGCAAATGACTGGTGCTTGATACGATAATTTATTCTTTTGATTCAGTCTTCATCGGAATCACTTTCTACTGGTAATATCCTTACATTAACCCAAACACTTGTGTATTTTACTCAACACGTCTTATACAGCAAGGCCATGTTATTCCCTCGGTAAATGCTACGCCAGGTTTACCATTCTGGGCTACAACTCTTCCTTTGTTAACTCTCCAGCAGTGAAAGTAACTATAATTAAGATCATCTCTCTCCCAGCCATGAACCGTGTGTGAACCATGAGCCTTGTGTGAATCATGAACCTTGTGTGAATCATGAACCTTGTGTGAATCATGAACCTTGTATGAATCATGAACCTTGTGTGAATCATGGACCTTGTGTGAACCATGAGCCTTGTATGAATCATGAGCCTTGTGTGAATCATGAACCTTGTGTGAATCTTCAACCTTGTATGAATCGTGAACCTTGTGTGAATCGTGAACCTTGTGTGAATTATGAACATTGTGTGAATCTTCAACCCTGTGTGAATCGTAAGCCTTGTGTGAACCGTGAACCTTGTGTGAATCATGCACCTTGTATGAATCATGAACCTTGTATGAATCGTGAACATTGTGTGAATAATGAACTTTGTATGAAACGTGAACCTTCTGTGAATCATGAACCTTGTATGAATCATGAACCTTGTATGAATCATGAACCTTGTGTGAATCATGAACCTTGTATGAATCATGAACCTTGTGTGAACCATGAACCTTGTATGAATCAAGAACCTTGTGTGAATCAAGAACCTAGTGTGAATCAATAAAGGGGATATAGATAAAGTTCTTATAATATCCGAGCAGGATAGGACTCGGAGCAACGGATTCAAGTTGGATAAGTTTAGGTTTAAGAGGGAGATAGGAAGAAACTGGTTCACAAATAGGGTGGTGGACGAGTGGAACAAGATTTGCAACTTTGTAGTAAGTGCGGGAACTCTGGAAAGTTTCAAAAGGAGGCTAGATAGATTCATGGATGATAGAGAGTGGTAGTAACTCTCGACAGGAGCTGCCATGCACAGGCCAACCGGCCTATTGCAGACTCCTTATTTTCTTATGTTCTTATGTTCTTAATGAACCATGAACCTTGTGTGAATCGTGAACCTTGTGTGAACCATGAACCTTGTGCGAATCGTGAACCTTATGTGAATAATGAACCTTGTGTGAATCGTGAACCTTGTGTGAACCATGAACCTTGTGTGAACCATGAATCTTGTGTGAATCGTGAACCTTGTGTGAATCGTGAATCTTTTGTGAATGATGAACCTTATGTGAATCGTGAACCTTATGTGAATCGTGAACCTTGTGTGAATCGTGAACCTTGTGTGAATCGTGAACCTTGTATGAATCATGAATCTTGTG
This sequence comes from Homarus americanus, assembly GCF_018991925.1. Taxonomy (NCBI): domain Eukaryota; kingdom Metazoa; phylum Arthropoda; class Malacostraca; order Decapoda; family Nephropidae; genus Homarus; species Homarus americanus. The sequence continues at coordinate 11,143,963 of NW_024735554.1, forward strand.
TGAATCATGAACCTTGTGTGAATCATGAACCTTATGTGAATCGTGAACCTTGTATGAATCGTGAAGCTTGTGTGAATCATGAATCTTGTGTGAATCATGAACCTTATGTGAATCGTGAACCTTGTATGAATCATGAACCTAGTGTGAATCATGAACCTTATGTGAATCGTGAACCTTGTATGAATCGCGAACCTTGTGTGAATCATGAATCTTGTGTGAATCATGAATCTTGTGTGAATCATGAATCTTGTGTGAATGTGTGAATCATGAATCTTGTGTGAATCATGAACCTTATGTGAATCGTGAACCTTGTATGAATCATGAACCTAGTGTGAATCATGAACCTTATGTGAATCGTGAACCTTGTATGAATCGCGAACCTTGTGTGAATCATGAATCTTGTGTGAATCATGAATCTTGTGTGAATCATGAATCTTGTGTGAATCATGAACCTTATGTGAATCGTGAATCATGAACCTTGTGTGAATCGTGAACCTTGTGTGAATCATGAATCTTGTGTGAATCATGAACCTTATGTGAATCGTGAACCTTGTATGAATCGCGAACCTTGTGTGAATCATGAATCTTGTGTAGATCATGAACCTTGTGTGAATCATGAATCTTGTGTGAATCATGAACCTTATGTGAATCGTGAACCTTGTATGAATCGCGAACCTTGTGTGAATCATGAATCTTGTGTGAATCATGAACCTTGTGTGAATCATGAATCTTGTGTGAATCATGAACCTTATGTGAATCGCGAACCTTGTGTGAATCGTAAACCTTGTGTATCCGAGACAAGACACACCTTTGGACGAGCGCAAGTGATGATACCGTGACTAACTTTACTCCACGCTCTGATATTTGACGTCAACAGTGCGTGTGTGTATGTGTGTATATAAAAATCATGACACATTTACAACAGTTATGACACACCTACAACAGTTATGACACACCTACAACAGTTATGACACACCTACAACAGTTATGACACCCCTACAACAGTTATGACACCCCTACAACAGTTATGACACCCCTACAACAGTTATGACACCCCTACAACAGTTATAACACACCTACAACAGTTATGACACCACTACAACAGTTATGACACACCTACAACAGTTATGACACCCCTACAACAACATGTTATGACACCTACATTCTACAACAGTTATGACACCCCTACAACAGTTTTGACACACCTACAACAGTTATGACACCCCTACAAACGTTTTGACACCACTACAACAGTTATGACACCCCTACAACAGTTATGACACACCTAACAGTTATGTACAACAGGACACTACAACTACAACAGTTATGACACCCCTACAAACGTTTTGACACCACTACAACAGTTATGACACCCCTACAACAGTTATGACAAACCTACAACAGTTATGACATCCCTAGAACAATTATGACACACCTCCAACAGTTATGACACCCCTACAACAGTTATGACACCCCTACAACAGTTTTGACACCCCTGCAACAATTATGACACCCCATCAATAATTATGACACCCCTACAACAGTTTTGACACGCCCACAACAGTTATGACACCCCTACAAATTATGACACCCTTATGACACACGTAAAACAGTGCACACATCGACAACTGTTACGACTAATATGACACCTAACCTTCAGAAATATGTTCACTTGTACCTGTATTTAGCTGGACCTGTAATATGTTTCTAGTGTGCGCTTTAACCTGTATTCCTGCATTATTCTAATCTATACCTGTATCGGCAAGCTGTAATCTGCAGCTGCATTTAAAATGTAACTGCAACTGTACCTGTATCTGTTCTCGTGTCTTAATTTGTACCTGTATTGGTGCTGTTAGTCTGAATTACCAGGAATTTTATTTCTAAAACCACGATTTTTAATATAATGTAAATACAAAAGACCTCCTGGTAATAATAATAATAATGATAATAATAATAACAATAACAATAATAATAATAATAATAATAATAATAATAATAATAAAACAGCAACAGATAATAACAATAATATTACAAAAATAAATAAAAATAACAGCATCAACAATAACAGTGATTACAAAAATAATAATAACAAAAAGAACAATAAAACAATAGCAACAATAACAATAATAGTATGGTATAAAAATAAAAAAAATAATAATAATAACATTAATAATAATAATAATAATAATAATAATAATAATAATAATAATAATAATAATAAAAACAACAATAACAATAGCAACAACAACAATCATAATAATAAATAATAAAAATAGCAACAACAACAATAACAATAATAATAATAATAATAATAATAATAATAATAATAATAATAATAATGTACACATGGGTGGTTGTGGAGGAAGAACATCAAATGATTCACCTCTAGTGTACGCGTCGATGGAGACGTTGTGTGTCAAGGTAAATACTGTATGTATACGTCATGTACATTTATCACTGAACACGTATTCCACCATGACGTAATTGTACACACTTTACGTACATCAGTAGAACGGTACAGTACATAGAGGTGAGGTACATTAAGATAACGTGTACAGTAACTGAGGTGCATTAATGGCGAGGTTGAACGTGAAATCAGGTGTAAACACTCGGTATTTAAAGCCTTGTATAGGAGCACGCAGGATCTCTCACGACTTACCTTGGGACGTGTAGTGAGGAAGGTGGTCTTAGTGGATGTGGTAGACTGTGGTGGTGGTTAGGATGGTGGTGGTGGTGGTTGGTGGTGATCAGTTCACCCACCCTCCACACATACACAAACACACACGACACCCGGGAACGACACCTCCGTACACCTACCTCCTACACACACTCACACTCACACACACACACACACACACACACACGGACGGGCAGGGCGGACGGAGCCCCACAATCCAGAGAATCGGGTTAAGATCAATAAGCCCTCCTGTTATACTTCTTTCTCGTGTTGCATGTTGCGTCCTTGTTGCAAAGGTCCTCTCCTTTCCTGGTTCTCTAACCTCTTTCTTCTCTCTTTCTCTTTCAGTCTTTCTCTATCTCTCTCTCGCTCGCACCTAGCCGGTCCCTAAACCCACACACAGGGACACATCAGAGGTAGCACTCCAAACGCGGCGGCGGCGGCGAGCACATACGGGGAGGGGGGAATGCCTCTAGTAAACACAGGAGGGGACATGCGCATCGCGGGGAACTTGTGGTCGTGCGCGCGCCTCTTACCTTACCTCCTCCTCCGCCTCCCTCTCGATCTCCTCTCCTCCTTTCGACTTCTAGGAACGTGAGAATTGCAAGCCGATAACACACACACACACACACAACATAAACACATTCACCAACTCTCACAGGCTTGGGAGGAGGGGAGGAGGAGGGAGGAACCTGCCGCTCCTGCACACACCCGCGACACCTCTTTAAAATACTACACGTCTCTCACACTCTTCTAGCATCAACCCATAATACATACAAATAGATTACGCAAGGACAAATTATGGACACTTTTTACGAATTTTTGATGGTATAACACACAAAAAAGAGGTAATAATGCAGAGATAAAGCGAGTGTTTGTTTTGTCCACTCTTTAGGATTCACAAAGACTCCCATAATAAGTATTCCTGGTAATAATGGATGTAAGACTGTGTGAAGTGTCTGAAACATAAGAAAATAAGGAGTCTGCAATAGGCCGGTTGGCCTGTGCATGGCAGCTCCTGTCGGGAGTTACTACCACTCTCTATCATCCATGAATCTATCTAGCCTCCTTTTGAAACTTTCCAGAGTTCCCGCACTTACTACAAAGTTGCTAAGCTTGTTCCACTCGTCCACCACCCTATTTGTGAACCAGTTTCTTCCTATCTCCCTCCTATCCAACTTGAATCCGTTGCTCCGAGTCCTATCCCTCGGATATTATAAGTGATTCCTTTCACCCACTTAAATACTTCTATCATATCTCCCCGCACTCTTCGTCTTTCTAGGGAATGCAAGTTAAGTTTCTTTAACCTATCCTGAAGTCCCTAACCCCCCCCCAAAAAAAAAAATAATAAAAAAAAATAGACGTGTGAACATACAGTAACTAGACACTTCCACCCAGTACATATTAGTATACAATAAAATATTATAATGCAGGTGGTTAATCTGAAAGTGAAATAAGCGGGAGTGCCTAATCTTCACGTGATCAAAATTTTCTCCAAATGATCCAAAACATTAACTTGGTGCTATCTGCTGTAGCTAAGACACAATCACCGTAAGTGTGATTTTATTATCGGACGTTAATTTGTGGTTTGCCTTAAGTCAATGTGCTTTGTGCACTTATATTTCTTCACTTAAGAGCATTATTCATCGTGCAAATCTCTCTGAATACTGTAGAGCGCACTGGGGCAGATAAGAGCAGGTAGCCGGAATACACTGCGACGGGAAGCCTGACCAGGATGGTGCGATTATTGGAAGAACAAGTATTGTCAATGTATACAGCCTTAACAACATCAACCTAGAGAAGTCGACTTGTGAAAGAGACCTAGGGGTACTTGTAAGCCCTGACCTACGGCCTAGAGAACAGTGCGTTAATGTTCGAAATAAGGCAAACAGAGTATTGGGTTTTATATCTAAAAGTGTAAGTGCAGAGGTCTTATTGCAACTATATCTTGCACTAGTCAGGCCGCACCTCGATTATGCGGTTCAGTTCTGGTGCCCTTATTATAGAATGGATATCAATTCACTAGAGTCGGTGCAGCGAAGAATGACGAAAATGATTCCGGGACTTAGAAACCTTCCATATCAGGATAGGTTAAAGAAACTAAACTTGCATTCCCTAGAAAGACGAAGAGTGCGGGGAGATATGATAGAAGTATTCAAGTGGGTGAAAGGAATCAATAAAGGTGATATAGATACAGTTCTTATAATATCCGAGCAGGATAGGACTCGGAGCAACGGATTCAAGTTGGATAAGTTTAGGTTTAGGAGGGAGATAGGAAGAAACTGGTTCACAAATAAGGTGGTGGACGAGTGGAACAAGCTTAGCAACTTTGTAGTAAGTGCGGGAACTCTGGAAAGTTTCAAAAGGAGGCTAGATAGATTCATGGATGATATAGAGTGGTAGTAACTCTCGACAGGAGCTGCCATGCACAGGCCAACCGGCCTATTGCAGACTCCTTATTTTCTTATGTTCTTAAAGAAGGAAACACAAATTTCCCAAGAGCTTTCGTGTAATTCGCATCTTCAGGGGTGAGTACAGTCTAAGTTCCTTGCAAGGAATGTGATATGTTTTACTTAGACCAGACAGGTAAAGATCTGTTAGGACAGGCCAGGAATCCAATGCTCTGTTTGTTCATCTGAGGGATAATAAGCATTGCATTGACTGGGATAATGCCTCCTCAATATTACCTTGTAATTCAATTAACAGTAGGAACATTATAGAATCTAGTCTCATTAAACATACAGAAGCAGTCAACATGAATTTGAGTAATGGCATGTACAAACTGGACAATTTTGTAATTAAGAAGATTTGTAACCAGGTGAGAAGGTTGGGTCACCTTACCCTCTGACCTGACTACCAACCGTTGCGATGCTTTTTAAAGATTAGTAGGGTCATTACCTAATACCTGACCATTGTGGACCTGATCTCACCCTCCTCTGTATATATACACCTTGATTTGTACTTCTCCTTTGTCTGTATTCACCCCTGAAGATGTGAATTACACGAAAGCGCTTGGGAACTTTGTGTTTTCTTCTTTCCTTGTGGTTATCAGTATATATATATATATATATATATATATATATATATATATATATATATATATATATATATATATATATATATATATATATATATATATATATATATATTTCATGTAGATCCACAATGAAAACGTGGATAAGATAGAGTTGCCTCTGAAGATGTGAATAAAGACGAAAGCAAAATTATATATATATATATATATATATATATATATATATATATATATATATATATATATATATATATATATATATATATATATATATATATGTGTGTGTGTGTGTGTGTGTGTGTGTGTGTGTGTGTGTGTGTGTGTGTGTGTGGGTGTGTGTGGGTGCGACGTGGGGGCTGGAAGGAACCACTTCGAAATACTCAATTTGTAACCTTAATTGAAGAGGTTGGAAGTGGATAGTCAATTAACCCGCAAGTTCACTTCTTTACAGGTGATGGGTTGGTTCTTTACCAGAGTGAGGTATGGGCGGATTCCACACCCCTTAGTTCATTCCCAACTTTTTCTATTTCTTTTTAATTAGTATTCTGATGAGAAAAAGTTTGGTACATCCATTCTCACTAACTTCACCTCTTGCCCTTCAATAACCATGGACAGATACAGTATAATAAACAATTTTCGGGCGTTCCTGTTGGATCATTGTCACCTAAAGCCTAAAGGTCCAACCGCATTGCCTCCCGCGCTTGCAGGCAGTGTGCCACCGAGAGCTAGTAAATACCGTACAGTATATTGCACCATCATTATCACTACAATATTGCCTTTGTATCTCCATAAATTTGTACCAGAGAATACATGAATCCACGTCCCCTAGACCTCCAGCCATGCTAATAAAAAGTTTAGAAGGTTGATATGATAGTACATTCTGATTAAAAATCTAGGTGGTGGTTGTATAAATGGTGACTCGTTGTGGCTGGAATCTTTTCAGCTTCTTACTCGACGCCAGAACTCTCCTGGGACGCTGTATGTATGTGAGAGTTATCTACGAATTCGGCACATTTGAGATTGCTTTGTTCCAGAGCTGGAGTGCAGCGGTCGAGTGAATATAGAGCTCGCCTCCTGTTCCAGGGGTCAGTGGCTCGATTCCAGCGCACGCCCAGTTCATGGCAGTACTGACCATACTGCCTCCTTGTGTACCGAAGGCTTAGTGTACAGTGTGCTGTATCCACATTGTCCCTAACGGGGAGTCATGCCTATGGGACCCACTTTCATTTTTGTTCCAGATATCTCGTTTTTATTTCCTCCCGTATTCTCCCGTATGTGTTTTAGCTTACGGGAGTAAGGTGGTCACTGGAGTAAGGTGGTCACTAGAGTAAAGTGGCCACTAGAGTAAAGTGACCACTGGAGCGAAGTTTTCTACCAGTCGACCATTATTTTCATCTAATCAAAAAGCTAATTAATATGCTTACAAGGAGACAGACAGATAAAAAGACATATACAACCACACAGAGAGACAGACAGACGAAAACGTGTAGCCAGACAGCCAGCCAGACAGACAGCCAGGTCGTGTGGTACAGTGGGCCGCAGGAGCCAAGTGTTGGATATTTGTGGATCCACTAGATTCATGTTGTTCACCTGATATGGCTACTGTGTTCTCTCTCTCTCTCTCTCTCTCTCTCTCTCTCTCTCTCTCCACTATATTTCGTTTTCTCTTTACGCCAACAACATACCAATAACCAACTTCAATAACAATACTAATAACAGTGATTAATTATACAAAGACCAATAGCAGCGGTAGTTTTTCAGTTATTTACAAAGTAAGAAAACAAATTAAATATTCACTAAATCACCTAAAATTCGGACCAAAGACCACACTCTTTAATGTCTATAGGAAATATATATGATTCTATATGACAAGATATAGCCATCTACCTCTGACATATATAACACCTGTGATAAAAGGATGTATAATTAATAAAAGACTATTATATTATTTTTATTAGATATAATATAATCTTAAACAATTTTATATTATTATATTTTATTTTATTTTATTTATTCAGACATTTTATTTATATATCACCCAAAAAACATAAACACCCTAATACAAACAAACACACACAAACACCCTAATACAAACACACACACACAAACACAAACACCCTAATACCCCCCCCCCACACACACACACAAGCACCCTGATACAAACACACAAAAACACCCTTACAAAGACACACACAATCACCCTAATACAAACACACACATACACACACAAACACCCTAAATCAAACACACCACCCTAATACAAACACACACACACAAGCACCCTACTAAACACATTCACGCACCTAACACCCACATACACACACACACACACACACACACACACACACACACATACACACACACACACACACTCCTACTACTTGGCTGTCACTCGGAATCGAGTATGACGATCATCCAGCTTTGATACAATGATATGAGTTATTAAGGATGTCACCTAGGTTGGTGAGTTTTGAGGTGACTGAAGAGGCCGATACGGGACCCGCAGCGTCGTCCACATTCGTTGCACATGTGGAGAGCTCCAACTACTGTGGGAGGGGTGGTGGCAACGTCTTTACGACGTTGGCGCTTGTCTGCCTAGGTTTGAAGTCGGGCTAACTCGAAAGTATTGACACCTTCTCGTGTCGTGCTTCTCCAAGCATTACAATGTGGAGTAATCGACTCCCAGGAGAGAGGGTCGATTTGGCAGCTTTTCAGGTTTGTCTTAAGACTATCCTTATACCTTTTCGTTAGGTGACTGTAAAGTAGCTGCTTTGGCAGTCTACTGTCGTCAGTGCGGGTAACATGGCCAGTCCAACGTAGTTGTTCATGAATAATGGTAGCCTCGATGCTCCTACAGTTGGTGTCAGCAAGAATACTGGCATTTGTTCTCTTGTCTTCCAAGCGAACTCAGAGGATATAACGTACACTACGTTGGTGAAAGTTTTCAAGTGCCTTGAAGTGCCTCCTGTATGTGACTCATGTCTCACTGCCATATAGTATGGTGGGCAGGACCACTGCTCGATATACGTGCAGCTTTGTGGATAATTTCAGCTCCCTACAACTGAAGACACGATTTCGGAGTCCGCCCAAGGCTTGAGATGCACATCTGATCCGATGATGAATCTCTTCATCGATGTTTGCGGTGGTGGACAGGTGGGAGCCGAGATACCGAAAGTGGTCAACATTAGAGAGGGTAGTACCGTTAAACTGGATGGATGGTGGAGGTGTGTCTGAACCAGGGGCAGGTTGAAAGAGAATCTGAGTCTTACATACATTCACTGCAAGGCCGAAGTGTGCATACAATTCTGCATAGGTGTTCAGGATCTCCTGTAGGTCGTGTTCAGTGTGAACAAAAAGGGTGAGGTCGTCTGCATACTGAAGCTCAGTAATGGAAGCTGCCGACACCATTGTTCTTGCCTGGAGTCGTCTTATGTTGAAAAGACCCCCCTTCACCCTGTACTCGATGTTCACCCCGCTGGCTAAATTGGCACTGGCACGAGTAAGGAAGGCAGCCAAAAATATGGAAAAGAGTTGGTGCCAGTACACACCCTTGTTTAACCCCTGTTTGGATGGGGAAAACTCTGACCGGCGATGAATTTTAGTGGGCAGCCAAAACGGCTGAGGGTCTACCAGAGGGCTTCCCTGTTGACTGAGTCAAAGGCCTTGGTTAGGTCGATGAAAGCCATGTACAGGTCACGACGCTGTTCTCTGCACTTTTCCTGTATCTGGCGGGCAGCAATGATCATGTCAGTGGTGCCGCGTGATGGTCTAAGACCATCTTTAAGAGCTTGGGGGATTTCCTCCTTTTCCTATATATTCTCCAGGAGAGAGTGGAGACGGCTGGTAAGCAGAGGTCCCCCTGCTTTATAAACCTCGGCTGGGATTCCATCAGGCCCTGAGGCTTTGTTATTGTTCATCTGTTTGATGGTGGAAGCTACCTCATCCAGGGATGGAGGATAGCTGAGGTGGGTCAGCTCTGGATGCTGAGGGACCTGCTGGGTAGTCAGGACATCCACATCGGTGTTTCGGTTGAGCAATGCATGATAGTGCTCTTTCCAGTGCTGAAGGAGGCCTTCATCGTCTTTAATTATGTGGTTACCGTCAGATGTGCGAAGGGGGGCTGCACCACGAATGACTGGCCCATAAAATGTTTTAGTGGAAATGAAAAATTCCCACATCTTGTGCTGATCTCCAAGTTTTTGTGCTTCACATGCTTTATTTTTAAGCCAGCCGTTCTTTAGACTGCAAAGTTCCAGCTGGGCGGCTTCTTTCTTCTTGTGGAAGGTATCAGTTTTGGTCAGAGACTGAGGGTTGTTCTGCCAGTCAGTAAAAGCAGCACATTTATAATCGATGAGTACTTTGATTGCCAGGTCATTTTTATCAAACCAATCCTGGTGTATTATTTTGGTCTGGCCGAGGGTCTCTCTGCAGGTCTTTTTCATAACAGTATTAAGAGGATCCCATTCGGCACTGGGATTCACGTTGTTTGCTGTTGGGTTGTTTATAAGCCCATGTTCGAACTGCTCTCTGAAAGCATGTGCTACCGCTGGATCCCCCAGACACTTAGTATTACAACCTCTTCTGGAGGCTTGCTGCCTTCCTCGTTTTGGGGCAACGTGAAGTGAGAGTTTGGATCTGACAAGTAGATGATCAGTGTCACAGTGGTCTGAGCCATGCATGGCATGGGTGATAAGGACATCTCGGCGATCTCTTTCTCTGACAATAATGTAGTCAAAGAGATGCCAGTGTTTGGATCGTGGGTGTTACCACGATCCCTTGAACTTGTCGGCTTGCTTAAACAAGATTTGGGTGATAGTGAGGTTATGAGCAACACACTAGCTGAGAAGGTGTAGGCCATTGGAATTACACTTGTCTAGTCCATTTCCCCCTATGGTTCCCTGCCAAATGTTAGCATCTCTGCCAACTCTGGCATTAAAGTCGCCAAGGAGCACAACCTTGTCTTCTCTGGGTATAGAGGTTAGCACTCTGTCAAGGTCGGCATAAAAGGCCTCCTTGATGTCATCCTCTGCATCCAGTGTTGGGGCGTATCCACTGATGAAGAAGGCATGACGTGAGTGATTCAGTGGGACTCGAAGCGTCATGAGGCGCTCGTTGATCCCAATAGGCATTTCAGTTAGCCTTTGTAGGATGCATTGGCGGATGGTAAAGCCAACTCCATACATGCAGTTTCTCTCCGCAGCAGGCTTACCCTTCCAGAAGAAGGTGTAGCCAGACCCCCTTTCTGTGAGTTGGCCTTCATCTGGTAACTGGGACTCACTGATGGCTGCTATGTCGATGTTATACCTCGCCAGCTCTTTTGCCATTTTACCACAAGGGCAGTTCGTCTTTCAGGATGTGCATTTGTGCCAGTATCCAGAAGGTTCCTGACATTCCATGCAGAGACCATAAGAGGTTGTATGGTTTTTTTGGTTGGATCTGTGATTTTACTGGGTGCGGTTGCCCAGTCAGGTTGGGTTTCAGGCAGGCTATATTTAGGGCACCTTTTCTAGCCCCCTCCCCGTGTGGGGTGACCAGAGTGGCTCCTCGTAAGGGCTGCTCAGTCACAAAGACAGGACCGGATTGCACTGCTGCCTAGATCTCAGTGCATAACGACCATCTTATCTGTGCCGCCCATGTGCAGAGTTGTGTTGTGACTAGAGACTTCCGGCCGTCACAACTCGTCGCCACTCGTCCGTCACCATAGGACTTTTGGAGGGTATAAGGGGTTTTGATGATGATGAGAGGTATGGTGAGCTGGGTGATGGCTGGGCGTGAGTTGATTTATGTGGTGAGGCAGGAGAGCAGGCTGCAACCACACATCTTGGCTCCTCCTTTTCCTGATCCAGTGGTGCAAGTGTTGCAGCGACTGGATTGCAACGATTGGGTTTCGCCTTGGTAGCCTGTCAATGAGGCATTGCCTTCGTCCGCCGGTGTAGTCGTTGGGTTTCCATGGTGGTCACCTCTTTTGCCTACATCGCCGTTGGGGTCTTGTTGGAGCTCTGTAAGCATGTCTGCCTGATGCGGGGTTCCACTGCAGATTTTCCTTTGGGTTTACTCCCGTAGCCTTATACCTGCTGTAATCGCTCATAGGAGCGATTTTGGTTTGTGCAGGACAATAAGACCCTTGTCGTTGACGCGATGAGTATAATTCGGTCAAAACCTGTTGAATACAATTCACATATAACAACTGCTGGTACATCAGGACACACAGTTTGAATAATACGATCAATATACAGTACATGTAAACGCCTTAGTTAAGGACGTTCAGGTGACGGGCAAGTCGAAGGGAATGATTGAAACCCGTCTTTTGACGCATTCAATATTTATTGATGTGGTCAAAACAAGGGCGGGTCAATGCAGATCAGTATGGTGTTCCAAGAGAAAACAGTATTGCGTAAATCGTCCCAGCATAAATTCTCGGACAGGAGAAGGCTGGTTTTCACAGCATCGCTAGAGAGGGCGATCTGTCTCATGGAGGGGCGGGCAGCCACCGCCACCCGTCGAAGACAGTCCACTCAGCAGAACCAGGACTTGTCTGTAAACACTTCTACATCTGGCGAGGTCACAGGTCGAAAGATTTAATGGCATCACACGCCAGCACTGCAGCTGAAGCCAGCGGTGATAACAGTACATAATTACACTTATTAAAGTTATTTAGAGTTCTCAGAGGATTCAACAGTTCACAATCACACTAACGTTTTGGGGTCTAGGGTTAGACCAACGAGAACAAATATAATGTCCTGCAGGAAGATGTTGGCTGACGAGAATCAAGATGTTGCCTTTACAGTAGAAAGCAATAATAGACTGTCCCTCAGCCAGTCACACAGCTGCTACCAACTCCATCTCGCTTAGTAAGATATTCTGAGTTGTAAACAGTTTCTTCACTCAACATGTAGCCGGCGCGCACAATTGTGCGTGGCGATAACACCTGCCAAGGTTAATCCGCAGGGCAGCGGGGCGGTGGTTGGTAGACGCCAGGACGTGTCCACATGCCAGTGAGCCTATGCGCCGTCCCTCTGGGGCCCACTGCTACTCCGAGATCCTCTGCTGATCTAGCCTGTGCCCACGAGGCACCCAGTTACTCTGTGTTGCCACGAGGAGGCACAGCAGGAGTCTTGATGGTGAGGAGGCTATGTACTGGCAGGGGAAGACTTATGTAAGTTGCTTCCCTGTTCGCCACGAGGGCTAGCCCAGTGGCGGCAGCTGAAAGCGAGAAGGAGCAAGCAGTGCTTGCTCCTCAACGCTAACTTTTTTTTTTTTTACGGGAATTAGCCCACCCAGGCATAGCTCATTGACCCACATCGGGGCCTGGGGGGCGAAAATGTAATAATACTTATAATAATAATAATAATAATAATAATAATAATAATAATAATAATAATAATAATAATAATAATAATAATAATAATAATAATAATAATAATAATAAAGAACCATAAAGAAATACAAAAATAAAAATTAAAAAAAGATCAAAAGTGAGAAACAATATATGTATGTTGTGTTGTCAATAGTAAGAAAAACAGTTGAGACCCTGCAATTGTGTGTAAATGAGGCAGAAAGTCAGATCAGCAACCTGGGACTTGGTCACAATTTTCGTGATGCCATATGGCAGCAGGGTCTACCATTAGACAACACATTATGCTTCCAATAGTGCTGCCACACTAGACGCATTTTACCACCCTGTGTAGTGTGTGTGCACACACTACACAGGGTGTAGAAAAATGACATATATGATTGGTCGTTTTGTGTGTGTGTGTGCGCACACACACACACACACACAAAACGACCAATAATATATGTCATTTTTCTAAGTCAATATAAATATACACAAGGAATAACCTGTTAGTGCCATGAATATGATTACCCGAATGACCAGGTTAATGAGGCATATGACATAGTAGGTGAGTTATGGCATCCGTGACATGCAAGGCACTCTCTCTCTCTCTCTCTCTCTCTCTCTCTCTCTCTCTCTCTCTCTCTCTCTCTCACACACACACACATATGGTTGATACTAGCACTAAGGTCTCCTCTTTCTCCCTGTCACTTGAGCCCGTTCTCTCCCTCTCACCACTCCTTCTTTCTCACGAGTTCCCTTCCCCGCTCCATCCTCTTCTCTCTCTCCCTCCCCCTCCCCTTCTCTCTCCCCTCCTCCCCCACATTCTCTACCTTCTCTCACTCCCACCTATCTTATATTGTACTTTTCTTTTATTACCCCCTTTCCCCTTCTAACCCCCCCTCCCTCCCCTTTCCCGTTATTAGCTCCCCGTACACACGCAATACACTCAAGGTCGATCACAAAACACACACACACACACGCACACATACTTCTTGGTAAAACTATACTGGTCATAATATGTATGTATGTATGTAATGGTCAGAATGCTCGCCTCGCAAGCGAACAGACCCGAGTTTGATCCCCGGGCAGTGTGAAACTATGGACAAGTTTCTTTACGCCTCTGTCTACCCAGCGGTAATTGGGGACCTGAATGTTAATCGATTTGCGGATCGTATTCAGGGGTAATGGTTAACCAGTACAGTTGGTGAGTTGTTCGGTCTTCTCGGACTATTCCTTGACACTGGGTCACTCAGATCGTTAACTCAGGGTGTGGTTGTTGTATTGAAACAGCTTCTACACCTTAAACAAATTCACGCCTAGGTGGCCCTAGGGTCAGCCATCTTCGTTACACGAGGGGCAACCATTATTATGTATGTATGTATTTATGTCCTCTACCAGCTGTATCTTATCTCTTAAATGCGTGACGGGGAAATATCTATTTAGTACAGTAATGTGTCACCAGAGAGTTACGTAACGTGACGACCGGTGCGTGACAGGCGTTACGGCAACTCATGGTCTCTAGTCACTCAATCGTCACATAAGACTGCTACAGCTGACGTCATTATGTACCGCTACGACTGGCACGGTTACTACTAACTACTACTACTATTACTAAGAAGAAGAAGAAGAAGAGAGAGAGAGAGAGAGAGAGAGAGAGAGAGAGAGAGAGAGAGAGAGAGAGAGAGAGAGAGAGAGAGAGAGAGGTTTTATTGTTGTCGTCATGGAAACTCGAATAATTATTGCGTGTGTGTGTGTGTGTGTAAGACTGCCTGCATATAGAATAGCAATAAACATAATATTTCAGACGCTGATCTATATATACCACCACACCATCAGCACTACAAAATATGACAGACTGACGGACGAATTGACGAACGGAGAGACAAACTTACAATTATTGATAGACGAACTAAAAAAATATCACGAACTATAAACTCATAAACTCACAAACTATCAAACTCCCAAACTATCAAACTCACAAACTATCAAACTCACAAACTATCAAACTCACAAACTATCAAACTCCCAAACTATCAAACTCCCAAACTATCAAACTCACAAACTATCAAACTCCCAAACTATCAAACTCACAAACTATCAAACTCCCAAGCTATCAAACTCACAAACTATCAAACTCACAAACTATCAAACTACCAAACTCACAAACTATTAAATTCCCAAACTATCAAACTCACAAACTATCAAACTCCCAAACTATCAAACTCACAAACTATCAAACGCCCAAATTATCAAACTCCTAAACTATCAAACTCACAAACTATCAAACTCCCAAACTAACAAACTCACAAACGATCAAACTCACAAACTATCAAACTCACAAACTATCAAACTCCCAAACTATCAAACTCCCAAACTATCAAACTCACAAACTATCAAACTCACAAACTATCAAACTCACAAACTATCAAACTCACAAACTATCAAACTCCCAAACTATCAAACTCACAAACTATCAAACTCAAAAACTATCTCACTCACAAACTATTAAACTCCCAAACTATCAAACTCACAAACTATCAAACTCAAAAACTATCTCACTCACAAACTCACAAATTATTAATCTCACAAAATATCAATCACACAAACTCACAAACTGTCAAACAAACTGACAGCCAAATTGACTAATTGACAAACTGACACCACGATTCATTGACTGACAGACTGACAGCCGCATTAACGGAGAACTTTAAACACATCATGCTAGAATGAATCAGTGGCATGACTTAATAGCTAATATAGGGGTGGCAGTATATCATGTTAACTATGTGGCGGTCACTGTCATACTGTTACGGCATGACACAGACGTCGATACTTCCTTTAAATGCCTGTCATAGCTCTCTCTCTCTCTCTCTCTCTCTCTCTCTCTCTCTCTCTCCTCCCTTTGGTCAAATTAATCGTCATGACAGACAGCTCCTGACAGTGAAGTAATTAAGACAAAAAATTGATAAATACTTGCATGCATAAATTAATTCTTGGCAAGGTAGACCACAATTTTATCTCTTAACTGCTGCTAAGTTAATGTATCTAGTTAAGGTAGAGTCTCGGTGTAATTTTGATGCCATTCTGGACGTTATTGTGGTCTTTTATCTTACGTCAGGCAGTTAAGTGAAATTTTACATCACCATTTAGGGTAAAAAAAAAAAAATTCAACAGTGAAGCTTTGAGAATCGTGAACCAGATTACTACTACACACGGGATATTATAACAACACGTAAGTTATGGTTGAGTTGTTGTATGTTGTAACACACACACACACACACACACACACACACACACACACACACACACACACACACACACACACACACACACACACACCATTAAACTACTTAAGTTAAAAGCTACGTGGTAAATATTTACTCCCCCTCCCCTAAACACTGTCCTCCCCACCGACACCAGTGCTGTTGTTGTTGTGGTGGTGGTGGTGGTAGTGGTGGTGTTGGTAATGGTATTGTGGTAGTGGTGTTGTGAGATTGGTGGTAGTGGAGATGGTAGTACTTCTATCACTTAATAGATGTACTACCATCACCACCACTACCACCACTACCAGCATCAGTATTTCTTCCACCACAACCACCACCACCACCACCACCATCAGCAGAACTGTACCACCATCACTATAAAAACAACACCACCACCACCACCACAACAACATCAACAACACTGGTGATGGTGGTGATAGTGATAACATTAACACCATAAATATCTATCCCTTCACAAAACTAAGACAGTGTGAGTCTGTCTGTACTGCACATAGTGTTGTTATCGTATGTTAAGCCTCGGTGGTCCACGTGTACTGCTGTGTCATCTGCATACGTCCTGAAGTAATGTAAACTTGTATCACGATTTTACTATCTATCTATCTATCTATCTATCTATATGTCTGTCTGTCTGTCTGTCTGTCTATCTATCACAGCCAGTCTATAAAGTTTGGAATGCTTTGTATTTTACGATGGGTTTTGGCATGTCTAGGAGAGAGAGAGAGAGAGAGAGAGAGAGAGAGAGAGAGAGAGAGAGAGAGAGAGAGAGAGAGTACACATTCTTGGTAATTCAGTAGTGTTGAAGCATAGAATGTTTTCCTTCTTCCTTTTCTTGTCTCTCCTTCCTCTTTTCCTCCTCCTTCTTCTTCCTTCTTCCTCCTCCTCCTCCCTCCTTCCTTTTCTAATCTCCCCCTTCCTCTTTTCCTCCTCCTTCTTCCCCCTTCCTCCTCTTTTTTCCCTTCCTCCTCCTCCTTCTCTTCTTCCCCTCTTCCTCTTTCCTCTTCCTCCTGTTCTTCATCTTCCCCCATTTCCTCTCGTTCTTTTCCCCTCTTCCTCCTCTTCATCTCTCCTCCTCCTCCACCTCTTCATCTCTCCTCCTCTTCTTTCTCTCTCTTCTTCTCTCTCCTCTCCTCTTCTTCTTCTCTCCTCCTCCTCCTCTTCATCTCTCCTCCTCCTCTTCTTCTCTCCTCCTTCTCCTCTTCTTCTCTCCTCCTCGTCTTCTTCTCTCCTCCTCCTCCTCCTCCTCCCAGTGAACATGTTATTTCCCCAGACAGTTTCCTGCCTCTGACAGCTTTATGATCCTACGACTTATTTTACGGCTGCTGTTCCGCTGTTGTTGCTGTTATTGTGATTCCTGTTGCTGCTGTTCTGCTGTTATTGTGATTACTGTTGCTGCTGTTATTGTGCTTCCAGTTGCTGCTGTTATTGTGATTCCTGTTGCTGCTGTTATTGTGATTCATGTTGCTGCTGTTCTGCTGTTATTGTGATACAGTTTCTGCTGTTATTGTGATTTCTGTTGCTGCTGTTATTGTGATTCCTGTTGCTGCTGTTCCATTGTAATGCTGTTATTGTGATTCCTCTTGCTGCTGTTCTGCTTGTTTTTGTTTTTTTATTATTTATTTGGCACCCCCCTAAATCCTTGTGTAAGGTGAAGCGCAGAAGCGTTTACAGCGCCCAACAGGGAAGCATGCTAAGTTCATGCTTGCCTTTTATGTCTCACGAGTTAAGGGCGTAGAAGCCTGAAGAGTCAGTGGTTTATGCCATCAAGTTATTGGAAGCTCCAACAACTCCCTGAATACGAATTCGCAACTTTCGACTTACAACAGGTACCTACTTTGCAGCTAGGTGAACAGGGACTAATTGGGGCTAGGAAGTAAGTCCAAACAACTTCCACCAGCCCGGGAACCGAACCCGTGACATCTCGCTTGCGAGGCAAGAACGGTACCGCTTCTACCACCGGTCCCCCCAAAAACATTCGCCCCCGGGTGGGCTCGAACCACCAACCTTTCGGTTAACAGCCGAACGCGCTAACCAATTGTGCCACGGAGGCTTGTCAAGCAGTTCTGCTGGTGTTGCTGTTATTGTGATTCCTGTTCTGCTGTTAATGTGATTCTTGTTACTGTTGTTCCGTTGAGCTGCTGTTATTGTGATTCCTGATTCCCTTTGCTGTATGTTCTTTTTGTTATTGTTTTATTGTTGTTGTTTATGCCGCATCTTCTGTTTTTGGTCACCGCCGTTTCGTTTACTGTTACATTCAGTACAGATTCTCAAAGGTTCACACGTTAAATATACCTACTGACTGTTGATGGGTGAACGTATCTACAGCGTCTCACTTAACCTAACCTAACCTAACCTAACCTACAGCCTACAGGGCCTCACTTCAGCTACGACACAGGTGGATTCTCGGGGATTTCTACGTTAAGTTTCCCCATTAGCTAGAGATTTTAAAACGCATTTAACACTCTCACTTCCGCTACGACACAGGTAACAGTTAAAGATAAAATATTTTCAAAATGTTTTACATTAAATTTTTTTTCCGCCTAGCTGAACGTGTACCCAACTGACTCTCTTAATTAGCCAGCGACGGAGTTAGATTTTCTAGTTATTAGGTTAATTTTTTACTCCTAACGGGAGATCTGAGAATGCAACCATTTTTTTTTTTAATAAAACTTTTTTTTCACTCTGGATATTAATTAAAAATTTCGGATGTAATTTTTTCAGGATATTTCAAAATAACTACTAATTCTCTAATGTCATGAGCTGTGATGTTTTTGAATATGGAATGTAATATAATTAAGTTTTTTAAGTTTACCTGTGTATCGTATTAGTAATGTTTCATACAAACAAAAGAGTCTAAGTTAAGTTATGTATCCAAGGACTTAAATGTTAACAAGTTCATTAATACATCACAGAAACAAATAAATATTAAGTTTATTAAATATAGTAATTAATATTAAAAATACAACATAACATAATATAACATAACATAACATAACATAACATACCTTAACATAACCAACTATTTTTTTTCTACTTTAATCATCTTGAATATTTTGAAAGCCTTAGTTCCTGGCCATACTTCCGCTCACCCCCAAAGGCTAAGAGTTATGTTATTATATTTGTTTATTATTAAAACCTAACATCAAATATTTAGCGGTACTTCTAACTGGTGACACAGAGTAGGACGACAGATGTAAATGAATATTAAAGGTTAGATTACAGTATATAACTTTATAAATGTCTTATACTGCCTTAAAACTTGTTGATCACAGCTTAACGATGCCTGAGAGTGTGATATAGTCTAGTTACCAGTCATTAGTGTCATCTTGCTCTAAGTGTGTGTTGTTGTAGTGTTGGTCACCTGCCTCACGGGAACACACTATCACACTGGATCAACAGTACTGGAGGAGAGTTGTACCTTTATCACCAGATCATTATCCAAGATTTAGATGAACTTGAGCACTGGGAGTGTTTCTACACCTACATTGTAAGTGTGATTGGTTCTTCTGTCGCTGGTAATATGTCTACACCCTGACGAGGCTTCACTTGTTTATACATATACCAACACCACTCATCTCTTACATCGCTCTGAGTCTGCTGTGTTAAACTAACTACAGTCGTCCCTCAGATATCCTCGTATTACATCAGCTGACAGTTCTTTATTGCTCAAATTTCAAAGTGACGTCACATTTCCTTTTAGCTACTCATTGAAACAACTCGACTTCCTCTTCCTAGCACAGTGATGCGTCACAGCCTCATCCTCAACATGGTGCAGCTGTTGGTGCTTCTGAATGATCATAAATTGTTTGAAACTCGATCATCCGCCGTCATTCTCCTGCACCCATCGTCACACTCATATGAGGGCCTTGATGAAGCGGTGATGACGGGGCACACGCACAAACACATATACGTCTCTCTCTCTCTCTCTCTCTCTCTCTCTCTCTCTCTCTCTCTCTGCTGTCAGTCAGAGTCGAGTATGACGATTATCCAACAATGACAAAATGACAGTGAATAGTGTCATTTTCGTTGGTGAGCACTGAGGTCGCTCGAGAGGTCAATACAGGATCGGCAGGGTTGTCTGCAGAAGTTTCATGTGTGGAGGGTTACATCTAGTGCGGGAGGGGCGGTGGTAGCCTCATTCCGGCTCTGCAGGGGTGCTTGTCCGCCTCGGCGTGTAATCAGTCAATCAACCTCGAGGGCTTCACCACCCACTCGTGCGGCAACCTACTTCTCCACGCTTCACGGTGCAGGGGTGATCGTCTCCCAGGTGTGAGCATCGAGTTGGAACATTTTTAGGGTCGATCTTTACTGATTTCGAACTTTTTAGGGCTGGTTTTTATCAATATAGAACTGTCTTAAGTGCATCTGTACCTGCTAGCTCTTATTTGTAGTTCCAATACACAATTATATACATACACACATAAGTACATATGCATTAGCGCATTAACACACCGTAGTCACACTAGTCACACATAAACATACACACGAACACATAAAAACATACAAATATACGAAAGCACATAGAACCATATACACAAACATGCACACGAAAATACATACAAACCTACAAACACAAAAAAACACACAAAAGCAAAAACACACATATACATAAACAAACACGTAAATACACTGACGCAGATACAACAAACAGACAAGTTGATCCATACACAAAGGCATAAACAGGTTAACAATAACTACACAAGCGAGCACATCAAAGAATCTCAGCACACACACACACACACACACACACACACACACACACACACACATATATATATCGTACGTACATACACATGCAAAGGAACATATTGTCAAATGAAAAACATACAAAAACAAACACACACAGAGAATTTCAAACAATAACAACAACAAACACAGGTACACACACGACAATAAAACAGATGCATAACACACAAACAGACGGAGCATCAAACACCCATCAACAGGTTTTAACATTTAGAGGCCGACAAATATTTCAAATGTCAACTTTATCATGACCTTTGTAGTGTGTGTGTGTGTGTGTGTGTGTGTGTGTGTGTGTGTGTGTGTGTGTGTGTGTGTGTGTGTGTGTGTGTGTGTGTGTGTATTGCGCGCTCACAACACACAAACACAACACGACAAACACAGAGAGCGCCATGACGTGACTGAGTGAAAACCATTAAACGCCACTGTCGAGTCACGTGATACCTGATAACTATAGGGAACATGTCACGTCTCTCTGCACCATTGGACTACATTTACACAAAACTTTGGGTTCCTAATTGATAGAGTTTTTGATGTATGGGAATAATTTAGGGTTCTCGAATAAAAAAATCAACTTGTATAATATTCTTTTATCTAACTTGCTAAATCCCCGGGTACCATCAGGTGATAAATGGGGCGCCTAATCTTAACGTGATTCCTCAAGCATACAGAATATTAGCATCATACAGCAGTACTTTTAACTACACCACCAAAGTTATTATCATCTCTCGGCTATAAAGTAAAGGAACAGGAAACCATCGGAATATCTTCACTTGGTCGACACTCTGGCAACACTCCCTGAATAACTGGCGTTAACAACACTGCGCCCGTTAGCGTCTCGCGTTTAAGTTTGTCTTGGAATACGTACTGCTAGCTGCCACTCAGCCACGGGAGCCAATCAGGGTTGAGAGGCAGCAAGAGCAGCCATTCATGGGGTGACGTGGCGAAGACAACTAGCCAATCAGGGCGAAACACAGAGAAGGCATCCTACCAGGGAGACGCATGGTGACGGTGGCCAATGGAAGACGACGGAAGGAGCCAATCGGCGTATGACCACACGGCGAAGACAGTCAATCAGACTGACACAAAGAGACAACAGCCAATCAGAGTGAAATAAGGACGGTTGCCAATCAGGTTGAAACAGCGACAGCAGCCAATCGGGGTGAACCAGGAACATCAGCCAATTAAAGTGAAACACCGACAGCAGCCAATCAGGGCGAAACAATGACAGCAGCCAATCACGGTGAAACAGCGACATCAGCCAATCAGGGCGAAACACCGACAGCAGCCAATCAGAGTGAAACACCGACAGCAGGCCAATCAGGTTGAAACAGCGACATCAGCTAATCAGGGCGAAACACCGACAGCAGCCAATCAGGGTGAAACACCGACAGCAGCCAATCAGGTTGAAACAGTGACAGCAGCCAATCAGGGTAAGATACAGGTGGCGGGCCCGTGTCTATGCAAATGAGGTACAGGTGTATGCAAATTTACTCCTGTTTGATGCAACTTTTGTATACCATCTTGTTCGGTCTTATGAAGCCTCGAGACGTCTGCATTTGATTACTCAGAGATTCGGAACATCCAAATTTTGATTAAATGAAGCTTCAGGTGATACGTATTCGGTTATATGAACCTCTGGGGATGTCCAAAGACCTAAATCTTTATTATATGAATCTTTGAGGTATTCAAAAACATCCGAATTTTGATTAAATGAAGCGGTCTTATTTAGGAATTCACCTACAGATATCTGAATCTTTACTGTATGAACATTTTATCATACGTAGTCAGTTGTATGAGCCTTTAGGATTTCCAAATTTGATGAAGAGAAACTTTAAGAGTTCCATAAATGAGGAATCGAATCCGAGACACTTGTATATGATTAAGATTTTTGACGTGTATATTATTATATGAAACATCAAACAATAATAATTTGAGCTTTATTAAGTTTTTCAAACATCCACGCATAAAATTAAAAGGCTGTATGACATCAACAAGATCTCGTGAAGCTTCTGGCCACGACTACATCACATTGTCTGGTTCTGTCCTTATGCTGGCCATACCGGTACCTCTTGTCACAAAATTTGTCATATTTACTAATGCTACAACTGTCAGGTCTCTCTGCATTTCTCACTTCTTCAAGATCAGAGTTCATGATTCTGATTTGAATGTTTTTAATTACAGCATTGGACAGGCCAAGGTCACGGTCAACATTTTCTTTCTTACATGCCTCATTGGCCAGTCTATCAGCACGGTCATGATACCTGATTCCAACGAGAGCTAAGAATCCGAAAGTCGACTTGGACAAAAACGTCAAGACTCTATCTTATAATACACCTT
This sequence comes from Homarus americanus, assembly GCF_018991925.1. Taxonomy (NCBI): domain Eukaryota; kingdom Metazoa; phylum Arthropoda; class Malacostraca; order Decapoda; family Nephropidae; genus Homarus; species Homarus americanus. The sequence continues at coordinate 11,167,374 of NW_024735554.1, forward strand.
AAATACATCACTTATAATACCTAAAATATATCACTTATTGTAATGCTTCTTCAGGCTGGGAAATACTGTCACCTGTGCTTACACATTCACTAATATTATGTCTCTAACACATATTTTGCATCACTTGAAGATTAGTTCCCTACCAGCTTATATCACCTTAAGTTTAACCACCCTAACCTCACGTAACCTAACCTAACGAAACATAACCTAACTTGACCTACCTCACATAACCTTACCTAATCTAACCTAGCTTAAACCTAACATAACCACCCTAACGCTAATCCAAGCTAACCTAACCTACAACCTAACTTCACCAAATTAATCAAACAAAACATAACCAAACCAAATCTAACTATATCTCACCTAGTCTACCCCCACCACCCCAGGTAGCGTTAGGGTGTTTAATCATCAGGAGAAATAAGCTCGGGGTAACCTTCAGGTGTTCCAATGTTTTTAACTATATCCAAATAAAAGGTCGCGATTAATGCAGTTTTGAGGTAGATTTAAAAACCACTACTCACAGGAAGAAGAAGGTGAAGGTGATGCAATAACTATATAAAGTGACAAGACAGCGGTAAGGCAACACGTACAAATATCCACATATCCTCAACTTCAACACACAGTATACAAAGCTATTTTCCCCATCTACGAATACGAATACAGTCTATTGTTAATTTAAAACAAGTAAAAAAAACTAAAGACTTAAGATTTGATTTTGTAGACTGCACATGTGAGATGAATGAGAGAGAGAGAGAGAGAGAGAGAGAGAGAGAGAGAGAGAGTACGTAATAATAATAATAATAATAATAATAATAATAATAATAATAATAATAATAATTAACGGTTTATTGAAAGAACATGATAGTCAAAGGCTAAAAATATACCATAAACAGAGATGATAAAAGTTACATAATTGGGGAGTCGGTTATTTGATTGACAATTAATATACAAGTGACATGAGTGGTACATATATAATATATAATGACAAAGGGGAGAGGGTCATTTAACATGGAATTTCAACACAGTAACCGAACAAAATAGGATTGGCAGGGAGTGAACACACAGGTTAACTACGAGTTGTTAATAATTTTCTCAATGGTTGAAATTGGGCTCCTCTTGTAGTGATCAGTACGTGCTAGTATGGGCTAGATGCGGTTGTATATCGAACAGCAATTCGGGGTCGAGGGATATAGGGTGGGAGCAGGAGATGGTGTCGAGAAGCTTTTGCGCCATCCTCGACACCGGCTCCTACTACCACCTGAGATCCCTCGCCAGAGAATTGCTGTTCGACATCACAACCGCATCCAGCCCATCCAGTCCCAACCATTGTAAAAATTATCAATAACTTGTAATCAACCAGTGTATTCACTCCCAGTCAATCTTACTTTTTACACTGTCACTATGTTGAAATGCCCTGCAGTTTGAGCTTCTCCCCACCTAGTTATTATATATCATATTTGTATCACTTATGTTACTTGTTTGTATATTATTTGTAAATCAAGAGACCCATTCCCCAATTAATTATGTAACTGTATATTTTCAGCCATCTGGCTGCCATGCTCTTTCAATAAACCGTTAATTATTATTATTTATTATTGTTAAAATGGTGCAGGAGCTTCTTCCCAAACTTGCAAATGAGGTCATGGTGATTATCAGAGAGAGCCGAGAGGGTCAGTGTACTGAGCCCCAAAAGATATATGGTGTAGGGCGATGTTGACTTTTGGTGAGGGCATTTCCTATAAATCAATCTCTGAAACTAACAGTAGCAGAGAGCTGTAACTTCATGTACATGTTTAACTTTGTTAGACCTAATGCCTGTCTAAATTTAATACTGATTCAAATAGCCTTTTAGGAGTTATGAGCCTTCGTGTTTGTGGGGGAGAGAAGAGTTTTGCACACCCTCTTCTGCACCCTTTCTACTAGTCCTCGCTGTGTGGCATTTAAGGAGGAAGACCAAGCAGAGGAAGTTTAGGTGAGCTTAAGAACGATGACTATTGAGTAGGCACTGAAGAGCTCAGGTGTGGAAACTCTAGGGTGCTTGAGATGACATAATATGGAGATGAAAGTTGGAAGATTTGACAATTGCATTGACGTGTGCTTTCCAATTTAGTTATTTATAGTGGTGCCGAGGAGCTTGGTGGAGTCCACAACCTGGAGTGTGTTGGGGCCCAAAGTAATGGAGGAAGGTGGAACAAGGTCGGAGGAGAGGTTGATATGCATAACCATGGTCTTGGTATGATTGATGGTCACATGGCTGTTGGTGGCCCAATTTTGGAAACTGGTCAATATATTCTGGATGGCTCTGTAGTCGGGAACCAAGTTGTTCACATTAATCCCAACGTTGAACTCGTCGACGTATTTCCAGCAACAGGGAGTATCTTTCAGGGCATCCTTGACCAGAATGAGGAATTATAGTGGTCCCATCTTGGTGCCTTGGGGGACGCAAAAGGTGAGTGAGTGAAACGTGGAGACAGCCCCTCGGAAGCATACGGCTTGGCGTCAGTCACTGAGGAAGTCTATGAGTCATGTTATGAGACTTCTCCGAAACCCGAGGTCGATGGTTTTGTTGGTAATTAAGTTGTGATTGACTGAGTCGAATGCCTTAGTGAAGTCAATGAAGGCGACAGCCACAGAAGTCTTACGTTTTTCGAGATGGCGGTATACGTAATCTAGAAAACTGGCGAGACAGTGGGTGATGGAAGAAGTTTTTTTGTTGCCAAATCAGGATGAGCCCAGCCAAAAGGAAATCTTCACAAATTAGCCTGGGTATTGGGGTGATGGTAATGGGTCGTAACTCGTTTAAGGATTGAGGGTTCGTTAACTAGGGCACTGGTGACACATATTAAGTGTTCTTCTCAGATGGGCATCTTGCTTGACTGAGAGAAGCATTGATGATAGAGCAGAGGGGTTTAGCTAGTTCAGGGAAGAACTCCTTGTAGAACCCCATTGGTAGGTCAATGGGTAGTAGAGAGGTTGATCCTGAGTTTGCCCAATCGCCTAACTGCCCTAACGACTTCAAATTATTGCAATAAGTCACTGGGAGAGGTGGGTGGTAGATAAACTGAGACAGATTGTGTCAAGCTGGAGGAGCATCTGGCATATAGTTGCAAAATGATTATTAGTTTCCTTAACTGAGTCACCATTAGTGAGATGGTTGTGTGTGTATGGAGTGTTTCCAGCTGTTATTTTAGCACTTTACTGTAATTTTCTATACTTGTCATGCATCAAAAATAATTTCTTCTAATATTTCCTATCTTTCTTGAGGTTTTTGTTTCCATTGTGCCACCCTACGCAAAAGTGAAAGGGATATATAAGTTCACCTGAATATTAGACATCCTGGCGTATTTCACCTGACGATTAAACACCCTAACGCTACCTGAGGGGGTTAAGTTGCTGTAGGTTAGGGTCAGTCAAGTTACGTCAGGTTACGTTTGGTTAGGTTAGGTTAAATCAGCTGGAGTATACATCTTCACATTATCAGAATATAGATAATATATAAACAAACAAAAAACAAATGCATAACAAAAAATAATAATAAAACACTTGGTAAAAAAAACAGGTAATCGACTCTCCTGAATTCAAGAGCAGCAAATGAAAATATGAACGAGCGATTGAGTGCGTTGTGTTTACCCAGTGAGTGTGTGGAGTAAAGTAACACGAGCGTTTATTTACACCTCTCATACACTCTCACTAGGTGTGTTTGTTGTGTTTCATTCCCACATCATTGGCACTGTACGTTGTAGCTTAAAAGGTGACCCACTTAGATGTTGCTCTTATCACATCCAATTCGAGGAGAAGGGTTGGGGGTTGAACCCTTGTGAATATCTTTGTATCGTAAAGTTTACGTAAAAGAGATGTATTTTCACGTCTATAGTTAGGGAAACCATTTAACGAGAGGCTTTAAGAATTCGTATGTTTTTCAGTTTAAGAAAGTAAATAAAATACTTTCTTACATAACTAAAACGTTAAGTGTCATAACTTAAGATGGCCAATTAGATAGGTTTTCTCCTACAAAACTTGAAAGAATTTAACCTACAAACATTCGGAAATTCAGTCTCTGGCTATCTCCTCGTGACAACATGTTTGTTGTAGAGAGTTCAAGATTTTTTAAGGTGGTCACATTTCACAGCTGCTCCAGACTAAGTGGGACGTGCCACGCCACGCAGTAATTTGGGTACGTACTGTACTGTACAGTACATCCACCCCCCCCCCCTTCTTTTTGTTCTTTTACAGCGTCTTGCGTGAGTCTTGGTAGTTTAAGTCGTCTTTCTCAACTGTGAGTAGTTTCTTTAATGTATTTAACTTACTGAGGTGGGTTAGTCTCCGCGACGCACAGTGTGTTTCGTGTTGCTGACGTAGAGTACTGTGACGGAACACCTTGAGTGGGCACAGTGGGTGGCAGACACCAGATAGAATGTCATAACTTATACAAGGGGAGTGATGTAAGATGTGGGTCAGATTCTTCGTGAATCACACGTTAATTTATTTGGATTACCTCAAGATTAACCCCCAACTTATATAACCAGATGATTTAATTAACACCTCAATGTTACTTGGGGGGGGGGGGGTTAGGCTACTAGTGTCAGGGTGGTTAATCGTAAGATAAAATTAGCAGGGGGATAAACGTCCAGTGATCCATTTTTTTACCCTTGTGTGTGGGAGAAAAACGTATATAATTACGGAGTCTCGATAACGTCAACACTCCTGGAGGCCACAGATCCATTCTCACATTACCAATTTAGGAGAAAATTTTTAACTTACGAGTCTTTGAGAATTTTATTACTGATACTTAATATGGACGTGAAGGTGGCAACCGTCTACTCCACCACCCTCCCCTATTAAAACCGTCTACTCCACCACCCTCCCCTATTACAACCGTCTACTCCACCACCCTCCCCTATTACAACCGTCTACTCCACCACCCTCCCCTATTACAACCGTCTTACAACCGTCTACTCCACCACCCTCCCCTATTACAACCGTCTACCCACCACCTCCCCCATTAAAAACCGTCTACTCCATCCCCTATTACAACCGTCTACTCCACCCTCCTATTAAACCGTCTACTCCACCACCCTCTCCTATTATTACAACCGTCTACTCCACCACCCTCCCCTATTCCGTCTACCACCCTCCCCTATTACAACCGTCTACTCCACCACCTCCCTATTAAAACCGTCTACCCTCTCCCTATTACAACCGTCTACTCCACCACCTCCCTATTACAACCGTCTACTCCACCAATTCCCTCAACTGACCGTCTACTCCACCACCCAATCCGTCTACTATTAAAACCGTAACTCTCACCTCTCCCTATTTAAACTGTCTCTAACCACCTCCCTATTACAACTACTCCACCACCTCCCTATTTAAACCGTCTACTCCACCACTGTCTACTCCACCACCCCCCTATTACAACCGTCTACTCCCACCACCCTCCCCTATTAAACCGTCTACTCCACCACCTCCCCTATTAAAATCCATCTACTCCACCACCCTCCCCCCATTAAAACCGTCTACTCTCATCTCACCCTCCCTATTACAACGTCTACTCCACCACCCTCCCCTATTACAACCGTCTACTCCACCACCCTCCCCTATTACAACAACCGTCTACCCACCACCCCTATTACAATCTACCCCCCCCTATCTATATGTTGCATCACCATTCATTATTCACCATATCTCCAATACTTCGCGCTGTAGTTCTTGTTAAACTTCATCATCATACACCTCGTTCATGCCTTGAAATACTTGTTTTAAGCTTTACCTTCCCTCTAGTATATTTCCGTCCACACACACACACACACACACACACACACACACACACACACACCAGGTTGTGGACTCTACTAAGCACCTCAGTGTCACTATAGATAACAAACTAAATTGGAAAACACACGTCAGTACAATTAGCAAGTCCTCCAGTTTTCATCTCCACCTCCTCCTCCGTCTCAAGTCCCTCGGAATTTCCAACCTCGCCTATGCATCTCCTGTCTGGTCTTTCTCCCTAAATGCCACACAGCGGAAACACCAAGAAAAGGTACAGAAGAATGAATGTAAGTTTATTCTCTCTTATTCCTACTCCACATATCAAGAAGCGTTCAACAAACTGACCCTCTCGGCTCTCTCTGATCATCACCATGACCTCATCTGCAAGTTTGGTGAAAAGCTTCTGCACCATCCTCGACACCGTCTCCTGCTCCCACCTGAGATCCCTCGTCCGCGAATTACTGTTCAACACCACAACCGCATCCAGCCAATACTACCATGTGCTGATCGCTAAAAGAACAACCCAATTCCAATCATTGTAAAAATTATCAATAACTCGTAGTTAACCAGTGTGTTCACTCCCAGCCAATAATACTTTTGCACTGTCACTATGTTGAAATGCCCTGTAGTATGACCTTCTCTCCACCTGGTTATTATATATCATATTTGTATCACTTACGTTACTTGTATATTATTTGTCAATTAAATGACCCATTCCTCAATTATATAGCTGTATATTTTTAGCCTTTGACTGTCATGTTCGTTCAAGAAACCGTTAATCATTATTATTATTATTATTATTATTATTATTATTATTATTATTACACACACACACACACCTTTAAGACCTTTAAGTGTAGGACATACACTTATATTTCCACTCTTACTACACAACAGAATCCTTAGGTCTCTCGTACTCCTGCGTGGTAACAAACCTACCTTGACCGAACAGTGCGTCACTGTTATATTATTTGGATCACCTGAAGATTAACACCCTAGCTTATTTTACCCCATGATTACACCCTAACCTTAACCTAACCTACCTTAACCTAATCTACCCTAACATAACATAACATAACCTAACCTTTCATAACCTAACCTAACCCTTCCCGGTAGCTTTAGAGTTTGATCATCAGGTGAAATAAGCTGGGGTGCCTAATCTTCAGGTAATCCCATCATCCATCAGAGGCTACACTGTTACGTTGCTTAAGATGATCAGGAAACAAGAGGGATTAATTTGTCAGGTACAGGGTATAGTCTCTCGATCACGCTCACCAATCACCTGAAAATTAGACACCCTAGTTTATTTCACCTGATGATTAACCACCTTCATCCTGCCTGGTGGGCTGGGTTAGGCTTAGGTTAGGTTAGATTAGGTTAGGTTAGGTTGGGTTGGGTTAAGTTAGGTTAAATTAAAATAGGCTAAGTTACATTTAATTAGGCTAGGTTAGATAAGGTTAGCGTTAAGGTAATTAATATTCAGGTGAAATAAATTGGGAGTGACTATTCTTCAGGTGATCTATGAGACACCTTGGTGGGCCGGTCCTGATGTGGCCTACAACAGCCTGGGTGACCAATAGTACCTGGCGGAAACAAGTACTGTACAGGTAGAGTCCCAGGTAGGCAAATATGTGGCATGTTTTGGGAAGGTATTTTTTACCTTTTTGAGAACGGTGGGGAGAGGGGAGAGAGAGAGAGAGAGAGAGAGAGAGAGAGAGAGAGAGAGAGAGAGAGAGAGAGAGAGAGAGAGAGAGAGAAAGACAGATAGATAGATAGATAGATAGATAGATAGATAGAGAGAGAGAGAGAGAGAGAGAGAGAGAGAGAGAGAGAGAGAGAGAGAGAGAGAGAGAGACCCTTAAATTGTGTTTCCACTCGGGTTACACTTCACTCCCCTTCCACACCCTACACTTTCCCCTCTCACTCTCTCCCCCTACTCTCCCTCCCTCACTCTCCCTCTCTCTCCCCTCTCTCTCTCCCTTACTTTCCCCTCTAAAAATATTGGCCTTAACTGAATAAATAAACCCATATTTTCGTGTCAAGTTCTGGTTTCCGGTGGGTGTGGGTGGCCGTGGGTTTGGGCGTGGTTGGGTGTGGGCGTGGTGGGTGTGGGCGTGGTGGATGTGGGCGTGGGTGTGGACGGGTATGGGCGTGGGTGGGCGGGTGTGGGTAGATGTAGGCGTGGGTGGATGTGGGCGTGGGTGGGTGTGGAACGGGAGTAAATTAAAGGCGTGGGCGAGTGTCGGCGTGGATGTGGGTGGGTGTGAATGTGGGTGGGTGTGGGGTGGGAGTGAATTAAAGGCGTAAGCGAGGGTGGGAGTGGATGTGGGTGGGTGTGGACATGGTTGTGGGCGTGGACGACTGTGGGCGTGGACGACTGTGGGAATGGTTGTGGGTGATCATGGGTGAGCGTGGGTGGGCGTGTATGGGTGTAAGTACATGAGTGGGTGTAGGCGTGGGTGTGGGCGAGAGTGGGCGTAAATTAATGGTGATAGGTTTAGGTATATGGGCATGAGTGTGGAGGATTTACGTTCGGATGGAGTAAGTATGAATGACATCCAGATAAACATACGAACATACACGTTACATAAACAAACAAACAAAAATAGGTCAATAAATAGGTAAATATGATACACAATCAACAAAGACATAACGAAGTACAATCACAATTTCACATAAGTCCTTCTTGACGTGAACCCCAGGACCGTTATCTGCCCGCGGAGAAAAAAAATAATGTGAAAAAAGTACAATTTCATGTTATAACGTCAACATCAGCAATTTCTCCGTCATTTGGGAAAATTACTCGTCTCTCGGATAATCTTCGTGCGGATAGGATGATCATACATAATGGCGGGAGTTGTGTTATGTCACGGAATCCGCCCAAAGTAGATCTGTTGAATAATTACACCAGACTCAAACGAACGAAATTACTAAGAAGAATGATGTTAATGTGATATATTCAGTACTAAAGCGCCGCGTTTTAGGTTAGTAAATACATTAACAATAAAATAAATACAAATTAAGAAGACAACTATGATAAAGTAAAACTTAAATGGGACTTACATTACTGGAGACTTGGCGGGAAAAGTGACGTACCTGAAAAAATAATAAATAAATATATAAATACCTACATAGAGATAAGCTAAACAAACACGACTATATACAGTAAGGTAAAACTGTCAGTAAATTCAAATTAAATTATCTTGTTTATTCTTACTTTGTTTTTGGTTTGTTTTTGTCACAGAAAAATAAAAATTAAAAAATTAAAATACGTCTCTAGCATAACATAATATCCTTAACTCATAACCCTCCGGAGTTTTATCGATTAATCCCTATTAAGCCAAGTAATTAAAGTTAAGCATTTACGAAACTCCTTTTGAACACAGCAATTAAAGTTTCATTTTGAATGACATAAACATCGATCAATAAAATTGTCCTAAGCAACGTAAAATATTATCACATATTACACCTCCCTCTCCACCCTCAGACCCCTGTATATTAATGTTATAACAGCTCACAGACGTTGCGAATTCGTAATCAGGGAAATTTGTTGGAGCTTCCAATAACTTGACGACCAATAACTTGACGACATAAAACGATTGATTCTTCAGGCTTCTACGCCCTTGACTCTTCAGGCTTCTACGCCCTTAACTCATGAGACATAAAGGCAAGCATGAACTTAGCATGCTTCCCTGTTGGGCGCTGTAAACGCTTCTGTGCTTCACCTACACAGGATGGGGTGCCCCCCAAAAAAAACACGCGCCCAGATGTTTCAGTGAACTGTGACACAATAATCTGTTTGTTCTGTTGCAGCTTTTGAGTTTGTGAAAGCCCATAAGTCTCTACAAGGGTAAATATACAAACAGCGGGTAGTCATGTTTTATCTATTTCATATTTAAAACCATAAACTTTAAAAGCAAAGACAAATTACTCTGATGAAATAATAAATATAAAACAATAAAACTATCCCAGACACACACACACACACACACACACACACACACACACACACACACAAACAGGAAAAGCAAATTGAATCACCTATTCAGAGTAACTGGCAACTGTACCATCTCAACAAAAATATATATACTACTTCTTTGAGCCTTTGTAGCAATGCCTAAGACAATCTCATATCCTCAAATTATGTATAATAAAACAGAATTAAATTATTCCAGATAAAGAAAAATAAAGAGACGAAGAAAATGGTATCGCTTATTGCCAAGAAAAAGGGAAATTGTATCGTTAATTGCAGTTAGTGGTAAGTATTGGCCTCGACGTTGTCAACACTGCAGCCATCCAGCCGTCGCTCGTACAACACTGTAACATGAATATCTCTCTCTATTATTAACACACGAACCTTTTACCAACATTGTAATATTTTAAAACAAAGATAAATATATTAAATCCTAACAAAGAGTCCATGACAACGACGGCGCCTCTGGGTGTGTCATCATTATTCCCTGCCTGACAACATGTCTCGGGAAAATTATTCATAATGGCCGCTAATATGAGATGAGAGTCTCGTCGAATGAATAATTATGACTGAATATGAATTATTACTCCCCTGTGTCCACCTAATGGAGTAAGTGATGCCAATTAATCTATTAAGTGAAAAATAGAAGAGATATATTCGCGACTGATACATCGATGGCAATAATTCACTAAGAAACAAAGCGCAAGAGATTAGAAACCGGTGTTAAAAAGTACCACGAAAACGACAACAACAAAATACGCATCTTCCAAGTGACAAGAACAGACCAAATATAACCAGACCTAATTTAGTGCCGTTAGGTTAGGTTAGGTTAGACTCGGATCGTCTTTTAAAAAAAAATATACAGGACCTGTATATATGATTCATTGCACCCATTTGTGGTATTATTTTTTTAACATTAGTCAGTTTGTTTAAAGCAAGAATAGTAGTGACGTCACAGCCACTAACAATTATGACGTCACCATAACTCCCAGAATCTACACTTCCAATTATTTACTTACATAAACACTTTAAAAAGACCGTCTAGAACTTACTTCAGGGTTCAAGTTAAAGATTCGTGTTCCAAATTAAGGAAACAGGAGACAAAGACAAGTTCAAAGGTCAAGAGGTTAAGTGAGGTGAGGGTCAGGGTTGAACCACAAGAAGCAGAGCGTTAAGGAGGAATAAGATGTACTTGAGGACATAATCAAGGGCTCCAGGATTAAGGGGGTCACAATGAGTACTTCAGAGGTCATAATGATGGTGTGAACAGTAAATGGTCGTTCTTAACCCTTCAAGTACTATGATTTCCTCCTTGAGTACGATGTCTTTATACGCCATCAAGTAGCCTTAAGGGTAGTTATTAAGGGGTTAAGGGTAAAACATACAGGTTAAGACAGCTTCAGGAGTCATCAAAACTAAGGGTCATCATTTAGGAATCAAACACAAAACTTCGACGAGGTGTCTGTCTGTCTGTCTGTCTGTCCGTACAGTGTCTGTCTGTATCATGTGTCCGCCATTATCATGTGTCTCTGTACTGTGCCTGTACCATGTGTCGATCTATCTGTCTGTCTGTCTGTCTGTCCGTACAGTGTCTGTCTGTATCATGTGTCCGCCATTATCATGTGTCTCTGTACTGTGTCTGTACCATGTGTCGATCTATCTGTCTGTCTGTCTGTCTGTCCGTACAGTGTCTGTCTGTATCATGTGTCCGCCATTATCATGTGTCTCTGTACTGTGTCTGTACCATGTGTCGATCTATCTGTCTGTCTGTCTGTCTGTCCGTACAGTGTCTGTCTGTATCATGTGTCCGCCATTATCATGTGTCTCTGTACTGTGTCTGTACCATGTGTCGATCTATCTGTCTGTCTGTCTGCCTGTCCGTCTGTCTACTGGAAGCATGGCTTCTTAGGTCTAGGCTTCGTTTTCAGCTTCAAAGCCAAATGCCTGGCACCAGCTTCGGCTTCGAACCCACGGCCTGGCTTTGGATTTTCTTCTTTATATAGACACACTAACCATACTGAGCTGATCCCCGACTTTTCTGCTCACACAATACCCTGACCTACTGAGAAAGCCCAGAAGCGTGCTACAGCCTCGGTGACTTACCAGTTGATCCCTCCTCTTTCTAGTGGTCTATTCTCACAATAACCTGACCTGAACCTCGGACAAGCACCATCTCTGCCTTCCTTCCTCCTCATCCCAGTGGAACAGCTGTTCAGCATTGCAGGGAGGATCTTTGTTTGTTTTGAATAATTAATAAAATAAATGAAATGAAATGAAATGAAATGAAATGAAAGGAAAGTGATGACAAATAAATCAATGAATAAAATAAAATAATTAAAATAAATTTGTTCTACAAACAAGCTTTTTCAGTCCACAGGGAAAGTCAAAATTTACCCTAAAAACAATATGTTTAAAACAAAGTAAATTTATCTCAAAGCTTTGATACAACTTAGAATGCTGTTTCCACCTCAACATGCCAAGTAATACTGTATAGTATACTGTATTATATAAGTATGGTGCAAAGCCTTGGATTTGGCTTCGGTTTTGAATTTTTTTGAGTAGCTAGCTTCGGCTTCCTTACTTTCTAAATAGCTGGCTTCGTCTTTGTTAATTCCCAATGGCTTAGGCTTCTAAACCAAAGACTTGGGCTCAGCCCCACGTCTCACAGTTGCCCGCGCACTGTATGTCATGTTCCTCGCCTCACAGGCAACTCTTGCATATGTGGCAAGGCCACCGAGTCAAAGTACCCCAACTGGGGGTGTGTCAGTGACTTTACATTTAATTGTCTATTGTCCCCTTCCCCACCATTTACATATGTGGACAACTGTACCTGTATACTCTGTGAGTACCATGTGAGTTTGTCTGTACAGGTTATCTGGCTGTATCCAGCATTACCGTGTGTGTGTGTGTGTGTGTGTGTGTGTGTGTGTGTGTGTGTGTGTGTGTGTGTGTGTGTGCCTACATCATATGTGTACTTTAATACACCATATAAGTGCATGTCATTATTTACACATGAAAACATTAATCACCCTTTTCATGTACACAAGAATATATAACATTAAAAATATGGGAATATCTTAAAATTAGTTCCCAGCTTATTTCAGTGATCTAATATTTAGTCTTACCGTGGCTCAAAATACAAGGTAACACTGTAACACAAAAATACAGGGGATTTATAAAGATATTGGCTGTATCATCACTGTGACACAGAAATATGAAGGACTTGATATGGTAACACTGCTTCAAAAACATGAAAGACTGATAATGGTATTACCGAGATACAAAAATATGGCAACACCGCGGCTCAGGTAGCAAGAGCTTCCGGTCTGGGTATGAGTGATTCTGGGGGGAGACTACAGGAGATTACCTTTAATGCTGGACATCATAACATGGAGCCGGGGGAGCTGGACCGGAAGATGTGAGAGAGAGAGAGAGAGAGAGAGAGAGAGAGACACACGCAGCAGGCAAGGTAGACACACACACACACATAAAAAAAAAGCAGGCAGATGAGTGAAGACGCAGAAAAACACACATAATGAGCAAAGACACGCACATACACACGGTCAGTCAACCGAGTGGTAGTACCGCTAGATGAGCACTTCCTGCAGTAAGGACACACCACATAGAAGCGACATTCCCACACAAAAACACCACACCATCGACCTAATGATATCCAATTTAGAGCAGAGGCATCATAAGGTCGACGTTCTCTCTTAAAGCATTATATCATCGACCTAATGACACGTCCATCTCAGAGCCACCAAAAGGTCTATATTCCCAAACACCATCATAACATTATCTGTTCTTCATCGGAGATCGTATCTTCAAAAAAGTGTTGGAATGAACAATAAATATTCAATAAATGATTGCTTAAAATTTTTCGAACCTCCAATAAAATGTTGTAGTTAATAAATAATATTGACTATTTAATAAAAAGGTTTAAATATACTGTACTGTACTGTGTGCTGAAGATGAGAATTCAATACATGCTTCCAGGACTCACTAAAATATTCAAGTAGTTAAAATAAATGACATTATAAATTGCGAGAAGCGTTATATTTAATTAAAGAGTCGAATGTTCAACAAAAAAGTTCTTCGAATATTCATCAGAAAGGTTCGAGTATTCAACGAAGACTTGAATTATTATTCGAAAAAATAATCAAGCACTCAACAAAAAGGTTCGAATATCAGGGGGAAAAAAGGCTCGAAAACTCAACACAAGGGTTCATATGCCAAGCTTTACTGTAGTCCACTCAGCCATAAGCACTCCCCCTCCCTCCCGGGTCATGCAGCCTTCATACATATGTCGTGACCTGAAGGGATGTGAGTCTGAATCCCTGGCTGGCTGGCATGCAAATAACGACCCAGGGAAGAAATATTTTAACTCTGGGCTGTGATACAAGAAGCCAAGGGAAAAATATAATAATAATAATAATAATAATAATAATAATAATAATAATATAATAATAATAATATAATAATAATAATAATAATAATAATAATAATAATATAATAATAATAATAATAATAATAATAATAATAATAATAATATTAATAATAATAATAATATAATAATAATAATAATAATAATAATATAATAATAATAATAATAATAATAATATTTTTATAATAATAATAATAATATAATAATAATAATAATAATAATAATAATAATAATAACAATAATAATAATATAATAATAATAATAATAATAATAATAATAATAATAATAATAATAATAATAGTAATAATAATAATATAATAATAATAATAATAATATAATAATAATAATAATAATAATAATATTTTTATAATAATAATAATAATATAATAATAATAATAATAATAATAATAATAATAATATAATAATAATAATAATAATAATAATAATAATAATAATAATAATAATAATAACAATAATAATAATATAATAATAATAATAATAATAATAATAATAAAAATAATAATAATAATAATAGTAATAATAATAATATAATAATAATAATAATAATAATATAATAATAATAATAATAATAATAATATTTTTATAATAATAATAATAATATAATAATAATAATAATAATAATAATAATATAATAATAATAATAATAATAATAATAATAATAATAATAATAATAATAATAATAATAATAATAATAATCTGAAGGTTAGTACCACTAGCTTATTTCACATAACGATAAAACACCCTGGGGGGTTAGATTAAGAGTTGATTAAGTTAGGTTAGCTTAGGTTGGGTTAAACGTTAGATTAGTTTAGGTTATGTTAGTTCAGGTTAAGTCAGGTTAGCTTAGGTTAAGTTAGGATAGGTTAGGTTAGGTTAGGTTAGGATAAGTCAGGTTAGGATAGGTTGGGATGGATTAGGTTATATTAGGTTATGTAAGTTTTGGTTACGTTGTTAATCTTCAAGGGAAATAACCAGGGGTCAAACTTCAAGTGATACAACCAAATTCATGAAAATTGTGTTATATCAGAAGCACAAGTTTACTGAAGTCTTACAATACGTAAATTGACCAGCCCTCACGCCCTCGCCTAAATATTAACACTAACAATATTAAATAAAAACTACACTAAGAAACAATAATAAACGGGAACGAGGATGACTAAGTTATTGACTATTAAACATCACTTCCATATTGTTTTCTATTACTGTTGGGCATTGTCACAAAAAGGTATATACATACATACATACATATTACAGAATGGATATAGAATCCTTGGAAAGAATTCAGAGGAGAATGACAAGACTAATCCCGGGCATTAGGAACCTTGAGTATAGAGACAGGTTAAAGCATCTTAATTTGCACTCCCTCGAGAGACGTAGAGCGAGGGGCGACCTGGTAGAGGTGTATAAGTGGAAGGCAGGGCTAAACAAAGGGGACATTACAAAGGTACTTAAATTATCCAACCAGGAGCGAACTCGTAACAATGGTTTTAAATTAGACAAATTTAGATTTAGGCGTGAAATAGGTAAACATACTGGTTTGAAGGAAACAGAGTGATTGGATGAATGGAACAAGTTACCAAATATCATCATTAACTCCAGCGAATACCTTTGGATTGCTTCAAACATAGGTTGGATGCTCCGCAGAAACATGGGGGTTGAGTGTAAGCAGGACTTGCCCAGTATGGACCAATAGGCCCCACTGCAGTTTCCTCCATTCTTATGTTCTTATGTTCTTATACATATACATACATACATGCATACATACACACACATATATATATGTATATATAAATAAATAAATAAATAAATATATATATATATATATATATATATATATATATATATATATATATATATATATATATATGCAAATAAATCACTGTAGGTGTAGCGTGATCTAGGTATATGCTTCTTTCCTTGTGGTTATCAGCATATATATATATATATATATATATATATATATATATATATATATATATATATATATATATATATATATATATATATATATATGATCAACGACCTCTGGCCAGAGTTCGAACCCTTGACCTAATGCATTGGTCAAGGTTCAAATCTGTGCTCATTCACGTGTTATGGACTAGGTGGAAATATATATATATATATATATATATATATATATATATATATATATATATATATATATATATATATATATATATATATATATATATATATATATATATATATATATATATATATTGGGACAGTTTAGGCGTAAAACTCGTTTCATGAGGAAAAACATCAAACAAACTCCCCAGGTTCCGCCTCTCATCCATCTGTCATCAGAGGCTGACGTCCACACAATAAACTGGAGGGAACGTTGCTTCAGTTTAGTTAGAGGTAAAAATATTGTCTCAACTCTGTACGACGTACAAAGTAACTCAAGATATAGTGCAGTACTAAACTCATACAATCATGTTCACTCCCTCACAGCCACGTAGTGAGATGAGGACGTGTGTGGAACAACAGACATGGAACCTGGCATTTCATGAATTGTAAATTTGTGTTTTATACTTTTTCAAACGAAAATCCTCCCCCATCTCTCTCCTTCACAACACAACAGACCCGTTGAGCTCCCCTCCCCCACCCTCTGTACCAAAAGAAAGAAAAAACTCTAAAACAGATAAGTTTACAGACATATTTTTCAAATCCGAAACAAAAAATGTAAATGTCGCTTATATAATAAACATTTCACAGGTGAGCGGGAGCGGAAACATCAAAGAGGAGATCAGAAAAAAATATTATGCCCGCGGACGTTTTTTCCCCGTGGAGGCACGAGCCTAAAACAACTTGTAATCGCTTCACCATCATCAAACACACTGAACCATAACACCTGTTACCCAGATAAATGTCTTTTTGTAATAACAATGATAACGAACACAGCTGTGATAAAGACAATCTTTCAATTATAACAAAAATTCACAGAGAGGAAGAGTAATGGAGTGATGGAGAGAAAGAAAGGAAAAACGAAAGAAAGAAAGACTCAGCTAGATACATCAAACTGCACTCGTAACTTTTCACTCAAGTTTGTTACCGGTACGCGATCCTGTCCTACCTACACCTGCCGTGTGAGCTGCATTTCTCTCTCTCTTGCCTGCCGTGTGAGCTGCCTATCTCTCTCTCTTGACTGCCGTGTGAGCTCTCTCTCTTACACCAGCTCTTAAGATACTCTCCCCTTCGTTCAGTATTTTATCAGTAACACAGAGCTTCTCAGTGAGTGCTATTGACGACTCATAAAACCTGGTAAACAAAAGTTGACCTATCGACTGAAGTTAACCCCCATATGACGTCCTGAGCAACCTAAAGCTAGTGGAACCTAACCTAACTTAACTTAACTTGACATGACCTAACTTGACCTAATCAAACATACCTTAACATAACCATATGCCAACCTAACCTAACCTAACTTATCACCCCCTATGGGTATCATCAGGGTACATTAATCCCTACAGGTGAAATAAGCTGGGATGATAACTCTTCAGGTGATCCGCTCTTACACAATGTGGCGGAGTATAAGGGAAGCCAAAAATAGAACCTTAATCGATGCGGTCAATAAGTTACCAGCTGCGTTAGTGAGGGGAACTTGTAAGGCGTGAACTGCTGTTGACAATGAGGTGGCCGTGGCTCGAATAACATGGAGGTGTAGGAGGATATTTTTGTCAGTCAAATCAGTACTAAGTCTGGTAAAGCCTTTATGGAGCCGAGAAACACAACTCTGAATAGCCTGAGGAAATGGTCGTATTCGTCTCGACCAATCACATCAATCTAAGCCTCTTACCATCCCTGTCTAGCCTCGCCCCACTCTTCCTCCTCCTTCTAGCCTCTCTCTCTTTCTATAGTCTCTCTCCATCTAAATAGTCTCCGACACCCCTACTAGCTTCTCCCCACCCCTCCTAACCAATCTATCCCTTTTCCCTCTCCCCACCCCTCCTAGCCTCCCCCAACACCCCCTTCCTAGCCTCTCCCTATACCTCCTCCTAACCTCCCTACCCATTTTCCTAGCGCTCTCCATACCCCTTCTAGCCTCCCCAACACCCCCTTCCTAGCCTCTCCCCATCTCTACTTTTAACCTCCCTACCCATTTTCCTAGCATTTCCATACCCCTTCTAACCTCCCCCACTCCCCCTTCCTAGCCTCTCCCCATCCCTCCTCCTAACCTCCCTACCTCTTCTCCTATCCCCTCTCCATCCCTCCTATCCTTACTCGCGGGTACCCACCTTCCAAAAGTTAAGTTTTTTATCATAACGGGAGGGGGGGAGGGGGGGGAAGGGGCTGCTCGACTTTCTCTCACACACTCAAACTATTACCCGGTACTAAGTGGACCTTCCCGTCTCTTGCAACACAAAGTTTACCTGCCGCGTAATATGTAAATTAAAAGTATATTTTTTCACCCCCCCCCTCCCCTCTCCCTACTCCCCCAAATGGTGTTACCTCGTGATAGTTAGAGTGGGCCCCTGTCCAGAAAGGACGTTGTACTAACCTCCAGCACAGGTTTCAGCTGCTTTAGCTGAGATCTTGACAGAAATTCATACTCTTTCATTTTACAGGTTTTTGTTTTTGTTTTTAAGATCGCATGAATGATCGTATTACAACAGCGACATTGTCCTCACTCGTGGGAGACTTCACACACCAACAAGTGAAGATGTGTATACAGTTTTCCGAGACACCCTGTAATTATGTATTCAGTGTCTATGTGTACGTGTGTCTCTACCTAAGGGTGTGAACAATGTACCACAAGCCACCGCTATCAGCAAGGCGTTAATACTGATAACAGCATCACAGTTATCAGTCCACCATCTCCAGGCTACAGCACAAGATACACGTTAACACCTTCACTTAACAGTAGTATATCATGTGTGTAAATTTCATCACACACAAATTGGATCACCTGAAGATTAGGCACAGCATCCCAGCGTACTTCACCTGCAGATGAACTACCCTAACAGTAACCTAACCGAACCTATAACCTAACTTAACCTAACCTAACCTACCACTGTCCTAACCTAACCTACCACTGTCCTAACCTAACCTAGCCCCCGAGGTAGCATTAGGGAGGTTATTCATCAAATGAAATAAACGAGATAATGAGTCATTATTTTGACAGTTCTGTACCTGTTGTTGTTGTTGTTGCTGCTGTTGTTGTAAATACATATGTAACTGTAATTGCGTCTGTACTTGCGTCAGAATTTGTACCTGCATCTGTACCAGTAACTGTACTTGTATCTGTGCCAGTACTTGTATCTGTACCAGTAACTGGACCTGTACCAGTACCTATATCTGTACCAGTACCTGTATAGTATATGAACCTGTACCAGTACCTGTACCAGAACATGTATCTGTATCGCTACCAGTACCAGTACCTGTTGTATCTGGACCAACAACAAGACACTAAATCAATGATAAGAGTCTCCCCTCGGTGACGTGTGGCGGAGGCGACGGGGAGCAGTCCAGGAACATAAACACAGTAGTCACTGTTTATTGAACAGACTGTTGACTTATGGCTGTAATCCTGCTGTATGGTGAGTGCACACACACACATACACACACACACACAAAACGCATTTATTCTCCCCAAATTAACGCATGCGTCACCAGCCTGGTCGTCTTCTCTCAACTCTACCCAACAACGCCAGCTAGAGAAGGTACAGAAGAGGGCCTGCAGAATCATGCTGGCGCAGACTACTCAGGCTACAACAACGCTCTCTCCACCCTGGAAATGCCATCCTTCAGTGACCTCCACCACCACGCACTAACAGGGTTTGACAGTGGACTACTGCACCATCCTCGTCATCGCCACCTACTGCTACAGGCAGTTCCCCGCCCACCTTGTACAGTCCGCCACTACAACAAAATTCAGCCCATAAGAGCCCGCACTGATAGATATAAGAACAACACCATCACATCTATTGTTAAAATAATAAACAGCTCCTGATTTATGTACTGTACAGCCCTGTAAATGTATTGAATGTATATTATGTTTAAATCACATGTAAGTTTTATATTTTCAGCCACCGGCTGCAACTCTATTAATAAACCGTTTATTATTATTATTATTATCATTATACACACACAGCGCCAAGATTGCACCTCTTATCAGCTTAAGACAAGGCTGTTATCGTATTGACACTTACCCGAGGAAGGAAAAGAGAGGGACGTGTCATCTCCTTGTCTTACTAATTCAGAAATATGAGGGCGGGTATACGTACAATACAGATATACAGGTAAAGATCCAGGCAAAATCACAGGTGTAGATGCTGATACATGTAGTACTGTACATCTGGAAGTGCAGGTACCGACAGCAGTACAAATACAAAATAATTATAGGTAGCGAAACAAGAAGAGGTTAGGATGCAAGTACAGGTATAGATACAAAACTAGGTAAATATACGAATACAGGTACAGTATTGATACAAGTACAGGTGCTGATACTAGCACAGTTACAGATATACGGTATGTTCTGTACTGCAACGTATAAAACTGAAGGTACAAGCTGAAAAAAAACAGGTACAGATCCTTAAAAATGCCACAATAACATTGACCTTGTTCCTTCTCAGCCTGACGGACGCTTGGTGCAGCTTAAATAATACGACTAAGGTTAAGTTAGGTTAGGTTAAGTTTGGTTCCAATAATTTCAATTATCTTAAACTTAGTGACATGGATTCAAATTTCTTTGTTTATGAATCGTTAGGTTCTATTTCATAGCAATAATACACATGGCTACACCTCACTGATCCTTCCAGCCCGACGAATGCTCACTTCAGAGTTAATTATTTTAGTTTAAACAACTTAATTTCGATAGCTTCAGTTTTTTTTTATTATGACGTTATTTTGGATATTATTAAAGTAATAAAATTTAATTTAGGTTACGTTCTCTAAGTAGATAAGATCGATTAATTAATAATAGAACTCAATACAGGAATTATTTTACCTTGGTTGAGAAGAGAAAGGGAATTTTGCTCTATCGTCTTCATTGATATTATAGTAAACAATTCCTTAACTCCAAGTAATGCTTTGATAATATATTGTAGCTTCATTCAGCGATGGAAGAAATACTAATACGGTTATTATGATTAATACAGCAGTGTTGAAAAAAATTTTGTTCTAAATATTTTGCGGGACAACCATGCGTAATAACACAAAAGAAAGTTGTGAAGTAGCTTGACTCGTAAATGTTTCAGTCTCAAGCGTTTGATGATAGGCACACCAGGCCCCAGTCATGTCAGTTTATGTAAGCAAATTAAACATTTACCAGCAAGTATAGTCATCACTGTAATACCTGTACTGCACAAAGCAACTAAGGTCTGGTTATATATGGACCTGAAGACATCGTCCAAAAAGACAGAAAAAGTGAAGTAATTGATGCTGTCCAGTGATACCTTTGTTAGAAAGTTGGAGCCGTGAACATAATTTTATAGTATCTGCTGTACGCGGTTAGGTTAGGTTAGCGTTAGGATTATTAACCTTTATATGAAATAAACTGGGGTGGAGATTCTTCAGGTGATCCAAGACCTGAAATGAATTACTTTTAACAATATTAAATCCCGTAATAGTGCTAAACAACTCTAAAAATATATCTACGTAACTACTGTACGGTAGACAGGCGATTAGGCTCCAGCAAAGGAAGAGTAATTTTCAGTTTTCTTAACATATGAAAAGTATAGCACACCTGTCTCGATACTGTGCTGTGCTTTCCTGGATCCTTGGTCAAATATTGTACCATTGTTTGTATACTTACGCTGTTTGTTACATATTCCCAAGTGACCATTCATGGAACTTGATATAGATTCTTAAATAGGGAGTAGGAACAAAAGGTAAAGCTTAACTGTATCGCGTTTCCGCCGAATATTTATAGTTTTTGAGTTATTTTTACTTTTCGATTTCACTTATGCATAAATTTGTGGGGGACTTAGTGGAAGTGTCGATGTTACTTGCTGATGCACACTTCTTAAGGCGGCGTCACACTAGAACTTTTTCTGTCTTTTTATTACTTCAATTTAAAAACAATAATATTCTGAGCGCGCTTCGTCACACACGCCAGTCTTTCTGCGTTTGTCAATTGTAAACAAAGATACCCTTATGTGCCTTCCTCTTCATTTTTTTACTGTATCTATCGTCCCTTGGGTCCCACAAGCAACGATGTGATCTTCTGTAATATTGCCTATCATCTATTCTTCGAACAGACATGTCCACACAGGAATAGATAAAGAGGCCATGAAGAAGTTGAACCCATGGGACAATATAAACAAACATATCAGATGTATTTACGAATATCAACATCAATAAAAAAAAAATACACGACCATTTAAAAAAAATGCGATATTGAATAATTTTAACATTATATTTAGTTATTTTACGTGGTTCGAATAATTATTGTATATATATATACCCCCATTGTCGAATATAGATCTTGACTTGACCACAGAAATTGGTGCAAGCCAGTCAGGCGGAAACGATGTTTCGTCTGGGCGAGACGAGCTAGAAAAGTTGACAATTTGTGGAAGAAAACGACGGAAACCGGGAAAGTTGACAGATAAAGAGCTAGTGTGACGCCGCCTTTACTCAGCCAATCAGCAGAAGTGTCCATGTCACGTGCGGATGCGCTTACTTCTTACTCAGCCAATCAGCGGAAGTGTTGATGTCACGTGTGGATGCGCTTACTCGCGTTTTCTTCGGAAATTCATATTTCCTGAGTCTTTTTTACTTTTCTAGTTCAGGTTTGGTTTTATTAGTTTTTTTCTTTTGTCTTGTTGGGTTAGGTTAGGTTTACACACGGAGAGGTCCAAAGGGGTGGGGCCCTCCTGGATAGGAGGTTAGGTCATGTGCTTCTGGTTTCTCTGGATATGAATATGATATTTGAGACGTCAGGTTTCGTTTCGTCAATTTCAATTGTTTATTCCTTGATAGAGGAAGCGGGATCCTAGTGCTGTCACCAGGTACCCCTGTACAATAACACCAGAAGCATCTGGCAAGTGTGACAAGTATATACAACAGTATAAATATTATAACCGTTTCGTCATTTTTTTGTTGCATGTTTCTACCCCACAATTTCCCTCTACTTCAAATCCCTGCCTACTTTGTGTGATCACAATTGCATTTCTTTAAATGAGATCGATAAGTAAAATAAAAAACGAAAAATATACATTTCCGGTGGAAACACACGACCATAGAGTTCAGAGCAACCAAAGCTTTGATTCACATCCACATACTTCTGCCACTTAATAAGCCTCCGTGGCACAATTGGTTAGCGCGTTCGGCTGTTAACCGAAAGGTTGGTGGTTCGAGCCCACCCGGGGGCGGATGTTTTTTTTTTTATATTCCCGTGTTTATTATCTGAACTATTGATAAAAATCATCATTAACAAGACAATTAATTAAAAACTATAACAAAGAAAATGTATATCGGTGAATAACGTCTTCCAGCCACCGAACTCCACATCTGTCAGCTTTCACCTCAGGTGCCAAGTGTTGCCAGCCTGAGAGAGACGAGCAATGCTAGAAAAGCACCACGAACAAGACTGCTCCACTAATATAAATATTATTATTATCATCATTTAAAGACGGCCCGAAACTAATCTGACTTGACATATCGGTCTTTGTGTACGAACCTCTGTCCTGCATGGCAGTGAACAGTGATATTACTCACATGAATCTAACTCTCTCTCTCTCTCTCTCTCTCTCTCTCTCTCTCTCTCTATATATATATATATATATATATATATATATATATATATATATATATATATATCTTTGTGTAAGAACCTCTGTCCTGCATGGCAGTGAACAGTGACATCACCCACATGAATCTGATTTATGTATATGTATGTATGTGAGAAGTGATACCACCCTCAGTGTCAAGACCTGACTGAATTACTCAGAATAGGCAAACTGTACTCCAAGCTTTGTCAATAAATTTGTTAAACTAAAAGATCCTATGGTAATTTTGGTTAGACTCGTAATAGGTTTGGTTTTGTCGGCTATCCTTGGTGTGGTTGCCTTACTGCTGTTTACTACTGTTGTTTGTGCACTCTCTCGGCACACAGGTAACTGAATATTCCACGGCCTACGTGCACTGTATACTGTAGCTACATTGTCTATAGTATTTATTCTGGCTGAGCTGTAGAACTGCATAGTTTATAAACATGCTTATCCAATTGTAAACCTGAGCGACAATTTTACTGAACAAATATTATTATAACTGTTAGTGATGTTCACTGTAAACATTATCATCTTGCCGACATGTGTGGGGGAAACTTATGTACAGTACAGTACCTTTACTTAGCTTTTGTATTTGTATATTCAGCTCTTCATCTGTTTCACTGACATCACTCGACGGTAAATCGAACTAAAAGCTTTCTTTACGCATGCGCAGTTCTTTTTGATACGCAATATAGAAAGGAAATAATATGGCCCAATAGATATTGGGGTCGACTCACAATTTAAATATAAAAGCCAATTTCTCATACTGACGTAGCTACCACTGGTGAAGATGTTCGCCAACGGAAGCTTTTAATCAGAATGTCAGACATTATGTAATACAATGGTTCCGACGACAAGTTATAACCTTTAAGAAAATCCCTAAAGGTTGACTTCAATTCAAAAGCTACAAGATTATGAATCCGAGATGTTTTCATAAAATCATTATCCTTTAAATCGTCAATGTCAAACTAAAATTCACAGCTCTTAAAATATTAATCACGTATATCCCATTTTAAGGTAACGGTAGTCAATAAATTTTCAAGAGGTGATTACGTCAAATTTCTCTCCAAACTTGGGATGAAAGAACGTATTTGGACTGACAAACTCCAGACATGATAACGATGGATTCTCAAATATCCCTAAGGTAAGTTTTGCCCTACCTGAAAACATAGCAGCCATTAATGGTTAGGTACAGTACAAGCATTGCTGAAGGTGTAAAAATAGTTAGGTACAGGTACAAGTATAGTTGTTGGTATAAACAGTTACAGGTTGCAGGTACAGTACAAGCATAGTTACCGGTACTAGCATAGTTACAGTTACAGGTAAAGGTATAAGTATAGTTACAGGTGAAGGTACAGGTACACTACAAGGTAAGGACGAAGATCACAAACGGAACACAATACACAAGTTGTACTCAGTCAATGTACATTATATATTACGTCACGTCATCTCGTACACACAGAAAGTAAAGGGCAAACACTAACCTTTTTTATCAAACACACACACACACATATATATATATATATATATATATATATATATATATATATATATATATATATATATTCGATTCCCCTCACAGCGCTCTCAGTGTCTGTAGGAGTGTCTGTTAGATTGATATTACGTTTTCATTGTCTTCAAGACTCATTTTCTGGCTTTACTCGTTTATATCGACGAAGTGTAAAGTAGAGTTATCATTTAGTCATCACCTGAAATTTAGACCTCCGTAGCTGATGATTAAACACCTACGCTAAGTTGGGGGGTATTAGTTAGGTTAGCGTTTAGGTGGTTAAGCTTAAGATAAAATAAGCTGAGGGGGTTAATTTTCATGCGATACTTATTTTGCCTATTACAGCTAACAGTCTAGGCTGCTCTTGTCTCTGTGTACCGGATAATGCATACATATGTACCCCGTCTTGTGTCTCAGTTTGTTAGTACTGTACACTCAACAACACAAGTGAGTGGTGCTCCCTCATCATCACAAACGCTACTGGGTGTCTGCTCCTCCTCCCT
The DNA here is from genome assembly GCF_018991925.1 of Homarus americanus. Taxonomy (NCBI): domain Eukaryota; kingdom Metazoa; phylum Arthropoda; class Malacostraca; order Decapoda; family Nephropidae; genus Homarus; species Homarus americanus. The sequence continues at coordinate 11,193,313 of NW_024735554.1, forward strand.
CCCCACCTCCAATATTCCTCTTCCCTCCCTCTCCGATATTCCTCTTCCCTCCCCACCTCCAATATTCCTCTTCCCTCCCCACCTCCAAGATTCCTCTTCCCTCTCCACCTCAATATTCCTCTTCCCTCCCCACCTCCAATATTCCTCTTCCCTCCCCACCTCCAATATTCCTCTTCCCTCCCCACCTCCAATATTCCTCTTCCCTCCCTTCCAATATTCCTCCCCCCCCTCTTCCCTCGTCGTCCTCCCGCCTCTTCTATTTCATCTCTGTCCTTTCCCATACACAGTAAATAGTTCTCCGCCTTTATACCCGAGCGGTGTTTCTGGTATGCGGCCACAGCGCACCTTAGGCCCATACTTCCTGTACACTGGTTCAGTCAGCCATCACCCTTGTCCCTCAAGATGGTGGAGAAGAGGTCTGTTATTTAGGTCAAGTGTGTGTGGTGTGTGTGTGTGTGTGTGTGTGTGTGTGTGTGTGTGTGTGTGTGTGTGTGTGTGTGTGCCAGCAGCAGTTATAGCCCATTTTATTGCCTTAATTTTAAAAGAGGTCATACTTTTCGATTAGAATTTTCTGAAAACATTAATTAAGCGCATCACAGATTTGTTCAGAGCCGAGTATAAAATTAACATTAGTAATAACAATAATGTGGATGAAACAAAAGGACGGACACACACACACACACACACACACACACACACACACACACACACACATATATATATATATATATATATATATATATATATATATATATATATATATATATATATATATACAGTACACACACACACACATACATATATATATATATATATATATATAAATATATATATATATATATATATATATATATATATATATATATACATACACACACACACACACACACACACACACACACACATCATTTATAGTGTCTACATTAATGGTAAGATTATTGACATAGAACAAATATGAATTAATACAACTATCATTATTTCAATTAATTTCAGACTCGTTTTTAAAGATGAAAAGCTATTGTGAAAAGAAAAGTGAGTTTTATATTACAATTTGTAAGTCATTATCCCTTAATGAGCTTATTTTGGGTTCATCCTTTTTACTCCCACTGACACACTGGATACAGTTTTTAAATAATATATAAAATAATCTGTATTCTAAATTAATCTTATTAAATTCTGTACTTTATTATGAAATACAGCTGTTGCACTTCTCCCTGTACCAGTAACACTGTTCTTCACTTAATAACATTACACACAAAAATACATGAAATAACTCACCTGATGATTAATCCCCCTGACTTATTTCCCCTTGAGATTAACCAACCTAACCTAACCTAAACTAACTTAACCTAACCTAACCAAAGCAAAACTAACCTAACTACATCTAATTTAACCTAACCAAGCTTAATTTAACCTAACCAAAGCTAACTTAACCTAACCAAACCAGACCTAACCTAACCATACCACACTTAACCTAACATAACCAAATCAGACTCAAGCTAACTTAACCTAACCAAGACAGACCTATCCTAATCTAACCAAACCTAACCTAACCCAAAAAGACCTAACCTAACCAAAACAGACTTAACCTAACGTAACCAAATCTATCCTAGCCTAACCCTCTCAGGTAGCGTTAGAGTGTTTAATCATCATGTGAAATAAGCTGGAAATAAGCTGGAACGTGTAAACAGCACAGGTACACCATGTCTTACCTTCCCTCCCTCCCTCCCCCAAATATACCGTTAGTCCAGCTGAGGGCGGTGGGTGGGTGGGGTGGGGTGGGGTGGGGGTGGGGTGGGGTGGGGTGGGGTGGGGTGGGTGGGGTGGGGTGGGGGGAAATGGTTGTTGTTGTCGCTGAGGGGGAGGGGGGGGGAGAATAAAGAGGAGACAGGGACGAAAAAAGAAGAGGCGGGGAAGAAAGAAGAACAAGAACAACAATATCAAGATAAAGGAATAGACTAACAAAGAGGAGAGATGATAAGGAAGAGAAAGGAAATAAAAAAGAAGACTAGAAGATCAACAACGCCACCAACAACAAGGATAATTTTCTCACAAGACAACTTTTATAATTGAGTCACAACTTTGAGGTTTACTTACTTATTTAAAGAAGATGAGGAAGAAGAGAAAGAAGACGAGAGAGAGAGAGAGAGAGGCGAGGTAGAAGAGAATAGGGAAGGGGAGGGAGATGGAAAGAGGGGGGGAAGGGGAGGAAAGAGTGGCGAAAGGGGAAGGAGAGAAGAGAGAGTGGATAGGAGAAATAAAGAAAGGGAGAAAATGAGGTGAACGATATACAGTATACACAAACATCCTTCCTCTTCCTCCTTCCCCCCCCTCCCCCCCCCCCTCTCTTCCTCCCTCTCTTTAGCTCATAGTAAAGATGGTCTACCACAGGAATGTTGGGAGGGAGGAAGGGAAGGAGGCGGTGGCAGAGAGGTAATGGGGAGAAGTGGGAGGGGGAGGAGGAATCCGTTGGATGTTACACCGAGATGAAATATCTACAATATTGTATATGCGACACATGCATAAAATATGTTAATAATATTATTAAAATTAATTAATAATAATAATAATAATAATAATAATAATAATAATGTAATAAATTAAATATTAGGGATCACCTGAACATTCTACCCCCAGCTTATTTCACTTAAAGATTAATCACTCTAACACTATTAGGGGGGATGGGGTTAGGTTAGGTTAGCGTCAGGATGGTTAGTTTTTAGGCGAAATAAGCTGGGGGGTAGAATGTTCAGGTGATCCTGGATACTGTTGATAAGGAAAATATCTAGACACTGTGACAGTTCAGTCACTGAAGGTCGCATAAGTGAACAAATGCAAACCGAGATTTGAGATTTATAAAGCGTACCTTTGAATAACAAATATAGGAAAATGCTCCTTCAACTTTATATACTCCACGTACGTCCCAGTTTGGATTACTGTGTACAGACATGAAAACCCTACCTGCTGAAAGACTTAACAGAAAAGGTGCAACACAGAGCGACCAAGATGATTCCGGAACTATACCTTCTCCATTATCCAAGTAGACTGAGAGCCTTAGGACTCACAACTTTTCAGACAAGAGACAATATTGGGCAGGTCTCATTGACATTCAGAATCTTGTAAGGTATGGAAAACGTAAACCTGGGCCATTTCTCTGTGATGCCACGCACCACCAACACGAGAGGACATAATTATAAGTTCGCTAAGTTATCATGCAGAACGAATATAGGGAAATACTTCCTCACACAGAGGCTGGTAGATCTATGAAACAGTCTACCAGCCCAAGCTGGGAAGTTAAGAACAGTACTGGGCTTCAAAATAACCCTTGAAAAGGCTATCGAGAACACTGGAGGTATCCTACACAGGCCACTGGCCTGCTTCCCTCGGTATGGTCACCTTTAGTGGGTGACCATGAGGTAAATAAGGTACAACAGGTTTAGTTATAAACATATTCCCCAACACTCTCACAGTGCCAATGTCGGCCATTAATCACATTAATCCATTGACGTAATATATTTCAAGAGAATTTAAAGTTTATAAAACAAATCAGTAAAAACAAAGCTTGGTGAAAATGTTCAGCGGGAAAATAAAAATAGAAATATGTTGATAAATTACAGTACTGTACTATATTGTTTGTTTAAAATTAAAGTTGTTTTATAAGTATAATTGGGTCGATGATGAATACTGTATGTATTAAAAATTTGTTGAAACCTGCCAGAGTTTAGTTTATTTTCCGGTAAACTTAAAAAAAAAAAACTTAAAATTTGATTTTGAATTTATGCTTTTCTCACCTTGGAGAAAGACGGTAACAGATTTACTTTTATTGTCATTGGCATCTGATTTTTTTCTACCCATTATCTACCCGTCGTCTCTCGTCGCCTGGCCAAAGCCGAACAGGGAGCAGAAAGGTGTCCAGGGCGGAAAGCAGAACATTTCAGTAGTATCCCGCCCAAACTCTAATAAAAGCTCCATTTTCTTTGATTTATTAAAGTAATCGAGGCAGAGGAAGACAGTCAACTGAGCCGGAGCTTCATCACAGTTAATATTTGTGTTTAATGACATGACTCAACATATATACCATCGTTCAAAGAAATCATCGATAAATAAAAACATATTTAAGCAATACTCAAGCCACCCCCCCTACCCCAGACTATCGAGCTAACTTGCCGCTAATAAAAAATTCTCCGTATACAACTGAACTTAACCTAACCTAATGTAACCTAACGCTAACCTAACCTAACCTAACCTAACCTAATGTAACCTAACGCTAACCTAACCTAACTAAACCTAACCTAATGTAACCTAACGCTAACCTAACTAAACCTAACCTAATGTAACCTAACGCTAACCTAACCTAGATTAACCCAACATAACCTAATCTAACCCAGTTTTAATTAATGTGTTTGAAACAATAATCAGGTGAAATAAGCTGGGGTGTCTAATGTTCATGTGATCTGCAGTATGGTACACCCATGTCCTTAGTACACAACAGTACACCCATGTCCTTAGTACACAACAGTACACCCATGTCCTTAGTACACAACAGTACAGCAGCTGACGCCATTAGTACACTATGTTATACTAACAAATATATACAAATGTAGTAGATAAGTTCACCTGTGATGCCCTTGACAAATAGTAGGTAGCAGGCAGCTATCAAACAGGGAGGTACTACCGCCTGGGAAGATATTGGAAGCATAATGTGTTGTCTAATGGTAGACCCTGCTGCCATATGGCATCACAAAAATTGTGACCAAGTCCCAGGTTGCTGATCTGAATTTCTGCCTCATTTACACACAATTGCAGGGTCTCAATTGTTTCTCTTACCATTGACAACACAACATACATATATTGTTTCTCACTTTTTATCTTTTTTTCATTTTTGTAATTCTTTATTATTATTATTATTATTATTATTATTATTATTATTATTATTATTATTACTAAATTTTCGCCCCCCAAGCCCCGATGTGGGTCAGTGACCTGTGCCCGGGTGGGCTAATACCCTAAAAAAAAAAAAAATAATAATAATAATAATAAAAATAATAAAGACAGTTATAATAATAATAACAAATAATTTACTACTACTACTGAGAAAAAGATCAACAATAACAACAATCATCATCATCATCACAATAATAACAATACTAATAATAATAATAATAATAATAATAATAATAATAATAATAATAATAATAATAATAATAATAATAACAATAATAATAATAATAATAATAATACATAAAAAGTTTAACACTAACCAGACAGTGCCGCGTGACCTCTCTTCAGTGCCACGTGTTTAACCTGACCACATGAAACACCCAAAGGGCCACAAAAAAGGTGCAGTCAACTAAAAACAGGTGTAGGCAGGTATAATCAGGTGTGGGAAAGTTCAGGCAAGTGTAATCAGGTGTGAGAAGGCTCAGGCAGGTGTCGACAGGTGTGGGAAACTTCAGGGAGGTGTGAGCAGATGTATACAGGTATGGAAAGGTTCAAGCAGATGTTTTCAATGCAAGTAGGTGTAGGCAGGTGTATGCAGGTGTGGAATGGTTCAGGCAGGTGTATACAATATAAGCAGGTGTGGGAAAAAGAGGATCAGGAGAAAAAAGAGAATGACGAAGAGAATGAAGAATGGTGATTGAAAAAGAAAAAAAAGAAAAGGTTGAAATGAGAGAGAGAGAGAGAGAGAGAGAGAGAGAGAGAGAGAGAGAGAGAGAGAGAGAGAGAGAGAGAGAGAGAGAGAGAGAGAGAGAGAGAGAGAGAGAGAGAGAGAGAGAGAGAGAGAGAGAGAGAGAGAGAGGCCTACAGTAGCTTACTCCACACTGCCTTGGCGTCCCCTAAGGCAGTCCACCCTCCCCCCTCCTGTTTTAACATCACCCATTATGACTTCACTTCCATACACAAAACCTTATAAAACCCTCTACTTTTACTGGCGACTAAAAGAATACAAACAAGATTAATTAAACCATACAGAATTCTACAGGGTTTATGTTAGAGAATACAGGTATATTAATAATATTATAATGAAGTGAGCAGCGAGAAGTTAGTGTCAGTCAAGAATAAAGGGATCGAGACGCAGGCTAACGGTTAAAACAATCACAGCGTCCCGAGTAACTTGTCCCGAAACGTGGCTGAAGCATCGTATTACTGGGATACAGTAAGACTGGGGTACAATAAGACTGGAGTACAATAAGACTGAGGTACAATAAGACTGGGGTACAATAAGACTGGGGTACAATAAGACTGGGGTACAATAAGACTGGGGTACAATAAGACTGAGGTACAATAAGACTGAGGTACAATAAGACTGGGGTACAATAAGACTGGGGTGGGCTAACAAGACTGAGGTACAATAAGACTGTGGCGAATAAGACTGGGGGTACAATAAGACTGGGTACAATAAGACTGGGGCACACAATAAGACTGGGGGTACACAAGACTGGGGTACACAAGATCAGTACAATAAGACTGGGGGTACAATAAGACTGAGGTACAATAAGACTGGGGTACAATAAGACTGAGGTACACAAGACTGGGGTACAATAAGATTGGGGTACAATAAGACTGGGGTACAATAAGACTGGGGTACAATAAGACTTGGGGGTAATAATAAGACTTTGGGGTACAGCCAAGACTGGGGTACAATAAGACTGGGGTACAATAAGACTGAGGCACAATAAGACTGGGGTACAATAAGACTGGGGTACAATAAAAAACTGGGGTACAATAAGACTGGGGTGGCCAATAAGACTGGGGTACAATAAGACTGGGGTACAATAAGACTGGGGTACAATAAGACTGGGGTGCAATAAGACTGGTGTACAATAAGACTGGGGTACAATAAGACTGGGGTACAATAAGACTGGGGTACAATAAGACTGGGGTACAATAAGACTGGGGTGCAATAAGACTGGTGTACAATAAGACTGGGGTACAATAAGACTGTCAACCCCTTCACGTATTCTTACTCCTAGTCGCAACAAGGTCTAGTAACGGACGGACGTACAGATGCACACACAAGGACGAACATACACATATAGACGGACAAACAGATACACGTACAGGCAGTGTGTGTGTGTGTGTGTGTGACCTATATATAGCACCAACACAGCAACAGTATCTGTATGTGTGTGTAAAAAGGTTCAATGATCCTCACCGGCGTCATGATGCACTCTGTGTTTATACTATTGTTCAGTAACACTCAATCCGTATACTAACCATTTTGCTCACAAAACATCACTTCCGCCGCCAGCGTCCTCTAAACAGGGAAAGCGACCATTGTTATGTTTTACTGTAATAATGATTATACTGGCCATAAGTATACTATGTATCATGTATTTATCATGTATTCATCATCACCAGCACATGTGATAGCAGATGCCTTTTGAGAAAAGCTTCCTTTTTAATGGGTCCCATAGCTCTGGTGACCTATTATCAGTATGGATGACATGGCACTCAACAACCCCCACTCACCCAACAGCAAAGTTAAGTACCCATTCACAGATAGGTAGACTGGAAGGTGTCTCAGGCGAGATCAGGTACCGGTGGGCTAGGTATTTAATGTTATATGATTATCCACTCGGCCAACGCACTCCCTCAAGAGACTTGAACACACCCCGAAGGGCTCAGCCATGTACTGCAAAAATCTGAAGTTATTGTACAATGTGTCTGTAATTATGTCAGTATATTGATACACTAAAAATCCTACATTCCTGGAAAAACTTGCGAACCTCTTACTATTGACATATGTTGGGCCTGAGAGAACCTGTCTGTTACTGTCAACACATAAAACCCCGGAAATCAATATTATAATTTTAAAAAACACAAATGGCAGCCCCGGACACACAAGCTGGCCGGGATAACGCAGCGGAACTCGATTTTACCCTAAAAAAAATAATCTTGCGGGAGGAAATAAAATATCTGGGGGCGTTATCACGTACAGTATTTTTGAAATGATACAGTGCAGAGTGTATTGCCTTCGTCTGTTGTTAATGTCAAACTATTAAATTTTCCTCCGCAGATCACGGCAGCAGTAACAGCTGTATATACCACAAGATAAAAGCAAGATAACCTAATCTAAGATGTACTTGTAAATATATAATAGGAGCTCACACAACTGTAATAAAGAAATGCATGTTAACCCTTCAGTTTTATGACCTTCAATAGGCCTGAGAAACAAACGGTGTCCGGGAACGTCACCTCCGGACATTTTCAACCACCATACTGTCTAAACCTCTTAATCCATATATGCGAACTTATTGTAAACTTACAGTACGCTATTTCTAGCTATAACGGTTCCCTTGCCTTATCTGTCACGCTATGGTTGGCCAACAATCTTTATTACAGCAATAACAATGCTGTGTATGTCACCTACACAAATGGTTAATATCTAGTAGGATGTGGTAAGACGCTGCCTGTTTGGGTGAGATTCCAGTGTGACAGACGGTTCAGACATCTTAGAACTAGCCCCTAGTATTTACCCAAACATGACGCACTCCACTTACACTTTAATTACACTTATCTAGCAATATAATAAGTTCATATGACCCGAGGCTGGGGTTTCACTCACTAAACTCCGAGGCTCGGCTGGGAAAATTCAACGTTAACAAATCCTGAGCGTGGCATGTATTTTTACACACAATGTATACCAATGTATAGATGAAGAAAAAATTAAAGAAAGCATTTCGCTACAGGGGTGTGAGTGAGTGCATACCTCCATGATTTGCAAGAATTTGTGACTCTTCTCTCATAAATGCCAGTGCCGTCAAAAATATAATGGTTCAATTAACTCTAGCTACAATGGCAGATGTAATAATGACAAAAAACAATCAGAGACAAATTCCCTGTCATTTTGGTAGTTTGGCAACCCAAGATACCTTCATCAACGTAGTTATGCCATCTGGGTCAGTACTCAGTGGCCTAATTAGTTGATACCAGTTACGTTACAATTATCCTCTCAATTTCGGGTTGTCATATCCTCGATTTTAAAATACAGGGACACCTTTTTTTGTGGGAGAGGGGGATAATTTGTTTTTATTTGGGGAACAAATAATAATATTCAACCAAATTTGGAGTAAAGGTCGAAAACAAACATTCTAAATATATATTTGAGCCTGAACTAATTTCTCTGACATTCTGGGCCAGAAGACATTTCTCAATAAACCTACTTTTCCACGAAGATATAGAAGATATTGTTTACAGCAAATTTAGTTATGTAAAGAAAATGAACCTCAATACCTTTTTTAACTTAAATTTACTTAAAGCCTAAAAAATAGAGAAAAAGAAGCTGCTAAATCCCAACTGTATGGTTCACCCACCCACAAAAAACACATCACGCACATAACCCTTTAGAGGGCTGCGGCGCACATAGGTATTCTATTCTGGCTAATGCCGGACAATTTTATTCAGCTGAGAGAATGTAATAGCCTCTGTCAACATATAGACAGTAGTACTTATATAACAGTGGGCTATCTACATGCATCAATTATACAGTGTTTGTGTGACCGTTAAATACTCTGAAACAACTACAAACAGAGATTACAAGCAACGCCAGTTGAAACTACAAAGCAGTAACAAGAATTCCTGAACTGGTGGATCACCAATTATCCATAACCAGTTCATACGGTGCCAGGTGGCGGAATGCCGGTATACACTTAGTGCTTTACTGCTTGTTACTCAATGCACACTCAGTGGCACTTCAAGCATCCAAGTATCAGTGCAATAACTGACAGACGCGCCAGCCAGCACACGAATGTGACTAGCAGATGAGATTACCTGACACTTCACAACTAGTTACATAGATGTTACCAGGTGAAATATCAAATAGCCATGTCTGGAACAAGAAACTCCTGCCATCTAAACTTAAGAAGGCAAAAAGGTTAATAAATCTAAAAGGTTAATAAACTTTTCCTAGCCGGCTGAGGCCCACCGTAGTCATACACTGTGAGCTATGTTCTTGGTCAGTTCCTCTAAGATACAAACTTTACGATACAAAAAGTTCACCACTGCTGCCACAACCTACCTTACATAAGTAAAATATCACATTTTTTTGTGATACGAGATAAGAATCTAAGAATTTTCAGCGAAAATTTAGAAAGCAAAAACGAAAAGTCATTGTTAATTACTCAAGTTGTTTGTATGAGGAGCTTGACTCATAAACGTGATTTTTTTTTATAGGCATTAGCCCCCCCCCCCCGGCACAGTTCATTTTATAATGACCCACATCAAGGCCTGGGGGTGAAAAATATAATAAAATAATAATAGTAGTAGTAATAATAATAATAATAATAATAATAATAATAATAATAATAATAATAATAATAATAATAATATTATTATTATTTTTATTATTATTAATATAATAATAAAATTAATAAAAATCAATACAAATAATTAACAATTATAATAAAGAAAATATTAGTAATACTAATAACATTTATAATAATAATAATAAAAATAATAATAATAATAATAATAATAATAATAATAACAATAATAATAATAATAATAAACAGCCATAAATAAATAAACAAAAATATCAAGAGTGAGAAATGATATATGCATGTGTTGTAAAAGTAAGAAATAATTGAAACCCTGCAATTGTGTGTAAATGGGGCAGAAAGTCAGATCAGCAACCTGGGACTTGGTCACAATTTTTGTGGTGCCATATGGCTAGACTCGGTGATTTATGGTTTATCGTTTTTTTTTTCAATGGCCACTCAGATACAAGACAATTTAGCGACCCGACACACTTTTCTGGACAACGGGGCAAGACAAAATATGGGACAATACCCTATTTCAACTCCATCTGGTCGTACAGTATCAAGATGTGTCACTTACAGTATTGTTTGTTGATAAAAAATTTATTAGACCAAGTTGTATCTCCGAGGATATACAGTAAAAACCAATTTTTGTTCAGGTGTTCAGATGTAAACAAAGTTTCCTCGAGATGAGTGAATCCTTAATATTTAATATTTCATACCTCAGCCCGGAGAGGATTTTGTTTAGCCTGTGTTTCTTCTTCCTCTTTCAAACAATTAATCATCACTTCTTCAATTCTGGGTCAATATAATCTGAAACGTAGCAGACTTGTACCTTGGTCGAGTCGAACGCATCCACATTCTTTTGCTTTCCTCAGTTTGAGAATCTGAAACTGAGATCATAAAACCTTCAGAAACGTAAAATTTCAACTTTGACGTGTCTGAAGATTTTAGTATCTCAAATTTAAATGAAGAAATGTCCGGATTTCAATACTTTTTGCCTCTGCAGGACATATTAAATTCTTAAAATCAATCTTCCTTCCAACAGATCATGGTGACAAAACTCATTTCAAAACGTTAATGTAACACATAAAGGACTGTTGAAAACCCCACTATGGCTGTATGTCTGACAGTTCCTATTATGGCGTCATACTCAGCAGAGACCCTGTAACACTCCTCCCGTGATCTTCAGAGATGGTAAAGTAACATAGCCTAACCCAAGTAATGTAATCTTACCCCAATAACTAACATGAACTTAAATAACCTAACCCAGCCCCCAATTTAACATAACCTAAATAATTTAACCTAACCTAACCTAATTTTACCTGATTCAAATATGGGAACAGCTCTACGAGTATATGTAATTACCAACACCACTTAATTTTTTGTAGTAAAAATTATAATCTTATGTTAATTAATATTTTTTTTCTTCGGTTAAATGTACAGTACCAACCAGGTAGCAGGTAGTAGGCGGCAGTTACCAAACAGGGAGGTAATACCGCCTGGGAAGATATTGAAAGCATACTGTAATGTGTTGTCTAATAAGAACATAAGAATGGAGGAAACTGCAGCGGGCCTATTGGCCCATACTGGGAAGTACCGTTTACACCCAACCCCTATTGCTCATATAAGCATCCAACCTATGTTTGAAGCTATTCAGCGTATTCGAGTTAATGATATTTGGTAACTTGTTCCATTCATCCACTACTCTGTTTCCAAACCAGTGTTTACCTATTTCACGCCTAAATCTAAATTTGTCTAATTTAAAACCATTGTTACGAGTTCGCTCCTGGTTGGATAGTTTGAGTACCTTTGTAATGTCCCCTTTGTTTAGCCCTGCCTTCCACTTATACACCTCTATCAGGTCGCCCCTCGCTCTACGTCTCTCGAGGGAGTGCAAATTAAGATGCTTTAACCTGTCTCTATACTCAAGGTTCCTAATGCCCGGGATTAGTCTTGTCATTCTCCTCTGAATTCTTTCCAAGGATTCTATATCCATTCTGTAATACGATGACCAGGACTGAACTGCGTAATCCAGGTGTGGTCTCACAAGAGCAAGATACAGTTTTAGGATGACCTCGCTAGTCTTGTAACTAACACTCCTTTGTATGAACCTAAGTACTTTATGAGCCTTATGAGCAAAAACACATTGTTTACTTGGCTTAAGGTTCCTACTTATCATTACTCCTAAATCTCTCTCGCAGTCGGATTTCTCTATGGCATCGTTGTTCATCTGGTATCTGGTTTCCCTGTTTACATCTCCTATATTGAGTACTTTACATTTGTCCACGTTGAATTTCATCTGCCATTTTTCAGACCATTCGAAAAATTTGTTTAGATCCTCCTGTAGTTTTGCGGAGTCCTCGTCAGATTTAATAACATGTCCTATTTTAGTGTCAACAGCAAATTTGCTTATGTTGCTGTCTATGCCGATATCTATGTCGTTTATGTATATAATAAATAATAATGGTCTAAGTACTGAGCCTTGGGGAACTCCACTTGTGACGTTGCTCCAAAGGGACTTAGTGCCATTAATGCTCACTCGCTGTTTCCTGTCCTGTAACCATGCCCTAATCCATTTAAGGATATTACCTATGATGCCATGTGCTTCTACCTTTCTAATTAGTCTTTCGTGGGGGACTCTGTCGAAGGCTTTGCTAAAGTCGAGTTATACCACATCATAATTGTGCCCATCGTCCACCGATTCGAAAACTGATGAAAAGAATGTTAATAGATTAGTTAGACATGAACGTCCGCTTGTGAAGCCATGCTGGGAATCATTGATCAATCGGTGCTTCTCCAGGTGATTTCGAATAGAGTTTGAAATGATTGCTTCCAGTAATTTGCCTACTATTGATGTTAGACTGATTGGGCGGTAGTTAGAGGATAGTGATCTATCCCCCTTCTTGAAAATCGGTATTACATTCGCTATCCTCCAGGATTCTGGTACTACACCTGTTTTTAAGGACATGTTAAACAACTTTGCTAAGGGCATACTAAGCTCTTCCTTACATTCCTTTAATACTCTGGCAAATATCTCATCGGGACCAGGTGACTTATTAGGCTTTAGTTTGTCTATTTGCTTACTAACATCGTTACTAGTCACTACTATCTCGCTTAATTTGTTTTCTTCATCATCTCTGAATAGAGTCGGTGCCCCGGGTATCATGTTTAAATTTTCGGTGGTGAAAACTGTTGAAAAATATTTATTTAGATTATTGCTCATTTCTCCGTTGTTATCAGTTAGCTGGCTGGTATCTGAATGTATTGGTCCAATCTTATCTCGTGTTTTAGTTTGATACATTTGGTAGAATCCTTTGGGGTTTGTCTTCGCCTGCCTTGCTATCCTTACCTCATTATTCCTCTTGGCTTTCCTTATCTCGGTTTTAACCCTACTCGCCAATACCCTATAATAATCCCAGAGGTAAATTTCGCCACGATTTATCCTTCTACCTATAGCCTTCCTTTGGCCAATGATGTTCTATAAATAATTATTTATCCATTTAGGGTCATTGTTGTCTGATCTGAGTTTTTTGTATGGTATGTTCTGCCTTTGTGCATTAAGTAACTCATTATTTAAATTGTCGTGGAACTCGGCAATCTCAGATCTCGTTATCAGGTCGGTGTCATCTGTCAGGTTCACGGCCAAGCGCGACACCCCCTCTCTCAGCTGCCTCTTTAAACTGTCAAAGTTTGCCCTTCTGAAATCTGGTACTTTAGTGGAATTTTCCTTACGTCTGCCCTGAAAATCTAACTGGAATCTAATTTCTTTGTGATCGCTGTTTGCAAGTTCGTTCCCTACCTCGACATTGCTATGAAGTTTTCTCTGTTTCACAGAACTAAATCGAGTATATTATTACCCCGGGTGGGTTCGGTTATATGTTGACTTAGAAAACAGTCCTGGATCGTCTCGAGAAAATCCTCTGATTCTGAGTTACCTGTAAGGTCAGTCCAATCTATTTGGCCAAGGTTAAAGTCGCCTACAATACAGACTTTGTTGTGGATGGAAGCCCTGTGCATTTCATCCCAGATAAGTCGCTCATTGACTCTATCAAGATTGGGAGGTCTATATATTACTCCTGTGATTAATTTTTCCCTACCGTCGATTAATTCGATCCAAATTGTTTCTGTATTCCGCTGTTTTTATTTCCTTATTTATTTCACACTTCAGATTATCCCTAACATAGATTGCTACTCCGCCTCCTTTCCTGGTCTGCCTATCGGTATGGAACAGTTTGCAACCCGCAATTTGGTATTCGGCCGGTAACTCACGTGAGTCTAAGTTGATCCATGTTTCAGTGAATGCTATTATATCGATTTTTTCGGTACATACCAAGGACCTAATATCATCCATTTTGTTTCTCATACTTCTACTGTTCGCGTAGTATACATTTAAGTTAGTCGTGTTCTGAGTCCTCCCCTTACTGCGTTTAGTTTTAAACTCTCTGTCTAATTTAGCTTTGTCATCATTCCTAACACTATTTCCCTGTAATCTTTCACTTTGTTTACCCGCTCCCACTGCATTCTCCTCCACCTCCACCTCCGTGCTCATATGTTCTCCTAGCAGTTTAAAGACTTCGATATTTTTTGAACTGCCCCCTCTAGAGCCCCAGCCAGGGTTGCTACTCCATCCCTAGACAGGTGCACCCCATCCCTAGCATAAAGGTCCCTTCTGCTGTAGAAGTTGTCCCAGTTGTCAATGAATGGGACTGATATTGACTTGCAATATCTGTCAAGACGGTCGTTGACACCAACTGCCCTTGACAACCATTCACTGCCAACTCTCCTTCTAGGCAGGACACCACATATGATAGGGATCCCTCCCTTAGTCCTAATACGATCTATAGCTGTCTTGAACTTATCAAGAAGCTCCTCACTCCTACACCGGCCAATATCATTGCCTCCTGCACTGAGGCAGATAATGGGTTTGTTCCCATTACCAGACAAGATATTGTCCATCCTGTCAATTATATCCCCCACCCCAGCTCCTGGCAAACACACCCTCATCCTATTTATGTTTTTACCACAAAAAGCCCTGTCCATGTACCTTACCTGTGAGTCACCAACAATTAAAGTTTTTATACCTTCCTTGTCAGCCCTGTCCCTGACTGTACTAACGTCCAATTCGTCTATCAAGGGACTGAACGAGTTGGTACACTTAGCTGCTGATGTCGTTGTTGACGTATCCTTGGTGTGTTTCTTCATCACCAGTTTGGTCTTCCCTCTCCTTACAACCTTCCACTCGCTTGAATTTTCGTCAGACACTGGCTTTCCCTGTCCCGCCTCCCCCTTCAATCTCGCCATCTCTTCTTTTAATTTCAGGTTCTCCAACGTGGCCCTCTCTATTTCTTCCTTGGCCCTCTCTATTTCTTCCTTGGCCCTCTCCAATTCTTCCATGGCCCATTCCAGCTTGGCCAACAAACTCACAGACCCCAGACCATACATAGCGCTGGCCATATCTGATAATTATCCCTCGGGAGCTAACCCTGCCGTGACCTTTCCCCTAGTGAGGTCAGAACACAATGGTTGACCCTGCTGCCATATTGTATCACAAAAATTGTGACCAAGTCCCAGGTTGCTGATCTGACTTTCTGCCTCATTTACAAACAATTGCAGGGTCTCATTTTTTCTCTTACTTTCACAACACAAAATACATACCTACAATACATACAGGTTTTTCTCTATCGATATTTTTTATTTTTCATTTATGGTTCTTTATTATTGTTATTTTTTATTAATTTTATGTATTATTATTATTATTATTATTATTATTATTATTATTATTATTATTATTATTATTATTATTACTATTACTATTATTATTATTATTATTATTATTATTATATTCTCGCCACCAGGCCCTGGTGTGGGTCAGTGACCTGTGCCCGGTGGGGGTAATCCCCGTAAAAAAAAACATAATAATAAACTACAAGAGAGCTGTTTTTATTTCAGTTTCTAAATTAGAAGGATTCTACGATTATACCTAGAATATGGTGTGTGTGTGTGTGTGGGTAGGAGACAGTGTTGGCGGGAGGGGAGCGGCGTGAGTTGCTTACTCACTCCAGTACCGTCAGCTTCTGTGTCAAGTGAGGGAGAGAGGGTTCCTTTACCTCCTTTTACAGCGGCAGCCACCGCACCACGAAACTCGTTGTGGGAGTTAGCTTAGTTAGACCCAACCCAAATTAACCTGAGTAGCTTAAACAGCTAAAAGTACCTAGCCCAACTAAGTCGCCCAAACAATCCAAATAACCCTAACCAAAATAAAGTAAGTTAAACAACCTAACCTAAAGTGAATAACCTTTACCTTAGAAAATCAAACTCGACCCTAATTATCATGAAAAACTTAATGTAAAACCCAAATAACTTTACTCTTTCTCAAATAACCCCCAAAACGCAAACCTGACCCAATCTAACCTAAACAACCCAGCCTGACTCAAACAATCTAACCCAAACAACTCAACCTATATATTTAAACCTCACCAAAGCTAACCCAAACAACATAACCCAAATACACAAAGTGGATGGTAGACATACATACAGCCTCGCCACCGCCCGCCAGGAGAGTTACCACTAACCTTGACTCCTCGCTTGCTCAGTCAGTCACCTGAACCCGCCACCGCCTACAATCCGTTATAACTCTGTATAAACCCTCTCCCGCGTCTTGTCACCACCGCGGGAAATTGACTGAACCGTTTTGTACACACACACACACTCATTCGTATCCTGCCAGACGCCACCGCCGATTTGCCTCACACTTTAATCCCGTCAGACAGGGGATCACAGCGAGAATTGAGCTCAGTGTTAGCAACTCAACCTCAAAAGGGGCGGGGCTTAAGATTTCTAAGTTCTCGCCAATCAGGAAGTTCTTGTCAAGTTCAAGACCAATCGCGTTGAATTTCACATGCCGTCTTGGTTAGCATCATCTTGGTGGCGTGTTTACGAGGATGAGGCAGCAGATATCAAGTTGCCTTGCCTAACAACTTGAAGGAGAGGAATACAAAACTGCCTCACCGTCCACTACACTAACACAGCTGCCTCACCGTCCACTACACTAACACAGCTGCCTCACCGTCCACTACACTAACACTGCTGCCTCACCGTCCACTACACAAACACAGTTCCCTCACCATCCACTACACTAACACTGCTACCTCACCGTCCACTACACAAACACAGCTGCCTCACCGTCCACTACACAAACACAGCTCCCTCACCATCCACTACACTAACACTGCTGCCTCACCGTCCACTACACTAACAAAGCTGCCTCACCGTCCACTACACTAACACAGCTGCCTCACCGTCCACTATACTAACACTGCTGCCTCACGTCTACTACACTAACACTGCTCCCTCACCCGTCCACTACACCTAACACAGCTGCCTCACCGTCCACTACAAACACAGCTCCCTCACCGTCCACTACACTAACACAGCTGCCTCCGTCCACTCTACTGCTGCCTCACCGTCCACTACTAACTGCTGCGTCCACTACACTAACACTGCTCCCTCACCGTCCACTACACTACTACACTAACACAGCTGCCTCACCATCCACTACTACTCCCTCACCGTCCACTACACAAACACAGCTCCCTCACCATCCACTACACTAACACTGCTGCCTCACCGTCACTACTAACACAGCTGCCTCACCGTCCACTACAGCAGTCCCTACACTAACACAGCTCCCTCACCATCCACTACACTAACCAGCTGCCTCACCATCCACTACACACTGCTACCTCACCGTCCACTACACAAACACAGCTGCCTCACTCCACTATGCACAGCGCTCTACTCCACTAACACAGCTGCCTCACCGTCCACTACACTAACACTGCCCTCACCATCCACTACACTAACACAGCTCCCTCACCGTCCACTATACTAACACCTGCCTCACCGTCTCACTAACACACTAGCTGCCTCACCGTCCACTACACTAACACAGCTGCCTCACCGTCCACTACACTAACACAGCTGCCTCACCGTCCACTACACTAACACCGTCCACTACACTCACAGCTGTCACTACACTAACACTGCTGCCACCGTCCACACTGCTGCCTCACCCGTCACTACACTAACACAGCTCCCTCACCGTCACTACACTAACACTGCGCCCCTCACTACTACACTAACACTGCTGCCTCACCGTCCACTACCCCTCTGGCTCCTCACCGTCCACTATACTAACACTGCTGCCTCACCGTCCACTACACTCTGCTCCCTCACCGTCCACTACACCAACACAGCTGCCTCCATCACTACCTACACACCTCACTACCCACAACCTCTGCATCCACTACACTAACACAGCTCCCTCACCACTACACTAACACTGCTCCCTCACCGTCACTACACTAACACTGCTGCCTCACCGTCCACTACACTAACACACTGCCTCACCGTCCACATACTAACACTGCTGCCTCACCATCACTACACTAACACAGCTGCCTCACCGTCACTACACTAACACAGCTGCCTCACGTCCACTACACCACACAGCTGCCTCACCATCCACTACACTCACAGCCACCTCACTACACTAACACAGCTGCCTCACCGTCCACTACACTAACACAGCTGCCTCCACCATCCACTACACTAACACAGCTGCCTCACCTTCACACACTAACTTGCCTCACTGCTCCACTACACACCTGCCTCAACTACACTAACACAGCTGCCTCTCTTGCCATCCACTACCACTAACCTGCTGCCTCACCATCCACCACACTAACACAGCTGCCTCTCACTACACTAACACAGCTGCCTCACCGTCCACTACACTAACACAGCTGCCTCACCATCACACTATGCACTACACTAACACTGCTGCCTCACCGTCACTACTAACACTGCTACCTCACCGTCCACTACACCTAACACAGCTGCCTCACCGTCCACTACACTAACACTGCACCCGTCCACTACACTAACACTGCCACTCCACACTAACACTGCTCCCTACACTAACACTGCTCCTCACCGTCCTACACTAACACTGCTCCCTCACCGTCACTACACTGCTCCTCACCGTCCACTACACTAACACTGCTCCTGTCCCTCACCGGCTCCTTCACCGTCCACTACACTAACACAGCTCCCTCACTACACTAACACAGCTCCCTCACCGTCCACTAGGCTCCTCACCGTCCACACAGCTGCCTCACCGTCCACTACACTAACACAGCTCACTACACTCCACCGTCCACTACACTACACAGCTCCTCACCGTTCACTACACCAACACAGCTCCTCACCGTCCACTACACTAACACAGTTGCCTCTGTCCACTACACTAACACAGCTGCCTCACTGTCCACTACACTAACACTGCTCCTCACCGTCCACTACACTAACACTGCTGCCTCACATCCACTACTGCCGCTGTCCACTACAACTTAACACAGCTCCCTTCCACTACACTCACTGCTCCTCACCGTCCACCACTAACTACTGCTCCTCACCGTCCACTACTAACACTGCTGCCTCACCGTCCACCTTAACACAGCTCCACTACACTCACAGCTCCCTCACCGTCCACTACACTGCTGGCTCCTCACTCACTACCTAACTGCTGCCACTACACTAACACAGCTGCCTCACCGTCCACTACACTAACACAGCTCCTCACCGTCCACTACACTAACACAGCTACCTCACCGTCCACCGTCCCTCACCGTCCACTACACTAACACTGCTCCTCACCGTCCACTACACTAACACTGCTCCCTCACCGTCCCTACACTAACACTGCTCCTCACCGTCACTACTATGCTCCCCACATCCACTACACTAACACAGCTGCCTCACCGTCCACTACTAACACAGCTCCCTCACAGTCCACTACACTAACACAGCTCCCTCACGTCCACACATTAACACTGCTCCCTCACCGTCCACTACACTAACAGCTCCTCACCGTCCACTACACTGCTCCCCTCACCGTCCACCACACTGCTCCCTCACTCCACTACACCACAGCTCCCTCACCGTCCACTACACACACACTACACTAACACAGCTCCCTCACCGTCCACTACACTAACACAGCTCCCTCACCGTCCACTACATTAACACAGCTCCCTCACCGTCCACTACACTAACACTGCTCTCTCACCGTCCACTACACTACACAGCTCCCTCACCGTCCACCACACTAACACAGCTCCCTCACCGTCCACTGCACTAACGCAGCTCCCTCACCGTCCACTACACTAACACAGTGCAGAGTTAGTGGGGAATCTGGGAGGATGCGGGTGCCTGCAATCAAGTGGAAGGAAATGTGGGAACAAAAGTAAGCAAGCAGGCAGGCGTAACGAGCTTCCAGACAAGCGAAACACCCCTGCTCAGAGCTTGGCGTTGTGTGTGTGTGTGGTATCGATGTCTGCATGAACCTAACCTGATCCACACACTGCCTCTACAAAAATGACACTGTCAGATTGGTGTATGTCTTGTATTGTGTATCCAGTGCCCCTATGGATATGAATTAAATGTTATCGTCACCATTTACAATATGAAAGCTGATTAACGGACGAGAACCTTATATAGTATGTGGTTTCTTTTGTAATATTTTTTTAAAGGCAAGTAAGGGACTAAAAGCATGATACTACACAGTGATAAGCGCGGTAATGTTACAAACTGTGCTGGTATTCCTCAACCATTATGTAACCGTGTACACACATAAACACACACGTGATGTCATTTGTAGATCATTCGTGCCACCTATGGTTCTAAGAGATGAAAGGTGGCGAAGAAATTTTTCATTTACACAATACTAACAAAATCAAATTAAGATTTGTTCCGATCGAATGATTTGGGTACCACTATAAAGAGGTTTTTAGACACTCGAGTATCAAAAACCAATTAAACTTTTTCTAAACAGCTGACCGTGATACCAGCTGTAGAAACTCCTTCAACCTTGTATGTGTTTATTAGAGTAGAACCAATTTCATATAACTGTTGGTAAAGGATATTTGTTTCTCCTTTGTCGTTCAACAATTAACTTAATGTTTAGACTGGTCTATAATAATAATAATGATAATAATAATAATATTAACAATACAACTCACTACCATCCATCGTTGAAACAAATACGTTTCTGCCATCACAGATCCCGCTAGTCGCACATTCTACACAATGTAGTATACAGTATGTAAAAATTATCAACACAACACGTAGAAAGAGTATTACTGCCAGTATGGGTTACAATACAGGTAGTAGCTACTGGCAATGATTGATAGCCTTACTTAGTTATTGTTATTAAATACATGGTTAGGTTAGGCTAAGATAGTTTCTCTCCTCTCACCCTCTCTCTCTCCCCCTCTCTCTCTCTCGTCGAGTTTATCTTACTGTAGCTATCCCTCTCTTTCTCTCTCTCTTCTAGTTTATCTTACTGTGGCGGTAACAGTTTAGGTTAAGTTAAATTATGTTATATTATGATAGGTTAAGGCAAGTTGGGTTAGTCTAGGTTTTTAATCATTAGGTGCAATATGACGTGGTATTAATCTTTACGTTAATCCTACAAACAACAGGGAGGTGAAGCTTATTCGAACTCATGTTATAGCTTTCCAGTGTTTACCGACTGCAGATTCCCCCAAACCAATTGTAGTAATTTTCCATTTAATTTCCGTTTTCGGCAGCAAAATAAACTAAAGGGGATTTTTATTTTGGAAACTTAAGAAAACAAATAAATAAATCATGAACTGGAGAGAATAACATTTGGAAAAACACAAACTGGTGGACGATTAACCAACCGTGGTCCAAATAACCTAACTTTATCAATGCCATGTTTTTTATTATTATTATTATTTGGTTAATTAATTACGTCCAAGGCGGCAGAATCAACAGAAGACATTGGTTTTATTGTATTTTCTTTCTTATTGCAAGTGTTTCTAAGTGTAAATAGAAAAAAAAGACACTCAACATGCACTTACATATATTTATTATGCTGCACTACAACCTTAATTATTGTAGCGATGGTTGGTGGCTCATTCCATGCGGCACAAATCACCAAATACACTCATATATCATAACTGTTTTCTCCTGCCTACATTTAGAAACTCAAGAATAAAAAAATACAATAAAAAACAGAAAACGCCATTGTACACCAAATTTGGGTATTTGCCGCCGATGTTCGGTGGTTCATTCCATATGACAAGAATCACACAAATATAAACATATTACTTAATATTTTTCCTCTTTATATTAAAACGTTTAGAATGAAAGAAAATGCAATGCAACCACAAAAAAATACAATTTTCACTAATATTTGGGTGTTCAGTATTTGGGTGATTCCATTGATTATCTTGAAACCAAACACAACAATCACCCATATTATCCATAAATTTTTCTATGCATTTCGTTATTCTGGCAAAATTTAATGAGGTCACGCTTTGAGCCAATTATTTTATTTGGTAATAGTGGAGTAGAAGGCTAACACCAGAAGGGGTCGTTGGATTTCGTTCACTTATTCCCGATATTCGTTGGATGATACTAATAAGTAATGAAACGATATGACAACTTTTATTTTAATTATAATTTTTTTTTCTCTGTCTACGACCATAAGTCACTTGTAGTGGACAAGGCATAAAGGATGAGGGAAATTGCGGGGAAAAACTGATCATATAACACTAAAATAATGTCTGTGCTTTATACGTGAACAAATTAATTATTTACCGTAAATATTCTGTGCATTGTCGTATCGTTTTTATTACTTACCATCATCCAAAGAGAATGTGTGAAAAAAAATGATGAAATCGAACAACTGGTGTTAGTAGTCTGCTCCACCTTTACCGTTTATTTTTCATTTGGTGCAGAGGAAACAATATGGGGAAACGAGAGTAGACGAAATGAAAATAAACCATGGTGTCATTTCTGACCCAACTTTTCTTCTTCTTTTTTTTTCATATCATTGACTGGTACCTTATAGAAACTTAAAGGTGTTCGCCTTGTCGTTCAAACACTATTCGACACACACGTTTAATTTCAGCGGCAAATAACAACAGCTATGTTAAGCTTAAGCCTTTGTAATTCAGATGCGATAAAAACAAAGATGACTGACGATCGCGACCCAGCACTGGCTTAACCCCACAATACATTGGAATAAACAAAAGATGACGTAGTTTTGGGTTCGGTCAAATGAATGTAAGGTCATTTTCAAAGTTATGAAGAAGTTTGATCTCACAGTCACCAGGGACCGCGATACTGATTATCACCAGAAACACTATTCACCCTACAGCATGTTAATTTTCCCCTAGTGATTACATTGCATCATACCTGGGCCCAGATTCACTAAACTAACCGTAACTTTGATCGTATCTAGAGAGGATCCGGTGACCGTACGATCGCCTCTTTTTTTCTCTCTCTCTCTCTCTTTGCTAGGAGGTGGAAGGGCCTCAGGAGGAACAGGCAGCCCGAAGCCCGTTGGTTATCCCCAGGAGAAATGCTCGGGCATGTTTCATTATCGGGAACAGCGCTGCCCACCGCGGTGATCCAATTTTCTCGTAATTGAAACTCCAACAACTTTCATTAGCGTTCAGCCGTGAGGTCCCGCAAGGATATGTTGGATAACGCTCTTACCTCATTGTTTACACTGGACAACAGGATAAATTATTCTGGATAATTAATGCTGGAAAAGTACCACGAACGAGACGGATTTCCAAAAGTTAGTACTGTACGTTGGAATTTCTTCGTAAAAGATGTAAAATAACATTTAACTGACTCACTGGTGTTAACTCTACCATTATAAGATTTCTTTACTTAGCAGGAATTAGGGACACGGCCTAATTTAACAATCTCACGGTAGTTTAGCTTGGTTATGGTTCTGTCTTGTTCTTGGTATGATTTTTTAACATTTACCTTTATTTACACCGTGGACGCCTGAAGGAAGATCCTTTCAAATTAAACACCACCAAATATGATTTTTTTTTACTGAAAAATATACTGTTTATTTGCTATGTCTTGTTTCAGAAAATTTACCGAAACTAGAAACTCTATGATAGCTATCACCTCAAGAATAATGAACAAATTCAGATATTGAATTTATTGAGTGAATATTCATATATACTGTAGATTAAGTATTCATTGCATTATATGATAAAAACTTTAAAAGAAATCTTTTCGTGAACTAAAGCAATATACCAACAATAAGCAACATGAGCAATAATGTCTGAACACAAGTTGTTATTATAAAGTTCTCAGAAGTTGGTGTAAAGGAGTAGATTAAGATCTCTTTGTACAGGACAGAATTAGCAAAGTTTTTTTTTTCACTGTCTTGCTATTTATACAGTATATGGCTGCGAGGAATTGAAAACTAAGACATAACAATTATCTTCGACAAATTTATATGGACGTTTTATCACATTTGCTGGCTGATTTGATCCTTAACCAACCTGGGAAAAAAATAATCGATTTCCCGGCTCCTTGAAGATGACTGGGCAGGAACATCAGCAACTTGAGGCTGATTGGATGAAGGCTGCACGTTACCCATGATACAAACTCAGATGTTGGTACCTTTGGAGGGGGAGGGCATGGGGATCCACCCACTCGTGGAAATATATATAGGGAACATGTTGGTAGCCTATATGTGATGAAAATTAGTTATATTCCACTAATAAGAATACGAGTTTTCTTATATTTATAAGTTAAATTTCCCCTAAAAATGAAGATTCGAGAATTAACGCATCTATGTAGCTCACATTAAAGCTACCACACTGAAATGACAAAATGGCATCATATTGAAGTGCGACAGGCGGACCCATATAGGCCTGACGTCCCTTTAGGCCCGGGGCAGTACGGATATAACATTTCGGTACACAGAGGAAGAGTGGCCAGCACTGCACTCGATCGCCTTCACTTCCCAACCTGTAAAGTTAAGTACCCAGTTTGCATATTTGTGCCCGGGGGTTGAACCAGCATCACTTTACAGGATACGAGTTATATTCTCTTGACCACCGCAACCAAGGTCTAAGCAGAGACCTTGACCGCAGCCAACTACTGAGAATAACCGTAACTAAAACCCGATCACCAGTAGATTATTCCCCAGCTTATTTCACCTTATGATTAACCACCCTAATGCTATCCTACCTAACCTAACCAAATCAAATCCAACCGAGACTAACTTAACCAATTCTAACCCAAGGTAGCGTTAGGGTATTTAATCATTAGGTGAAAAAGCTGGGGATAATCTTCATGTGATTCCGAAAATCCAGTCATTTACCCCAAGTTAGGAAAAAGGAATGAATATACAAGTCTTTGGGAATCCGGATTCGATGGAGAGAGAGAGAGAGAGAGAGAGAGAGAGAGAGAGAGAGAGAGAGAGAGTAATAGGAGTAAGAGAAGTCGTAAAAGAGAGACATGAATACTAAGGTAAACAGTGAGAGATGGAAACTGGTGAAGGATAGAAAGATGAAGAGTCAAGATAAATTGACAGAGCAAAACAGTAAGAGATATGAATAAAAAAAATGCTGACAAGAACAATATAAATATAGAATGTAAGAGAGGGAGATAGGAGAACGAGATGTGTGTGTGTGTGTGTGTGTATATATATATATATATATATATATATATATATATATATATATATATATATATATATATATTTCATTAGCCCAATAGCACGCGGACTTCTACATACGATCAACACCTCAACCCGCCAGGATTCGAACCCACGGCCCACTAGCCCATGACTGAGACCGGATTGGATATATATATATATATATATATATATATATATATATATATATATATATATATATATATATATATATATATATATATATACACACAGACTAATGAACTGAGAAACTAAGAAAAGGGGAGAGAGAGACGAAGAGAGATGGGGAGGGTAGGACTAAGGCACAACAATAACACAGGTCACGTCCGTATTCGGGTCAGGCGGTGGCGCCTGGTGCTGGACAAAACAAAAGAGCGCCACTTCCCAACAATCAGAAACATTCACTTATTTATGCCTTCAATAACACTAACGCTCGCACACTGGCCGCTGCAGCGCACGATCTAATTTGCTGGATTGTCATTCTTCAGCACGCAACGTGAGCGTGTGATCAATAGCCATTAATTAAGGTGGATATTGGAACGTTCCGCGGACACCATCATTTCCCGCCATTAATCACATCTCCGCCAGTGATATTGTTTATAAATCTATTATCAAATATTTATTTTGGTTGAAATATTGTAAAAAAATATTATTTAAAATATTATTACGACATTTCGTAATTAAATATGTTGAAAATTTTTACATTTAAAGTTTGGTTTTATTCAAAGATATTGAGGGTAAATATTCAGAAAAGGACAACCACAGAACTCTATACTGATTTGTATATAGGGATGGTGTAGTGGACGTCTCCCCTACAACTGCCTACAACTGCGTAGCCGCAGCCACCAGCTGCTACCATCTTCCCTAGCAACCAAACTAGCGGCCCAAGCTGGGGGCGTCACCAGATGCCACGGTATCCTAGCAACTGAGTCAAAAGACCGGTTACTTCTCGGGTTTTCCCTACATGACTCACGGCTGACTCACGGCTGCTGGGTATATAAGCTCTGTCTCTCCATTGAGATTCATTCTGGCCTCACTTCTACAACAGGCCGCTGCCTGGCGGCCCTCGCCTCTCCCCTGCCTGCCTGGCGGTCCTCGCTCCCGCCAGCGAGCATGGCGACCCACCAGCTGTCCTTCTCTGAGCTTCCTCACCAACCAGCTCTTATTCTGGCCCATCTTCCTGAACACGCAACACCTCCTCCAGCAAGCTCCTCGCTGTCCAGCTTTCATTCAACCAGGAGGCCAGCAACAGGCAACATCTTCTCTAACGAAGCTTCTGCACATCTACCTCCTTCAACACGCTACTCACCGAACGTCTCTACTGAGCAGCTCCTCACCACACGGCACCTCCAGCACCAGACTGTCTATCATATAACTTACATTATACAAGAAAACCACCTTAGAGTTTCCATCCATCCTGAGTGCTAGACAACATTATACCACGAAATCCTACAATGGTAGAGAAGAAAAATACTTTATGGCAATTTTGTCAGAATTGTATATTTTTTTTATTTTCGATTTCACTTAAAAAATATATTTTGATCACATAAAGAGGACAGGGCTTTGAAGTATAGGGAAATTCTCAGGTAAAAACGCGCGCAAAAAAAAAAAACTAACGAAATCTAACCTAACCTAAGTATTATAGAAAACTTTAAATAGTGTAATATTTAAGAGCAGGTGCCCCGGTTAATGAGCCTAGTTAATAACTTCCCAATAGAAGAAAAGTTCTTCAGGTTATCAGAACCTAACCTCCTATCCAGGGGAGCTCAGCCCCCCCTAGCGTGTAAACCTAACCTAACCTAACCCAACAAGATGAAAATACAAAAATCAACCGAGAGAACCAAATCTGAAATCGAAGTCAGAAAAAACTGAAAAAAATATAAATTCCCAACGAAAATGCACAATAGTATTTTATTTTTTGCTCTGTCTCCCTATATGCAAATCAATAGTATAGAGATCCGTGAGTGTTCTTTTCCGAATCTTCAACAGGAATGGTTAATTGATTATTTCTGACAACAAATTATTAAAGATTAAATATTCTAATTAATCAATATATAACAGAATAAATTGTTAAAAATAAAATGCTAATGAAAGATATATAATAAATTCACTGCATATTGTATGTAAAAAAAATATATAGAAAACAAATATTTGGACATTCCTTAGTAATTAATGAAAAATAAAATGCTTATGTAAGGGGATTGAAACAGAGAAAAAAGATAAATGGAGAAGAGTGATACTGAGAGAAAGAAAAGAAGTAACAAAAAGAAAGAATCGAGAAAATGACAGGAAGATAGGATTAAGGAAATGACAGGAAGAAGGGATTGAGAAAATGACAGGAAGGTAGGATAAAGCAAATGACAGGAAGACAGGATCGAGGAAATGACAGGGAGGTAGGATAAAGCAAATGACAGGAAGACAGGATCGAGGAAATGACAGGAAGGTAGGATAAAGCAAATGACAGGAAGAAAGGATCGAGAAAATGACAGAAAGAAAGGATGGGGAAAATCACAGTAAGAAATAGAAAATTGACAGGAAAGAGAAAACATTGTCTGAGAAAGAAATTCAAAGAGAAGAAAAGCTGTATAAAGAGACTAGGAGACAGTATGAGATACAGAGAGAATAAATGTGGGTGTGGTTTAGCAGATTTTGCAAAAGCATTTGATAAGGTAAACCCCAGCGACGCTTACTTCCGGTGGACGTGTATAATTTATTATAAGCTCACAGCCTCGCCGTGAAATCCCACTTCTGAACTTTACCTTGTACTGTACCCTTCTTGCACCCTCAGAGCTAATGCTCTCTTCTCTCCGTATCACCGACCGACCGAAAGGCATTCTACCAAGAGCTCTGCAACACACGACACCTCCTCTAAAGAAGCTCCTCCACAGCAACTCCTCTACCACGCAGCAACTTCCCAGCACC
This sequence comes from Homarus americanus, assembly GCF_018991925.1. Lineage (NCBI taxonomy): Eukaryota > Metazoa > Arthropoda > Malacostraca > Decapoda > Nephropidae > Homarus > Homarus americanus. The sequence continues at coordinate 11,222,062 of NW_024735554.1, forward strand.
AGACTGTTTTGTCTATAATATATTTATATAGAGAAAACGCCATAGCTGAGTTTCCCTTTTCACCTCCATCCTATGTGCGATTCAACATCACGAAACCCTACAGGGTCCAAGAAGTTGTGGGTGGGGGAATATGGCGAGCCTGTAGGGTTACGTGATGTTATGTTGTCTGGCACTCAGGATGGATGGATGGAAACTCTAGGTGGTGGTTTTCTTATATACAATATATTATATACAAGACAGTCTGGTGCTGGAGATGCTGTGTGGTGAGAAGCTTGCTCAAAAGACACGTTCAGTGAGTAGCGTGCTTGAGGAGGTATCTGTACAGGAGCTTCGTTAGAGGAGATAATGCGTGTTGCTGTCCTCCAGGTTGAATGAGAGCTGGACAGCGAGGAGCTTGCTCGGAGGAGGTGTTGCGTGTTCAGGAACGTAGGGTAGAAAGCATCTCAATGGAGAGACTGAGAGCTTATATACACAGCAGCCGAAAGTAAACCCGTGGGAACTCGCCGGTTGCTGGACTCCGTTGCTAGGACAAGCGTCGCAAGTGGCGACCCCCGTGAGACTCTCGCCGGTTACTAGGATACTGTCGCATTGGAATGCAGCTAGGCTTTTAGGGGAGAGATCCACTACAATACTCCCCCTCCCCTCTGGGCGCTGCAGGAGACTTGTTGTCGGCAGGGTTGTATCTCACATGTGAGACATAACGGGCAGGGGTGTGGACGACTCTGTCTGGAGGCACGAGATCTGTGGGAGAAGCAGAGGGAGAAGGAGGGTTGTGGGTAAGAGAAGGTTGTACTGGCGAGGAATGTGGTGCTTCTCTCGCGGCAGGTGCAGGGGTGCCGGGTGGGGTATCTGGGTCATTAGGGCCGGCTGCGGGGTCGTCAGGAGCATTAGGTACCTGAGGATAAAAAGAGGGTATGCAGAAATGCTGTGGGCGAGGTGGTGCTCTAAGTGGCAATAGTGGGTAGACTGGCGGAGGAGGTGCGGGATGAATGTGATCAGGGCGGTGGGAAGGCTGGCGTGGGGCAGTAGCCTTGAATGAAGAAACCGCCTGACGTAGTGTTTGTAGTAGGTCGTGACGGGCAGCAGGAGTGAAGTGGTCAAGATCAGAAGTAAGGCGTGTGATGTGCTCCTTGATAGTGGCGGAGGTTATGGCGCCTACCCATCTCCGTCGATGTCGCTTCGCCGTGTGGTTGCAGGGAGCCTCACAGCGTCTAGCTTTAGCACCAAGACATTGATGGTACCAACAGGGGGTAGATACACTGTGCTGCGGGCTGGGGGCGGCGTCTGAGGCGGGACGGGTGTGTTGGGGTCGGTAGGATGTAATGGGTGAGTTCGGAACAGGCCCAGCAGCAGGCATGGAGGAGCAGAACTGTTCAATGGTGTCCATCCTGTGATTCAAAGTTTGCAACAGGTCCCTGATGTCTTGTGAGGCATTGCTCGGCTGAGGGGTGTTGACCCGGCTTACAAGTTCGGAGGTAAGTACTGATGTGGTCGTTGGGTTGTCCGCGGCAGCCAGGCACGCAGCCGCTCACTCGTTGAATATTCTGTCTGCCGCAGTTGCGTAGAGTTCAGGTGTCGTCGAGTAATCTACTGCGGACAGGATGATACGTACTTGTGTGGGGAGCTTTTGTGCGTGAAGCTGGCGCAGGATAGGGTCGGGAAGTCTGTCTGTGTGTCGGGAGTTCAGCCTACACATCTCCTCCCAGAGAAGTCCCGGAGTTGAGTTTCCAAGGGAAATAGAAGATAGGTTCTGCAGGAGACTGGGGCAGGTCCGTCGGTAATGTGTTTTTAAGGCGTCTCGCAGGGTGGCGAATTTGTTGTTCTCTGGAGGGTTGGAAATAGTTTGTGATACTTGCGTGGCGACTTCCGTGGGCAAGGAACAGAGCAGGTCGCCGTACTTTTGCTCGTCAGTAGCTTGTGAGCCGATGAGGACTGCCTCCGTGTGGATAAGCCAGTCTTCAATGTTGTGATTGAAGACTGGGAGAGTGATCCGTTTCGCCTCCATCCTGCGTGAATGCGTTTTTCCGGGGGTCACCATTTGTAGGGTTGCGTGAGATGTTTCTCCTCCATCCTGTGTGAGTGCGAATCTCCGAGGGTCACCATTTGTAGGGTTACATGATGTTATGTTGTCTAGCACTCAGGATGGGATGGATGGAAACTCTAGGTGGTGGTTTTCTTATAAAAAATATATTAATACAAGACAGTCTGGTGCTGGAGATGCCGTGTGGTGAGAAGCTTGCTCAGAAGACACGTTCAGTGAGTAGCGTGTTTTAGGAGGTATCTGTGCAGGAGCTTCGTTAGAGGAGATGTTGCGTGTTGCTGTCCTCCAGGTTGAATGAGAGCTGGACAGCGAGGAGCTTGCTCGGAGGAGGTGTTGCGTGTTCAGGAACGTAGGGTAGAATGCGTCTCAATGGAGAGACTGAGAGCTTATGTACACAGCAGCCGAAAGTAAACCCGTGGGAACTCGCCGGTTGCTGGACTCCGTTCCTAGGGCAAGCGTCGCAGGTGGCGACCCCCCCCCCCCGTGAGACTCTCGCCGGTTGCTAGGATACTGTCGCAATGGAATGCGGCTAGGCTTGCAGGGGAGAGATTCACTACAAGCCCACCCAGCTGGGGTGGTTGGGAGGGCCCTGTAAGTCCCCGATTTTTTTTTATTGAAATATGACCAATATCATTGGCATTTTGAGGACATTTTGAAGTCATGTGAATTTTATATTTGAAGTTATTCTGGGGTCAATAGAAATTACTTTTCACTATACAAAAACGCCTGAGTACAATACTGCATTAAAGAAAAAATATTGTACTTTTCTGATGAAAAGGAGGGAGTCCGGACCCCCCTAGATCCGCCTTTGCATTACTGTATTGAATGTCAGGTCAGAGAGTTAAGGGGGAGCATCAGGTACACATGGAGCAGCGGAGAGAAGAACACACGAAGGTAGACAGAGCCATCATATTATTAAATTGGTCTCTAAGAACAGTCGGTCCGTAAGAGCTGGCAACTCACATGATCGACACCCAGAGTTCGTGCAGCAAGTTTAACTTACTGTTGTCTTCCGTCTTGTTTGCCTACCTTTATCAATGAGTTCATTACAGAACGAAATGTACAACTGCAGTAAAAACTTTACATCAATCATATAATTAAGGATGATGGAATAATAACACATTAATGGGCAAAGTTGAGGGTAGAAGGGCCAGGGGAAGGCAGAGACTGGGATGGGTGAATTAAATTTAAAACAGGATCCCATATAAATACCACAATCCATTTGACTTAGAAATGTTTCCTAGTGACTTGATTAATATTGCCAATGGTTAAGTCACATCTAAAGAGATAGAAGAGTTCCTTTCTGCTCTACAAGAAACTAGAGCAAAAAATGTTTGATTTTGCAAAGAAGAGACTAATTGGAAAGAGCAAATCAGCAAGCCTTTGGGAACCTCAGCAACGATCATCAATACAAACACTTGTAGACATGCAATGATACAAAAGAAAGACAAGAAAGAATAGTTTTGTATTTCTCAGAAGTGTTGTTTCGTCGCCTTATTGCCTACTGGTTGTATCAGACATGGTGACATAGAACTCAAAGCAGTCATGCAGTATGAACTTGCTTCTGTACCCCCAGTTCTTTTCAATGATAATGGCTGAATGTGAAAAATATCCAAAGCTGATCTAGCAAAAATGTTGGAGGCTGTTTGTGATGAAATTCTCACACTGACAAAAGTTCCGGGTGAAAAAAAAAGCTACTGCCTACATTATTGGTGGAATGGCGATGATCCAGTCTTTAAATGAGTCCCCACTCAAAACTTTTAATGACCTATCAGAAAAGAAATTGAAAAATATCCTGCACATCCTAGAAGACGATCAAATTGGAGATGATAATCACAGACGTTTTTGACTGATATGATAAGACGAACTACAAGCAGACAGAAGGACAACATAGAGGTGCTGGTGAGATGACACCCACTCATCAAGTAACACTGGCTCACGTAGTGTCCCAAATCGTCGTTTTTTTATTGAAAGGACCTGCCAAAGTGATTCTGTCATCACCAAGGCCATGTCTCAGAATGAGTAAATCCATCATTCTTGCAGGGAGTTTTGCCAATGCTGAGACAGTGAAGTGTGTGAGAGGGTCTGATGAGCTCTTTCAAGACCTGGCTTGGCCTACACTGGAGCTGTTTCAGATACATTCAGGAGCCAGTGCATACCCAGTACTTGCCAATAAGGCGTAACAGAGACGTGACCGACCGCCCAAGCAGCTAACGAACCTCTGATCAGTGGCGAAGAGGATAAAGGTACAGTACACATGACGTGGCAGCCACTTTGTTACTTTTATCCTCTTCGCCACTCATCGGCTCGTTAGCCGCTTGGGCGGTAGGTCACGTCTCCGATACGCACTGTTGGCAGATACTGGGCATGCACTGGCCCCTGAATATATCGGAACCTGCTCCAATGTTGGTCAACTCTGGCCTTGAATGAGCTCACACTCGGTGCCATCACAACTCTCTCCGGCAGATTGTTCCAAGAGTTCACAATTCTCACTCCAAAAAAAATTGCCCTCACAGTTTTCTAGACTTGTGGTTTGGTTAGGTTAGGTTAGGTTAGGTTAGGTTAGCGGGCCCAATACACTGCCCTGTGGTACCCCGCTTGTGACAGGTACAGATGATGATTTCGTGCCATTAATCACCACACACTGCTTGCGGTCATGTAGAAAGTCTTCTATCCACGCTAGGACATTTCCCCAAATTCCGTACCCTTCCAGTTTGATTTTCAGCCTTTCGTGGGGTACACTGTCGAAAGCCTTGGCAAAATCTAGGTAAATATTGTCGATATTACCACCCCGTTCCAGAATATGGGTCCAAATATCCAATACCTTGAACAATTGTGTTAAGCAGGAGCGCCCCGGCATAAAACCGTGTTGGCAATCTTTTACAAGGTTGTTTCGTATTAGATGTTCCATTGCGGCATCTCTGATAATACTCTCAAGTACTTTACATATTATGCTGGTCAGGCTCACCGGTCTATAGTTGTTCGTGGAGTGACGATCGCTCTTCTTGAAGATAGGACTCGCATAAGCCACTTTCCATTCACTGGGGACCATTTGTTCATCCAGGCATTTACAAAACAGGATCTTCAGGGGCTCTGCAAGCTCGTTGCACAACTCTCTTAGCGCTCTAGGATGCACCATGTCAGGGCCGGGACTCTTATGGACCTTTAGCCTGGACAGTTTATTTCTAATATCCTCTTCTGTGAACACAATGTGGGAGTGCTGTGTCGAAACGTCTGTCCTCAAACGCAGGAAGGTTAGTTACATCCTTTCTTGTGAACACAGAGGAAAAGAAGCTGTTCAATGCCTCAGCTTTATCCTGGTCAGAATCTGCGTAACTACCATTCACCAGCCTCAGGTCTGATACTCCTACTCGCGTTTTCAATTTCGACTTTGCATAGCGGTAAAACGCCTTTGGGTTTGACTTGACCTCGCTTGCAACCAGCCTCTGGAACTCCTTTTCAGCCCTTCTACATTCTATCTTTGCTTGGTTTCTGGCTCTTGCATACATCCTCCTGTCCTGCTCATCGTTTGACCCAACCCACGTCTTGAATTTCTGGGTATTCTTCTTAATTTTGTCGACCGCCGCATGGTTCATATGTAGTGATCCCCTCGTATTCCTAGAGGCACTGGGTTTGGTCTTGGGTATATATTTATCGATCAAATGGGTCATTTTACTAGTTATGATATTCAGCGTAGTGTCTGCGTTCTTGTGCCTTAATAAGTCAGGCCAGTTGATACCCCTCATCTCTTCCCTCATCCCATTGTAATTTCCCTTGTAATATTTGCACCTTGGCCTGGCCTTATCTTGAAATAGGTAACAATTAAATCTGAATGACAACACTGTATGGTGACTGGTGCCAACTGGGGCAAGGTGTTCCAGTGTGGCCACCATACCCTCCTCGTTTGTTATGATGAGGTCAAGTGGCTTGGGTGTTTGCTCCCCTCTGTAATGTGTCGGGCCTCTAACATGTTGGAACAGAAAATTATCTCTCAGAGTTTCTACGAAAAGAGTAGCAGGGTTATTCAAGTCATTAGGGGTTGACTCGTTTCTCCAGTCGATGTCGCCATAGTTAAAGTCCCCCATGATAAGGAGGTGGCTAGGGTTGAGCATCGCCGCTTTGCTTATTAAGGTTCTTAAGTTCCTTTGATTTAGTGGGCCACAGTTTGGGGATCTGTAGATACACCCGACGATAAGTAAGTCCCCTCCCTTTAATTTAATTTTACACCACTTGGACTCTTCATAAACATCCTCTCCCTGTACCCTCGCCTGGCTGGCTCTAAGGTCTTGCCTAGCGTAGATAACTACACCCCTTTTGCAAGTTTCTTGAGATAGGTTCGTAAATGAGTCATATCCAGCAATACTGAACTCACATTCCTCTGGGTCGATTCTCCTGTTCTTGTACAACAGTTCTACAACTCCTACAATATCTGGTTGGTGTACTCTTAGTAGTGTTTCAAACTCCTCTCTTATCAAGGAACGTGTCAGTATTAGTGTACATGACATTCAAGCCAGAATTTGTTCTCGGTAACTTCTCTGCTCTTAGTCATAAACCCGCTCCCCCCACATTCTCAGAAGCTGCAGCATTTGCTAGGTACACTGTATTTTGCAGGGTGTGGTTAGAAAAGTTATTGTTTACACGGCGCTCGCCTCCACCTGTCCGGTAGGCTGAACTGGTGCCGCCTCCCGGGTGGGGGGTTGAGTGGGTGGAGGGTGCACTACTGCCCCCTGGCCCTGTGTCGGCACACTTGTTTCCACTACCCTCCCTATGTTAAAACTGACTTTACATAGAGCCGGGAAACAATAGTTCACATACCTGGAGAAGCGCTGAGAAAGAGTCACGAGCGTGCAAATCTTCCTCGTGCATTCCTTTATATCTGGCAATTCAGGCCTGCACAGGCATGCCAGAAGGGCTAATCTCACAAACGACAGAAATTCGATTCAACTCAGTCGCTGTACATTCAACTATAAAAATCAATGTCATAGGTCAGGTTTATTTCTTATGTCTATTTTTATAATCTAATCAGCGATTGAACTTGCCAGGAAAAAGTGAAATGGGCCTCAAATACACACACTGTTAACGTCATTCTCACAACATCAATGTCATTCTCACATCAGAGGGATTTCTAGACAAGGATCCTCTATGGGTATACGTTGAGATCTTGGAGACAAGAGTGTGACATATTCTTTTCAGGAGATTAATGACTTTCTTAAATAAACAACTGACAATAACTAAACTACAAACATCAGATTCTCTGATGTTTGGGCATCAAAATAATCACGGAATGCCATTCGTACTGGCAGACTCGACACACACTTACTTGACAAGTGTTCCTAACAATAAAGACTGTTGAAGCTTTCAACATCACTCACAAAGGATCTTGAATGCTTTAATTGTAATCAGACATATTTAAGTTTACCCAAAACAATGGTGTTCTCTCTCACATTCAAATTTACTTTATAGAGACGTTGGTTTCAGGAAGTCAAAGAAAATGGACGGCACCTAAGCTAGAGAAAACGGATTTTTTCCTAAGGATAACTCACCAGTTATCCACATGTTTTGAGGGCGTAGAGCATAATATGAATCATCAGGTTTCAAACAGACCAGCCGTGCCAGTGTGACCATGACACACTGTATTTTGCATGGTGTGGCTAGGAATGTCATTATTTACACGGCGCTCGCACTGGTGTTACCTCCCGGGAGTCCCTGGTGGGGGGTAGAGCGGGTGGGGGTGCATTGCTGTTGTAGTGCATTCCTCCCCTACAAGCACCGAACCTTCTCGAATTCCCCAGCCTACGCCTCAAGCGCCGCCCACGGAGCGGGGGTCAACTATCTACCCACGCCTACCCCCGCCTTATAAGGCCTGACACCGCTGTGACCAGCCTCTCTTTCTACACAGTGCCACCAGCAAGCAACACCTCCTCCGCGCCAGCCTGGCAGCTGCCGTTCCCGCCAGCGACCTTGGCGTCCCTCAAGCCGCGTGTCCCTCCTCTGGGCACCCTCACCACCCAGCTCTCTCTACTCAACGCTTATTACCATGCTACCTACCCAGCAACAAGCTGCATTGTACATCCAATACAATATGTATACAGTGAGCACATTGTGAGTTTCCTTTCTCCATCCCATCCTGAGTGTGAAACAATATCTCATACCCCTACAAATGGTGACCCCCGGCCACCAGCAAGCAACACCTCTCAGCGCCAGCCGCTCCCGCCAGCGACCTTGGCGTCCCTCAAGCCGCGTGCCCTCACTGGGCACCCTCACCACCCAGCTCTCTCTACTCAACGCTTATTACCATGCTACCTACCCAACAACAAGCTGCATTGTACATCCAATACAATATGTATACAGTGAGCACATTGTGAGTTTCCTTTCTCCATCCCATCCTGAGTGTGAACCAATAAATCATAAACCCTACACTGTCCCCTGGCTATGTGTCGGCATAGTTGCTTCCACTACCCTCCCCCTGAATAGAACCCATGTACACCGTCCCCGTTCCTTCTTGCCAACAGAAACGTGACCGATCGCCCTAGCGGCTAAAGAGCCGATCAGTGGTGAAGAAGATAAAAGTGAAAGTAACACAAAGTTCCAACATTCTGGGTTTCGAAAGCATGACTTAGCATAAACTTTAAAGTATAATACTCACCATGAAGTAAGATAGAACACAGTCGAGATAACTTACTTTATTCACAAACATTTGCGTGGAAATTATAAAAATAAGAAACAATGACCAGAATGTATTGTTCAATGAATCACATAGAGAAAAAAGAGATAAAACAGTTCCAACTTCCTACCAGTCACGTTGACACACACATTGTCAGTTAACTCAGTGGCAGCTGCATTGCTTGAGTTAGTTGAGTGTGGGTGTCTGTCGCTCCCCGTAGAATTATAGAAGCCAGATTCGCTACGATAACTTGGTAAGTATTTGTAAGTAACCCACGTAATACAAACTAATAGTAATTCACGTGGTTAACTTGAGTGTTATGGTAAATAAAGGAAGTTGTGGTAGTCGCCGGCAGCAACCTGTGCATGGCGCCCACAAATGTTGGGAACCCACCACCCAAGTAAATTGCTATTTGCTAAAACACTAATATCATTATTTATCATACAGCAGACGAACTAAACCTAACCTAACAATCTTATTAAGATAGTTTGTGAATTGGTTAGGACGGGTTTGGTTGGCTGTCTTATTACATTATATTCAACAGGTCTTGGAAGAATCCCCCTTGTGGGGTCTGACTAATTACCCAAATGTACCCGCAATGAAGTCAAATAATGGTTCTACATGAATAAATCGGGTTACTAATCATTTCTCGACTAGTATTTGGTGTCACAAAGTAAAAAAAAAAATGGAAAACGTAATTTAATTTGAGTTAATAGATCGCGTGCATGTACCGAGGGAGCGAGTAATTACCCAAATGTACCCGCAATGAAGTCAAATAATGGTCCTACATGAATAAATCGGACTGCCAATCACTTCTCGACTGGTATTTGGTGTCACGAAGTCACAAAAAATTGGTAAACTTAATTTAATCTGAGTTAATAGATCAAGTGCATGTACCTAACACAACACAGATTAAATTAAGTTTACCAATTTTTTGTGACTTTATGACACCAAATAATAATCGAGAAGTGATTCACAGCCCGATTTACGCTTGTACGACCATCATTTGACTTCATTGCGGCTACATTTGGGTAATTACTCGCTCCCTCGGTACATGCACGCGTTCTATTAACTCGGATTAAAGTAAGTTTTCCAATTTTTTGTGACTTTGTGACACCAAATACTAGTCGAGAAGTGATTAGTAGTCCGATTTATTCATGTAGGACCATTATTTGACTTCATTGCGGCTACATTTTGCTACATTTGGGTAATTACTCGCTCCCTCGGTACATGCACGTGATCTATTAACTCAGATTAAAGTAAGTTTTCCAATTTTTTGTGACTTTCTGACACCAAATACTAGTCGAGAAGTGATTAGCAGTCCGATTTATTCATGTAGGACCATTATTTGACTTCATTGCGGCTACATTTGGGTAATTAGTCGGACCGCCCCTTGTGGCACCTCCTCCCATACCTCTTTAATTAATTCTGGACAACAAAATCAGTGCACTGTCAGTCAAGTTACTCAATGAGGACGAAATACTTTATTTATTATCAAAGGGAAGGTGGAGGTTAATAGTTTAAAGAGGAAAAACAAATCTAGGAAATAGTTGTGATGAAAGTTACTACAGTATATACTTTATTTTTACTTTTTACTTTATTTTTATTTATGTAGGTAGTTTTGTTTTTAGTGTGTATGCGTATTTAATTATCTCAAAATATATGTTGATATGGTTTCTATAATTGCTTTTGGCTATAATGAACCACTCAAAATGTTTCCCACTGTTTCGGTGTTATTAAAGGGATAAAAAATTTGTCATCATGTCATCATTCTAAAGTATCTTAATGGTATTAGCTAGTGTATCATTGACAAGGGTTAACCTATCATCCTCCTAATGTTAAGCCACCATTCCTAAGTATGTAGGTGCTACTATAGCATGTAGTCTACAAGATATTTAGGTTAGGTTATGTCAGATCAGGCCATCAAGATTAGGTTAGGTAAAGTTAGATTAGACTAGACTAAAGGGTGGTGGACGAGTGGAACAAGCTTAGCAACTTTGTAGTAAGTGCTGGAACGCTGGAAAGTTTCAAAAGGAGGCTGGATAGATTCATGGATGATAGAGTGATAGTAACTCTCGACAGGAGCTGCCATGCACAGACCAACCGGCCTATTGCAGACTCCTTATTTTCTTATGTTCTTATGTCTTTGTAGACTGCATGCTATAGTAGCACCCCTTAGTAATTACACACCACAATTTTAAGCGTTAGATCATTAATTGTCCCGAAAGCATATACAGTAACTGTTATTACCATACTAAAGCAGAGAATTCGGTTAATATTTAGTAGTTGCCAACACCTAACTGAATATTGAGTCATATATTGTATAGGGAGAGAGAATAAAATTAAAAATAATTTATTCTATAATGTTCCTGTCAGAAATTTATAGTTTTCAAGTTATTTTAACTTTTATTTTATAATATTCAGCCAATCAGTGTGAATGTTGATGTGACATCATAGTCGTCCTCATCAATCATTGTGAGTGCCGATGTGACGTAATACTCTTGTGCCAATCAGCGCAAGTCTCGATTCTCGGGCAGTTGGAAGATGGCATCTGTGTGCAAAGGTTGTACATTGGCTGCCTGGCGCATTATTCAGCAGGTTTTAGACAATGAAGCAGCAGCTGACATTTTTAGGGCCCGCGGTGTTGTTGTATCATCTGTAAAGTGTCTGAGATGTAATTCAGTGTCAGTAACGTGTAGATCACCATGCATGGTACTGTGGGAAGAAACAGGCACTGACGAAGAGAAAATGATCCAGTTAGAGTAGATTTTCTGTGTGCATCTCTCTATCCTCCTGTATTTCTTACTTAAGGTAAGTTTCTTACACACTAGGGGTTAGGTTAGGTTTTTTCAGGTTTTTGCATTATTTTGCCCTTTCACATTTTATTTTTATCAACAGCAAATTTCCAATGACGATGAAAGTAATATTTATATTTAACATGATGATTTACACTTTAAAAACTCATTTTCAAAAGTCAGTTAGGTGTTGGCAACTACTAAATATTTATTTACCTTATCATTTCGATCATCCAGTGAATTTTAAGTTACCACCCTCCGAGAAAGGTTTAGGTTAGGATAGGTTATGTTAGGTTGAAATTGTGTTTTCCATTGGTTTTTTATGTGTTTTGAACGATTCTGACCTATTTTCAAAAAGGTGCATGAACGAAACAATAATTTTACCGCTTAATTTACCTAAAGATTAACCACCTTAGCACTAATCTAACCTCATTCCCCCCAAATAGTATTAGGGTAGATAACCTTGGTAAATATTCATTTAATGGCCAAGGCTCTTTTTTGTTATGATAATGTTTTTTTTTTTTAGGTGTTTTACTCAAATCTGACCTTCATTTTTGGGGCATATGAGCAAATTTTTTAATTTATTTTTATTTATTTATTTTTTATTTTATTTTTTTACAAAATTCACTCATTTGCACAAGAAATGAAGGTCAGATTTGAATAAAACACACCTAAATACTGTACAGTACACCAAAAAAAGCCTATTCTCATAACAATTTCAACTTCAAAATCACTGTTGAAACCTATTTATTTCTTTATTTTTTATAATCCTAGAATAACCAGATATGAAAATTTTGCTTCAGCCATTAAACAAATATTAACCTTAATATTTAGGTGAAATAAGCTGGGATGGAGATTTTTCAGGTGATCCAATTTCTCCAGATAGCACTTACTGCACCCATCATTTTTTTTTAAATATTGGTAAAGAGTTGTATACAGTACGGTAATGGCAGTAACTTTGCTTGACCTTACCTTCTCATTATTGTATTCATCAGAGGTTCAGGAAATAAGCATGTGATAACTTTGTTAGTTGCCTGAGGTCATATTGGGGTAAATTTGAGTTTTGTTCATCCCTGCATTTAGATATCCAACCTAATCTAAGAGCCACAGAACCCAGGAACTATATCTAACCAAACCAGACCCCCCCCCCCCTCTTTCTGGTGGGGTTAAATTCCTAATATTCCCCGGATGACCGAAACTAAAATAATACACATACAGTATTAGCTTACTGTTAACCATTGCTTATATACCCACACTGTTGAGGTACTGTACTGGTAAAATTTTCGTATACAGTACCTGCATGGCTCTTTGTACAGGTAAACCTCGAGATACGGTGGAGCTAGGTTCCTGAAAACCCATTGCTTGGTGAATTATATTAGATAGAGAACATTATAACATGGGGTTCAATGGGATATGTTCCCAGCCAGTCCCCAAACGCACATGTCACCGACAAAATTCCTACAGTACTACAAGACAATTAAACAACACTCACCACCTCGTGAAGAATAAGCCTGGTCATCATCACATGTCCCCTTCGAGACTAAGGGGGTCTTGTAGGTGGAGTGGAGATGCCATGCTGACTCCCGCACAGCCTCTGGGAGTCTCTTGCTGCTTAACAATGTCAAGCTTCACCCCAGAGAGACAGTTCTCTTGGATGCCTTGACCTTCCCAACAGAATTGTAAAAAGTATCAGACTTTGTTACTTAAGTAAAAAGTATTGTTACATCAAGTAAAAGTATCCAAAGTTCAATGTACTCAAGTACCGTAGAAGTAAAGAGTATCTCTCATAAAGTACTCAAGTACTGAAAGTAAAAACTGACAGCAAAATTGTCTCAAATATTAAAAAAAATCCACAGTAAATAAAGAGGAAAAGTTAAATAAAGATAAATATAAATGACACATTGCATTACATTACACATGTTTATTTGCAAATCTTTCTATTGAGATTAATCAGTAACTGATTTTAAAAAATATGGCTGTCCAATTAGGATCTTTTAGGCCTAAATATATGCACCAGCATGACCTACCGAAAGAGAATATGTTCAGCCCCGCTCTTCTCCCTAAAATCCATCGCAGGGATAGTGAACGGGCTTAGAGTATATCCATCCAACATTATGATCACTTTCTTCCTTATCTGCACAAATATCGTCGACGTGGACATAATGTTGTCTCTCCTTGCATTAGGTTAGGATACAGACCTTTTTTTTTATCCTCTTCACCAATGATCGGCTCGTTAGCCGCTTGGGCGATCGGTCACATCACTGTCACGCACTGTTGCCAAGTACTAGTTATGTACAGTACTGGCTCTCTGTTATGCACTGTTGGCAGGTACTGGGCATGCACCGGCTCCTGAATGTACCTCAACCTGCTCCAGTGTTGGTCAAGTCTGGTCTTGAAAGAACTCACACTCTGTGCCATCACAACATTTTCTGGCAGATTGTTCCAAGATTTCGTGACTCTCACTCCGAAAAAGTTTGCCCTCACAGTTTTCTGGACTTGCGCCTTCTTCAATCTTGAGCTGTGACCCCTTGTGGGGCGAGCATCCGCCAGCTCCAAGTAAGGACACTCGACTGAGTAGTACCCCCTGAGATGCTTATACACCTCAATTAGGTCGCCCCTTGCCCGTCTGTAGTATAAACTAGGCAAGTTGAGGCGGTCCAATCTCTCAGGGTAGTTGAGGTGCCGAAGTGCAGGCACCAGTCTGGTGGCCCTCCTTTGAACATTTAACTGACAGTCCCTACATATCTCGGGGACCAGGCGGGGTGACAGTACTCCAGATGGGTAAGCACTTCACTCTTGAAGATCGTTACAAGGGACGGACCATCTAGATATCTGAACGACCTTATAAGACCCAATAATTTATTTGCCTGATTTACCTTCTTCTAACGATGGCCCAAAAACTTCAGCTCATTGTCAACATACACACCTACAGTAGGTCCTTCTCACATTCAATCTCAAATAGTGCAGTTTCTTCACCCCATTGAGACATATGATACGCCTCCTTACCGTTGGTACGCCCCAGGTGCATCCTCTTACTCTTCGTGACATTGAATCTCAGCAGCCATTTCTTCGACCATTCTTGGAGCTCACAGAGATCCTTCCGCAGCTCTTCACAGTCCGCTTGGTTCTCGATTTCCAGAAATAATTTGGCGTCATCGGCAACCATTTGTATGGAGCAGTGTACAACGTCAGGCATGTCATTTATGAAACAAACAAACAACAGCGGGCCCAATACACTGCCCTGTGGTACCCCACTTGTGACAGGTACAGATGATGATATCGTGCCATTAATCACCACACACTGCTTGCGGTCATGTAGAAAGTCTTATATCCACGCTAGGACATTTCCCCGAATTCCGTACTCTTCCAGTTTGATTTTCAGCCTTTCATGGGGTACACTGTCAAAAGCCTTGGCAAAATCTAGGTATACATTGTCGATATTACCACCCCTCTCCATAATATGGGTCTAAATATCCAATACCTTGAGCAATTGTGTTAAGCAGGTATAAAACCGTGTTGGAAAACCTTTACAAGGTTGTTTCGTAGTAGATGTTCCATCGCGGCATCTCTGATAATATTCTCAAGTACTATACATATTTTGCTGGTCAGGCTCACCGGTCTATAGTTGTTCGCGGAGTGACGATCGCCATTCTTGAAGGTAGAACTCGCATGGCATGTATCTGAGGTGGGGGATGACCCACACTTCTCTTCCTGTAAACTCTCTAAATGTCCCAATGTCAACACCCTTCAACACTACTGTATTGTCTTGACTGTCCCACCGTCAGGAACCTCCTACCACAGGGAGTCACTAACCACTGTCACAACCTACTTATTCATAATAATTTAGGTTTAATTATTGTACGCTACCTACGCTTTCGTGGGTGCTAACTCCCATTGTCCTTAAATCAAATCAATATTGTCTCCATATCACAAGTCATAGCGTGTCCTGCGAGACACAAGTACCACTGTATTAGTGTCTGACCGCATGGTCTTGTGACAAGGCTTGTCGCCTCCTGGGGTGTAATAAATTAATTAAGTAATAAATAATAAGCCCAGCAAGACTAAACAAATGCTCACAAGCAGCAGATACAGGTAGTGGGGTGCTAAGCTTGATAGGTAAGTCACATAATGTTGGGGAAGACCTCAGTAGCTCCATTCCATCTCCTGGACATGCCAAGTAGCTATCAAGCTCCTTCAGTTGAGGAATTTGTGGATGACTGTTGCCTCCATAGTGACAGAGTCTAAGACTCACCGTGAACTGTTCCTCTAATTGGGGTGTGGCTGTGGTGACGTCACTTTTTTATTCTAATTGATGAATGGCTGAATTTTTTACATCACATAACATCTAGCGGGGGGGGGGGGTCAGTGGTGCTTAGTTACTGGTATTTAGGCAGAATTTTTGATACACTCAGTCTCACACATACTGTATGTATAGAGACAGAGTTTAAATCTAAGATGGAATTATGTAATTCACTTTAGAATCACAACCTCTTTGAAATTCATTTTAGGTACAGGTACAGTACAGCTCCTACCCAACTTACGACGGGGTTAGGGACCCAAATCCAGGTCGTAAGTTGAAAGTGTTTAAATAATACATAAAAAAATCTAAAATGGGTGTCTCTTTTTCTTCTCAGCACCACAAAACTCTCACTTTTAAGCTTGCCAACCATTTTAAAGTGAATTACAAACGAAAATTTTGTCAGTACACAGCGCAATCACTGACGTTGGGACTCGAAAATACGTAATTTGACAACATTTTGATACGACTGAGGCGGTTGTGTGTCCGGGTGGTCGTAAATTGAGTAGGTCGTAAGTTGGGGAAGAGCTGTATATGCAAAGAGCAACTGATGCTTAATGGAAAGACTAGCCTTCTGAAGGAAAGGTGGGGAAGAAGAGAGGGGGGAGATAAGAGAGTAGGCCAGGTGAGGTGGGTGGTCAAGGTGCTAATGGACACAAGAAAATCAGAGGGAAAGTCTGCTGTCATGGTCACTGCCAACTGACTTAATATCACCTCACCTCACGAGACCTCTAGGTATGTGACCGCCTGGTGTCTCCCCACACCGTACCCTTCACGACTCCACTCATACCATACCCTCCACCCACACAAGTGTTTTACTATGGTTAATAATTAACTAAATTAAAAAATATATTAATTTGCATGCAACGAGTAACGATTTTTGTTTTTCAATTGTATTGGAGTAAAAGTATTAGAAAGGCATACTTCAGGAAAAGTACTAAAAATTTGAGTACAGTGTACTTTTTAAAAAGTAAATACAGTACCCAAAATTTTTATTTGAGTACAGCAATGAAGTGTTTTTATTTAGTTACTTTACAACTCTGCTTCCCAGACATATTCAGAGTTACATTGCTCACTTCAGTCACAAAAACAGAGCAAAAGCACTTGTCACAAAAGCAGAGTGAATGATGATAACAAAAACATTGATAGTGACCAACACTGCTCACATTTCAAAACAACAGTGTTGACGCACCTTACACTCACAAAAACACGGAAAATGTCACTTCACAGTCACCATAACACAGTTCATTCTAAATGTTAGTGCTGTCCTTTCACTATATAAGAAAAAAGATAAATATTGTACAATGTATGATGCTGGCCAATAATCGTGGAGCCATGTGATGGCGAGTTAATAATCAACAAAGAACCAAGCACAGGGCTGTAGTGTGAAGGTTGGTCGTGTTGTGGCGCGTGGGTAGGCTTACAAGTGAAGGTACCGTAGTGATGTGTCGTACATAGGGTTAAATATTGTTTCTTTATAAAATGTCACTGACTTGACATAGAAAAATATAATTTGCATTGCTGGAATCCTTGTAAGACAGCGATTAATTTGAGTACAGTACATACAACCCATAGTATGCACTACAGATATAAAAAAAAGAATTCCAACCAATGGATATCGATGGCTATCCAATGGATATTAAAGCGAATTACTGTATTTTGATCGTATGTAGCGAGACGGTCTTCATTTATGACCATCATTAAAGCGGAATATCGGTGATCAGGATATCGTATCTCAAGGTTTACCTGTACTGTACACTGGTACAGTACAGTACCTGCATTATCTAAAGTACAGTATTGTACATGCTGAACCAATTGTAAATTTCAAGGATGATTATACAGTGGCCCCTCGGTTAACGAACTCAATCCGTTCCAGAAGGTCGTTCGTTAACCGAAACGTTCGTTAACCGAAACCATTGTTTCAATGGGTTTTTGGGTAATTGGTTCCAGCTCACCGAAAATTTCCTAAATTCAACAAAAATGGTAGAAAAGTTCACTTACTTTGAGGTGTGTATGTAGAAGGCTCCTGGATGATGATGATGATGATGGGATTTAGAATGGGGGTGGAGGAGAAGGAAGAAGAGAAGGCATTGGGGTGGAAGAGAAGTCACCCCATGGTGCCATTTCACCCATAAAATTTTAGCTCTCTGGTTTAATTCAAGATTATTTTCTTTAAATCAACGCTGCACTGCATTATATATTGTCAATATATAAAATATATTTCAAAATGACCAATAATTTGCTTGGAAACACAGAAAAAAAGCGTTTAGTTGAAGAGAGTCTCAAGCAAGATGTTACCTCCAGTGAAAACAGAGAGAGACTGACGCCTGTTTGCTGTGTTAAGAGGCTGGATGCCGCGCATTAAACTAGTCACTTTACCTTCAATTTTGTTCAATAATTGTTAAAATGACTAAAAAATTGAATATTAAACTTTTAAAATTATTGAATAGTATAAACTTCTTGATATTTACAAAAATAGTAAGGAATTTAAGCCCTAGAACCGATTAATGTATTGGCGGACTGATACTAAAGCTGGTTGCCCTGTCAGTGCAAGCGAAAACATGTTGAGGTCGGTTCGTAAGAAGTTCGTTAAGCGAATTTTTTTTCGTTAACCGAATTGAAGATCCTTATGGAAGGCAGTTCGTTAATCGAAATTACGTTAACCGAGGTGTTCGTTAAACGAGGGGTCACTGTACTGAATAAATATCTATGTACTGTATATCTAAATTAGGTAAAGACAGAGCAGGCGGTTACTAAGCACCAGAACACTTTTATAGATTTTTGTCTTCATATTTTCCCATTATGCTTTGTATGATATTAAGTAATAAAATCAATACAACTTTTTATTTTCATTATAAATATTTTTGTTCCTTTTTCTCTATCTACAATCATAAATCACTTTGAAGGTTGGGGGAAATTGTTAGGTAAAAACATGGCATAAAACTGATCAAAGGACACTTGAATCAAGTCTCTACATGCTTTTTACGCGAAGAAATTTAATTTTTACCATAAATTTTCCACTCAAAATTTCTGGCCTGTTGTCGTCCCATTGTAAACAAATAAATTCTGATTCCGGTCTTGCTTAAATTATCATTAAATAATGGACTGTCTTATTTGGGATTCACTACCTTTATTAAAGGCTTGAATGCCTTTTTTAATTTTAACCTGCGCTATCCAGAGTCGTGTGTCTATAACCTATGCACATCCCATCTTATTTTTTATTTCCACACAATAAGTTCTTAAACATATTTATTTTATCATTAATGAGGATCATATTGTTGGAATAGATTAATTTCCAATACCTTTTGAGTAGCATTGAATTCTAAATGAACTGTATGTTTGTACAGTATACTGTACTATTGTTCACCTCAAGCCACATTGTTTTTCAATGGTGTCCTTATTAAGTCATGTTCGGTATCATATCATAGTGAGTTATCTGTGCTTGTGGAGGATGAAGACAATCTCCAAGAGTTCATCTCTCAACATCGACTAGTTGGCAGGACGCGCAAATGTTCAAAATGCTGCAGAGTACTGACAGTGAAAAAGAAATACAACCTGTATGTGTTTCAGTGCAAAAACTGATCACAATCTCGCATTCACAAAAACTGTGAAATTACACCATGCTGCTTCAAGATAGTTGCTTCCAGACATCAAAGTAAGTTCTTTCTGCCTAATGTGCTGGGGCTAGGAAGTTAGGTATGGAAAGTTAGGTTTCATTGGTGAGGTTGGTTCTATTAGGTTCTGTGCAGTCTCGTTTCCATTTTCGTATTTAGCATCATTCAAATACAGTAGTATCTAAAAAAAAAACTTAGGTTCAATTCCATGTTGTTTCTACCTTTACCCTAATTAATAATTTTCATGTCCTTACCTGCACTAGATCCAAGATGCCCATTGACTTGTACTACCTCAACCTCTCACCGTACTGCCGCTCTGTACTGCTCACTGCTAGGGCAGTTGGGGTTGAACTCAACCTCAAGACAGTAAACCTGTTCGCCAAGGAGCAGCTCAAGCCAGAGTTTGTGGCCATCAATCCTCAACACAGTGTCCCCACCTTGGTTGATGGTGACCTTGTGCTCTGGGAAAGGTCAGAAGATTTACCTGTAATTCTAGTCTGGTTAAACTTTAAATCACCAATACCTGAACTGTACTGTACAGTATTCTATTTTATCCAACTTTCAATAATAAAGACAAATAAGTAAGATGATAACTACAAATATGACACTGATAGCAGTAATAATGCTAATGATAAAATAATATACTGAACTAAAAATAGTAAAACAAGAAATCAACTAACTATAGTATGAAGACCCTTCATTGTTTGTCTCCATATCCTCTATTCCTTCAGTACTCTGCTTGTCTATTTCTTCTTTTTCCAGCACATGGACTTAAAGTAAAGTACAGTAGCCAGTAGCCACCTTATATTCTTAAACTACAAAGGTGTCTCAGCCAGTGTAGGAATAATGAGTTTCTTTCCTTTCAGTCGGCCCATCTGCACGTACCTCATCTCTCAGTACGGGAAGGATGACTCCCTCTACCCAAAGGAGCCTAAAGCCAGAGCCAAGGTGGATGCCCTTCTTCACTTTGATATAGGCACTCTGGCAGCCTGCTGGACTGCTATGATTGTGAGTATCACCGTAGATTAAGTTAACTTAGTGGAGTGAGTGCAAGTTCCTGGAGCATTATGTGTTTGCAAGAACTGAACTTGAGTCAGCCTCTACAAGCCAAGACCTCAATCAGTAAACTGTACTCCTTTATACTTTGAGCTGTGGGCCCCTGGAATGACCTTTCATTCAATGTTGTCAATTCAGGAACTGTAGAAAACAAAAAGAAATGCTTTGTTGTTCACTTGAAGGCAGTAGAACAGGGAGCTAGTAATACTGTAATACCTGCACAGATAATTTTAACAAACATACTAATGTCTTGATGGTCATACAACACACTGATGTCTTGGTGGTCATACAACATACAGTAATATTAACTTGCTTTAGATTAGTCCTTTACTGTTGTTACCACTTTAGAATCTGGCTGTAGGACTATCACATTTCATGGCCAGGTGACTGTGTTAGGGCGAGAGAGCAGAAGCCTTTGAAGATTCGTGGGAGACAACATATTACTGAATATTAAAAATCTGAATTGTCTTATTACTTTGCAAGCTGCAGTACAACCATTGAACTAGTGCGCATTACTCTGCCATCTTCCTGTATCATCATTGTACTTTAAGTTTGATTTTAATTATAAAATGCATTCTTTTTATGTCCATATTATTGTACAGAATTTCTATACTTAAACAAGTATTTGCTTATTGTGTAATTCACTGTCTTAAATAAATGTCACAGTAAGTGTAAGTCGTTGAATTGTATTTTCATTAGCTTACAGGTGTGTTTTATTCGTAAGTAATTATTATTATTCCTATTTATTTCTCTTATATTTACACCATTATACATTTTAAAAGATGTGCGATGTAAATTGACCCCATCCAAGATGCTGAAGCTTGTGTAGACACCCATTATTACCTGTAAAATCTGAAGAGATAACCGAGATCATTTTACCAAGCAGTACAGGTGACAGTTAATGATAACTTGGAATGTTCTAGGTCAACAGTCAATTGGCATATGGTCAGACTATCAAGTTTTCTGGACATTTTTATTTCTTTCGCAAACTATCCTCTAAAATCTATGCTCACAACTCTTGCTACACTCCATTCTTGGTTACTCAATGTTACTGTACATGATCAAAAGATTATTGAACGTCAAGAACATAACTGTGATATCAATGATATTTTTCAAAATTAAATTTATCATTATACCACTTACCAGCAGTTCCCTTTGTTACATTTTTAGGCACCAGTGAAGGCCAAAGAATTGCCAAAGCCAGAACAGAAGAGCGTAGACAAGTTCCACGAGGCACTGGGTTGGTTAAATGGCTTTTTGAGCCACAAGAAGTATGCTGCCGAGACAGATCACATAACTGTTGCCGACCTCGTCCTCGTGGCCAACGTCTCCAGCTACGAGGCAGCCGGGTTCATCATCAACGACTACCCCAACATTTCTGCTTGGCTGCAGCGTTGTAAACAAAACATTGATGGGTATGAGGAGCTCAATGGTGAGAGTGCCAAGAAATTGGGAGAGTATATAAAGTCCATGATTACTGAAAAGTAAAAATGAGGAGGACCCTGGCATTCACTGAAGTGCCAAGATGATGAAAGTTATCATATCTGTCATTTCTAAAAGTTTCTGGTTTACACCTCAAAACTGGTTGGGATTTTAGTCACTATAAAACATTGAGACTGTGTGATGAGAATGATGCATGATCTACTAGTCTTTGGTTGTTTATATACAGTACCAAAACATTGAGATACTGTACAACATTCAGTAGTCACTTTAAGTAACTTAAAAGGATAAGGTTTATTTCTACAATAAAATATTGTAGAAATGAAAAAAAAAGTTCATTATATACAGCAGCTTTACTCTTAGCCAAGATAATTTTAGTGTAAGGACATTTCTTAGGTTTCACAAAAAATTACAAGCTTTCCTCTACTGTGTTTCTGCAACATGTGGCCAACAAGGTAACAAGTTGACATTTATGTGAGAAATTCTCAGTACAGTGTTTACAATGTGATAACTTGTAATTGTTTGACAATAAATGGGAAATTTTTTTATTACTGAAGTACAGTAGTTTGTTTTATTCACATGAGATCATACAAATGCAGTTATTTAGTGTTTAACCACTGGCACAGTTGTTTAGTTTGCCCAGAATATAAAAAAAATACCAAAAATCATAAATGAAATATTACAGCAATTAACCCTCTGTCGGAAATCTCATCCCCTCGTGGTCTTTCAACGCAAATAGCATCGATTACAATCTCACCCTCGATGCAGGTTGCATCGGTAGTAGGAACAGTATTTTTTATTGGGTAGAATGATCCAGACCCATTTTACAACCTTATAGATGCATTTGTGGGAGGAACTAACTGTACAGTACAGGGAGGTGCCCCCCCCCCCCTCCCCCCAAGTTTGCAGATATTTATTTCGCGGTGTCTATTATTCGTGGATGTACCCAACAATGTCTGGATAGTTTTAAAATTGCCAGCATTTTTGCGGCTGGGACAGGGAGCCATTCATTCTAGAAACCGTAATTTCCTTTACCTGTACACCCACCTCTCGTTTTATGCGGGGGTTACGTTCTTGAAAATCACCACATAATTAAAAAAACGCGTAAAATAAACATAATTTTCCCATAAGAATGCATATAAATGGTACAGGTTAGGGGGAAAATCATATAACTGTCACAATAAGTATTCTTTTACCTTACTCGTTAATAAAGAAAAAAAGTTAATAAAGGAGAAACAATAGGAAATACATCTTAACACTTACATTAACAACTGGCAACTTCTGCTTGCCCAAGGTAGGGGAGGGTTGAGGAGGCGAGGGTATGGGTGAGTCGGTGGTTGAGGGCAGGGGGGGTGGGGTGAGGTAAAGACCAACCAGCAGGGAGATTACTAACCCAGACGTCGTTATCAGCCATACAGAGGAGTTTAGTTTTTCGCTTATAAAATGTCAATGAATTGACTTGGGAGAATATAACTTACATTGCTAGATAGTGATTAATTTGAATACAGGTTGTACCTCTCTAGTCCGGCAACCTCGGGACCTGACCGGTGCCGGACCATGGAAATTCACCCTTTTCCTGGATAGATAGTGACCTATGCTTGGAAGCACAAGCACCACTTTCTCTGCATCATGGTCTCTTTGAAGACATGTTGAAGGGTTAAATGTCGTATAGTGGCTTCTCAAATTTCGCGAGTTTTTAATTCAATGTATTTTATTGGAACACAAAAAAAATAAATAAATAAAAATTTTGAGGGCGGAAACTTGAATTTCGACGGGTTTGAACGGCCCACCAATGTGCAGACGACGTGCATAATCGTGTAAACAGCGTCATTTCTCTTATGTACAAAAGATTCATTATTGTTTATTACTGAATGTCTTTTTTATTGAATTAATGTTTATGTGTGCAAAATGAGCAATACAATTCATTAATAATACGTAGAACATTAAAACACGTGAGGAAATGACACAGCATTGGTTTCGTTGATTACAAAACCAGTGACTGACTGGTTCTACATATAAAACTGAAGAAAATAAGACCTTGGTTGTAGCTGTAGTAAAATTAATATGGTTGTTTTAAGTAATGTTAATAAATGGAACAATAGAAGTAGCTAACGATAATGGTAAAGAAAAAAGAGAGATCACGTATGTAAGTGCGCACACGTGAAAACATATCGTCATTACTTTACATAAGAATATGAAAGCAACACTTATTTACTGCTCATATATATTGAAGGGTTAAATGTTGTACTCTGTATAGACAAGCAGAGAGAGAGAGAGAGCAGCCGAACTGCCGGATGTAAACAAACCTTAAT
The DNA here is from genome assembly GCF_018991925.1 of Homarus americanus. NCBI lineage: Eukaryota > Metazoa > Arthropoda > Malacostraca > Decapoda > Nephropidae > Homarus > Homarus americanus. The sequence continues at coordinate 11,246,281 of NW_024735554.1, forward strand.
TTCCCGCGGCTTTGTTGTTTTTTTTTACGGGGATTAGCCCACCCGGGCATAGGTCACTGACCCACATTGGGGCCTGAGGGGCAAAAATTTAATACTCCTGTAATAATAATAATAATTCAGATAAGTTATAAAAAAAAAAAAAAAGCTTCCTATCTACCTATTGGACAAACTAAAATCGTTCCGGACCACAGAATGCCGGACTAGAGAGGTACAACCTGTATAAACGTGCTGCTGTATAGTTTTCACTAGACCTAAAAAAAGATTATTTATCATGTAATACATTTGAGTACAGAACAGGTTTGTTCTTTGGACAATTATTTTTTTTACTTTTCTCACTATGTATTTAGGATGGTGTGTGCATGTAAAGGAGTAAAAATATATGAAGAAAGTTACATATATCTACCCAAAAATACGAGTTGAAAAACGTGTACTTAAATGTACTACACTATGGGACTAAAATTTTTATCTTGTGCAAAATATATGATGTACTGTATACACGCCTCGCCATTGCATTATTCTTGAGGTGGCTGACGAGAAGTGATCTTTGCTGAAGTGTCTCACACCTCTCCTCGCCAGCCAGCTGGGGCTGAGGCAGAAATTGTGTGTGGCAGCGAAGTGAGACTCAATGACAAGTCAGCCAGCAATCAAAACATTAACCAGTTGCCCCCATAAATTTTGTGAACGAAGATTTATGAATTTTACCCCCAGAAATTGCCCTTATTTATTGCCACAATGCCCGTTGTTTCTTTGTTTTTTTTACCACAATGGGCAAGAGGAAAGATTTAACAAAAGAGCAGATAGTGTCAATTATTAGTCTGCATAAGGGCCAGAAACCTGTAAAGGAAATACAGTATCAAGAATTGTTGGTGTGAGTGAACTATCAGTTCAGATTTGGACAATGATTTCAAGATGATGGCGGGTTGGTAATACCAGTGCACAGCGGACGGCCAGGGAAGGCTCGAAAAACTTACCAACACACGTTAACGGTTCTCAAGAGGCATCTTGAGGCTAATCCACATCTGTCAGCATGGGAATTGAAAGAAAAAACCCTGAACTTCTAGGTGATGTTTCTGTAAGGACCATTCACCGCCGCACCATGACGACCTTGTGGGGTTCAGGATGTTTGGTTCACACTCAGGATGGAATGGAGAAAGGAAACTCACAATGTGCTCTCTATATACATGTTGTATTGGATGTACAATGCAGCTTGGTGCTGGGAAGGCAGCATGGTTACAAGCGTGATGTAGAGAGAGCTGATTGGTGAAGATGCTCAGAGAAGGACAGCTTGTGGGTCGCCATGCTCGCCGGCGGGAGCGAGGACCGCCAGGCAGGCGGAGGAGGAGCGAGGGCCGCCAGGCAGCAGCGGAGGAGGAGGAGGAGTTGTTGCTAGCTGGTTGGTGTAAGTAGAAAGAGGGAGGTCGCCACGAGGTCAGGTCTTAAATAGCGGGGGGTAGGCGTGGCTTAGTAGTTGACCCCCACTCCGTGATGTATGGCGGCACTGGTTGACCTAGACCACGAGGCATATACTGGGGAATTGGTGGGGTCGGCTACTCAGCGACAAACAGCGTTTGTAGGGGAGAAATCCACTACATTACTCCCCCTTCCCTCCAGGCGGTGTAGGAGACTTGTTGTCTGCAGGGTTGCTTAGCACATGTGAGGCAGAGCGGGCGGTGCATGCCTCATGTGAGACAACGGCGATGGCATGGATGAGCCTGTCGCTGGATACAACTGTCTAGATACACACTATCTGTGGCAGAAGAGAGGGAGAAAAAGGGTGTGTGGAGGCGATGAATGTTGTGCTTCCCTCATGGCAGGTACAGAGTCGTCAGATGCGCCTGCTGGGGTGTGTGGGCCTGGGTCAGAAGCAGGGGCTGCGTCAGCAGAAGCGGATGAGGGCTCGTGACAACAGCTGGGTGCAGGACATTAGCAGGGAGTACCTGTGGGAGAAAAGAGGGGTGTGTGGGTCCGCACTCAGGAACAGAGACCGCATCAGGGGCGGCAGGGGTTACTGTTGGGCCGGGGGCGGCGTCTGAGGCAGGACGGGTGTGCTGGGGTCGGAAGAGGAGCGACTGTCTGCTTAGAGTAGCAGAGCCGCTCTAAGGTGTCTAACCTGGGGTGTAGAGACAGTAGTTGTAGAGCCGATGAGAGCTGCTTCTGTATGGATAAGCCAGTCTTCCATGTTGCTTGAAGACTGGGAGCGTGATCAGTTTCTCCTCCATCCTGTGTGAGTGCGAATCTCCGGGGTCACCAATTGTGGGGTTCAGGATGTTTGGTTCACACTCAGGATGGGATGGAGAAAGGAAACTCACAATGTGCTCTCTGTATACATGTTGTATTGGATGTACAATGCAGCTTGGTGCTGGGAAGGCAGCATGGTTACAAGCGTGATGTAGAGAGAGCTGGTTGGTGAGGATGCTCAGAGAAGGACAGCTTGTGGGTCGCCATGCTCGCCGGCGGGAGCGAGGACCGCCAGGCAGACGGAGGAGGAGCGAGGGCCGCCAGGCAGCGGCGGAGGAGGAGGAGGTGTTGCTAGCTGGTTGATGTAGGTAGAAAGAGGCAGGTCACCACGAGGTCAGGTCTTAAATAGCGGGGGGTAGGCGTGGCTTAGTAGTTGACCCCTGCTCCGTGATGTATGGCAGCGCTGGTTGACCTAGACCACGAGGCATACACTGGGGAATTGGTGGGGTCGGCTACTCAGCGACAAACAGCATTTGTAGGGGAGAAATCCACTACAACCTGCAGTTTCGCAGCCACCGCGCACGCAGGAAGCCACTTCTCACCCTTGTCCAGAGGCAGCGTAGGGTCACTTTTGCCAAGGCTAACTCTCAGTGGGATACAACCTCGGGGCCTGACGTTGTACACTCCCCCATATAAATGTTTGCGGATGATGCCAAGTTATTTAGGGAAATCAAGAACCAAGCGAACTGTGAAGAGCTGGAGAAGGGTCTCTGTTGTAATGACCATGGTCGGACATGTTAGTTCACGTAAAATCACACGATTCATATTACGTTCAATAGCCCACAAAACATGTAGCTATGCCTTCATTATTGAGTCCCCCGTCTGAGGCATCCGTTTTCTCATCGCTTCAAGATGCCCGAGTCCTCTGTTTTCCCATTTTCTCTGACTTCCTGAAACCAACCTCTCTATAAAGTAAATTTGAATGTGAGAGAGAACACCATTGTTTTGAGTCAACTTAGATATGTCTGATTACACTTAGAGCATTCAAGATCCTTTATGAGTGGTGTTGAAAGTTTCAACTGTCTTTATTGTTAGTAACACTTGTCAAGTAAGTGAGTGTCGAGTCTGCCAGTACGAATGGCATCCCGTGATAGCGTCCCTGGGGATAGCCATGAATTTCCAAGTGCTACTGAAATTAGTTAATTTTGATGCCCAAACATCAGAGAATCTGATGTTTGTAGCTTAGTTAGTGTCAGTTGACTATGCAAAAAAGCCATTAATCTCCTGAAAGAACATGTCACACTCTTATCTCCAAATCTCAAGGTATACCTTTGAGGGTCTGTGGGGTATGGGATGTTTGTGTTCGCACTCAGGATGGGATGGAGAAAGGAAACTCACAATGTGCTCTCTGTATACATGTTGTATTGGATGTACAATGCAGCTTGTTGCTGGGAAGGCACCATGGTTACAAGCGTGATGTAGAGAGAGCTGGTTGGTGAGGGTGCTCAGAGGACAGCTTGTGGGTCGCCATGCTCGCCGGCGGGAGAGAGGACCGCCAGGCAGGCGGAGGAGAAGGTGTTGCTTGCTGGTTGGTGTAGGTAGAAAAGAGAGTGGTCACCACGAGGTCAGGTCTTAAATAGCGGAGGTAGGCGTGGCTTAGTAGTTGACCTCCGCTATGTAAGGCGGCGCTGGTTGACCTAGACCACGAGGCATACACTGGGAAATTCGCGGGGTCGGCTACTCAGCGACAAACAGCGTTTGTAGGGGAGAAATCGACTACAGTAGTATTCCAGTGGGTTGGGTGCTGGCTCCTGACAGTAGGTGCATTCCCTGATGACATTTCCGATCGTCTGCCAGGAGCACTTGTACCCTAGTCATAGTCAATGAAGGCTAACTTGGGTTTGTCTTGGTGTTTTCTTGTCCGCGAAAGGTGGTTCCCCTTTTGTAGCCACCAGGTACCATTTGGCTGATTGGGAACCAGTGTTGAATGCGTCAAGGAAGGTCTTGGATGTGGAGCTAGGTAGTCTTTCTGAGGTGATTCTTGATCTGTTGCACGCTTGCTGGAACTTGAATGTATACGCTTCTAGAACGTGTGGCTGCCTTGGCTGCTTCGTCTGCCACGTCGTTTCCCCCGATCCCTGCATGACTGGGAATCCAGTGTAAGACGACTGGGCGATTTTGTCTTTGGAAGTCCTGTAGCTGTGCGAGGATCGAGGTTATGATGTGGACGTTGTCTCTTGGTTGACTGTGTTGCAGCGCCTGCATGGCCGTTTTCGAGTCCGTGTGAATTTTGATGGACTTGTTGTGTTGTGTTGCAGCATGTTGTAGGGCCTTTGAGATTGTTACCAACTCTGTTTGTAGGGTGGGGCAGTCATTAGAAAGTCTCCATAGGAGGGTCTGACCTTGGGTGTAGAAGGCTGCTCCGGATGTATGATGTTTTGGGTCCACTGAGCCGTCTGTGAAGTATGATGCTGCATCATCCGGTGTCTCGGTGGCTATGGCTTCCAGAGTTATTCTTTTGAGGTCCTCCTTCTGGACGTTGTCTTTGCTGTCACCTAGTTCGGTAATTTTGAATGTGGCTGGTGGAGGGCTCCATGGTGGAGGAACTACGTAACCATTGTCTCGTATGTCTTGGTTGTTCTTGACGAGTGTTTCTGCTTGCAGGTGTCGGATGACCTCGCTTGCCTCGTGCAACCAGGTGGCCCCTCGCACTCTGTGGTTGAGGTGGAGGGAGGCACTGATTCGCATTTTGGCAGCTGTGGGCTTATCTGATATACAGATTTTGGCGAGGAGACCGGCTGTCACCTGCTTGACTCGTACTGCCAGGGGTGGTAGTTCAGTTTCCATTTGCAAATTGCAAATTCTGGTCCACATGGGTGCTCCGAGCATGGTCCTGAGAGCATTGTTTTGGATGACTTCTAGCTTAGCTATTTGGTCTTCTTTCAGTCCAATGAGTGCTGGAGCACTGTAATCTACCAGCGATCTGATGGCGGCTGTGTAGTAGTCTTTGAGCACATGAAGGTTTGCTCCTGCGGTTGTGCTGGTGAGCGACCTCATTATATTGTGTCTGCTCTTCGTCCTGTGCCTGAGATACTCGATTTGCGGCTTGAAGGTGAGTTTCTGGTCAAACCAGATTCCAAGACACTGGTGGGTGTTGGTCCAGACTACCGGCGTGTTTTGTATGGAGAGCATCTTGTCTGGTGTGTCTGTGCAGATGGCCATCGCTTTCGACTTGGCTGGATTTATCTTGAGTCCAAGTCTGTTACACTCCTCTTCTATAAGTTGGAGTGCGTGTTGCGTGTTGGCTAGTCTGTTTGATCCTCTTACTATGAGCTGTAATTCGTCTGCATTGCATAGGAGCTTGGCTGTTTGTCTGAAAGGAAGTCTGACAAGATTTTCCATCAGGACATTGAACAGCGTTGGACTGAGGATGCCTCCTTGTGGGGTTCCGTTTTCATGGACCCTATAGCTTGAGGTTGCTCCCTGAAAGCGTACTCTTGCCTCTCTCTGTGTGAGGTAGTTCTGGATCCACCCCAGCAACTTTCCTTTGATGCCTTTTTCAGCGAGCGTCGTTATAATGGCCAGTGGATTTGCTAGTTCGAAGGCCTTCTCCAGGTCGAGGAAGACCACCACAGCTGGTTTATTGTCCACTGTGCTGAGTATCTCGGCGATGTTGTTGCCTGTGCCGGTGTTCTCGGTGTAAGCAAAAATGTGAGGGTGTGGGCTGCCTACTTTCCATTGGAGTCTGTTGAGAGCCATTCTTTCTCCCGTCTTCGCGATGCAGCTGAGAAGGGTCTAGGTTTGTCTGGTTCTTTGGGATTCGGAATGGGCTGTATATCTGCCTTCTTCCATTCCGGTGAAAGTCTTTGTGCTGTCCACGAAGCATTGATGACTTGTAGCAGAGCCTCGTGCCCGGCTTCTCCGGCCTGGGAAAGCGTGGAGTAGGTTATCCTGTCGGCCCCTGGTGCTGTGTCCTTGCTTCGTTTTATCGACTTCTGGAGTTCTTGCTGGTTGAAGGGTCTATCGGTGTCATCTTCACTATTGCAGGCCTCTTCGATCATCTGGAGTCTGGCCTATCGCAGACGCCGTTGTGTCTCCTCCGCCTGTCTCGGGAGGTTTTTGTTGCTGCTCGGTCGGAGAACAGTTTTGCAAGTCTCTTGGCTTCCTCTTCTGGGTTGGGATGGGTTGGTGGTGGTGGTGTTGCCTTCCCAGAGTCCCTTCGGATCTGGGCCCACATTTTGCCGAGGGAGGTGTGCTCGTTCAGTTCGGAGCACCACTTGAGCCAGCTTACGCTTTTGATTTCTTCCTTCTCTTCCCTGGTATCCTTGACTATGACTTGCAGGAGATGTCTGTTTGTTTCTGTGGGATGTCTTCTGTGGTTTCTTCGGGCCATGTTCACTCTGTGGTTGTTCTTTCACCCTGGGACAGTAGTACCAGTAATCCTTGTACTGTCTTGATGTAGGTTTTGTTTTTGGAATAGCCTCTTCTGCCGCTTGGTGAAACGCCTCGACCAATTGTTGGTGGAGGGTTGTCTCGTCCACGGGTGCTGCACCGGCCGGCTGTGATTTGGCGCGTCACTTAGCCAGGTGTTTCTTATAGAGCTCCCAGTCTGCCTTTTGGGTATTGTATCCCCATCTCGGCAGGAGTGGAGTGGGGAGTTTGTTCACCTTCAGTGTTGTTAGGGTGGCAAAGTAGTCGCTGGTCAGCGTGGGGTGTAGCTGCCAGGAGGCTGGGGGGTATTTATATGATTTTGCGGGATCAGGTTTGAGAAGTGTGAAGTGAGCGGCGCTGCTGATTGGCTGAGGTGAAGGCGGTAACGGGCCAATCACCGCGCAGTCCGAGAGTGAGGCCCGGTTTGTGAAACTCGCTACGGATTGGCTGGTAAGCGGACGGCAAGTGATCAAACCAGCAGTTGTAGGGGAGAGTATCCACTACACTATATTGTATATTATTCAGAAAGTAATATTTTTATTATTTTATGATCAAAGAAAAGGATTTTTAATTGCGTAACATTCCACAATATCTAAAATAAATGAAATTGTTATATTTGAGAAAAATTAACTTTTACATATTTGACAACACAGTATTTGTTTAAAAGAAACATTTCCTTTTTTTAATAAGTAAGTGTAATTTACCTTTTCTTTTGTCTATAGGTAAGATGGTCTATAAATTAAAAAATACAATAAAAACATTACAGTAAATGTATTTCCTTTTCCAGCAGAGTAATCAAAACAACCGATACTGGGTAGTACTCTCTACCACCCAGTCACCCATGTTGGGCTAGCCTCGAGGGCGGATCCAGGAATATCAAAGGAGGGAGGAGGGTCCAAGAAGTTGTGGGTGGGGGTGTAGTGGATACTCTCCCCTACAACTGCCGACTGATCCAGCCGTCCGCTTACCAGCCAATCAGCGTACAGCCAGCGATGTCGACCAACCTACTCCCGGGTGCGGACGGACATGTAGCAACACCCGGAGAGGTTCAAGCTTCCACAGCTTGGCAGGATCAGCGAGTTTCACACCTTTCGCATTCTCCTCTGTGATTGGCTCCCGGGCGACGCGGACCTCGATTTCTGATCCTCCAGAATCGTATAAATACACGGCAGGCTAGTCTCTCCTTGGGGGGCGCTTGTGGTAGAAGCGGTACCGCTCTTGCCTCGCAAGCAAGGTGTCACGGGTTCGATTCCCGGGCAAGCGGAAGTTGTTTGGACACTCTTCCTAGCCCCCTTGGCCTCTGTTCACCTAGCAGTAAAGTAGGTACCTGTTGTAAATCGAAAGGTTGCGAATTCGTATTCAGGGAAAGTTGTTGGAGCTTCTAAACTTGAACTGACAATCCGGAGGAGTGTTTTGACCCGAGGATCACACACCCAACACAGACAAAACCAAATACGTGCGCTATGCGCTAACCAAATAAACGCAGTCGTGTAAAGCCACGGCACTATCTCTCCCACTACAATTCCCTTCCTAACCTCCTGCTCCTTCCTCTGTCATCTTCCCCGCTCTGACTTTCGCTACCAACAACTTTGGAGCTTCTAAACTTGAACTCTCTCCTTGGGAAAGACATATACAACAGGGAGGTGGCAACTTGATTGGACGAGGTTAGATCTTCGCAACAACTGGAAGACTAACATAGGAAACTGGTTTTCAGCATACCGAAAGAATAGGAGGGAAGAGGTGGTTCTCGCCAGACTAAGGTTAAATTGTACCTATTTGACCCACCTAAAAGCTTATTTAGACAACTCCTTTCCACCTATCTGTGCCACGTGCAACAAAATTCTTTCCATTCGACACATTCTGACCGAGTGCAGCCAGTACGAACCAGAACGCCGGCAGCTGGTGATGCTAGCTGCCAAGCGAGGCTTCGTGCTGACTGTACCCAATATATTGCAAGATGATGTCACCATAAGTGACGCTGTAATAATCTTCCTCAAGGAGACCCGTCTTATCGGCATGTTGTGAATGACACACGCATGAACTCTTTTTATATTTATAATATGTATGTAACCATGCCCTAAAGCAAATAAAAATGAATAAAACAAAAATTTAAACATACAACATGAGAAACATATCACAAACCTTTCCATTACATACAACACGCACATATACCAAGTAAAACTGACACCTACCAACACATATTCAAACAAAAAGACACGGGCTACAAAAGACAATAAAACAAAACAAAAAGTCAAATCACAGAGAAACTAGTCACCTGACCGGCCATTTCATCTGGTCTGTCAGTAACTCACTATCATATCACTCACTCATACCATAATTCATCCCAAATAAAACAACAAGAAGAAAGAAGAAACCAAAATACCAAGAACAAGAAGAACACAAGAATAACAAGAAAAGAAGAAACAAGAACATCAGATTAGTTGTAGCAAGAAAGAAGACCAAGACTAGAAGAAGAAACCTCAAGAAGAAGAAAGAAGACATCAGCTCTGGCCGAAATAGCCCAAAGGCGAAGTGGCCAGCAATCCCCAATACAAGTACAAGCCGTGGACACTAAATAGTACACAAAAGATGAGAGTATTCTACTCGTTACACAAGGACCTAGCAGGCCTCTCCAACTTACACAATTATACACCACAGCATAAATAACTCCTTGATGCTAATAAGATAAAAGATGAGAGCTTTCTACTAGTCACACAAGGACCTAGTAGACCTCTCCAACTTACACAATAACAAACACCCCCTTGCTAGCTAGCTTAGCCTCCTCCCCCTCTGTTCCCTTGAGCTCAGGCGACCTCTTAGTGCGGCCTTCACCACAGCCAATCAAATCGTCTCTGTTAGGTGGATAGCCCACCTGCTCTTATTCTCTACTACTTTACTTCCCGTTTCATAACTTTCCTTCTATCTTACCTCTTCTCTCCCTTCCCATGGCAAGCCATTGCCATTTTATCTCCATTATCATCATCATCATGGACATCATTCTACTCTCATCGACTAGACCAGCAACAACTCTCTACAGCGCCTCACCAACCAGCTCCCTTAGAAAGCTCCTCGCCCAACAGGACCTCTGAGCAATCTTTTCATCACCTAGTAACTCCTTAGCACTGCACTGTACAACAATATATATATATATATATATATATATATATATATATATATATATATATATATATATATATATATATATATATATATATATATATATATATATATATATATATATATATATATATATATATATATATATATATATATATATATATATATATATATATATATATATATATATATATATATATATATATATATAAAGTTGTCTCAACTTAACGCGTCAATTGAAATTCTAAGAACCCAGCCCGATTCCCCAAACTCCACTTTTGGACGGTTACACAACTATGTTGTAGCAAAAATTTATCTTTAACTCTTATGATGGTATGAAAAACAAGTAATATAGAAGAGGTTAGTTAGAAAAGATAAAGGTTAATATAGGAAAAAATAAAGAATAGGTTAAAAAACGAAAAATTTCAGGAACACTTACGTAGCAGGAAGGCGAGGATGTCGCGTATACGTGGCGCCGGAGGCTGTTCCGAGGCAGAGGGCAGGATTACTGGCCCTCAGGTGAATCACCATTACTAGGTGAATCAACATCATCAATACTTACTATTGTCAGGCTTCCCTGACAAATCCCTCAAAGTCAACTTCTACTTTCTACTATCACTGGCTTGGGCTGGCTGTGGTGGGTTGCGGCGAAGAACTCGTTATGCTTTGCTGGACGGGTTGGTGCTTGATGTTGTCGCGGATACACCTTTGATGCACGGGCTCCACAGCTTCGCACCTCAGTCGGGTATGGAAGATCATAGCTGCCTCATCGCTGATGCTGTCGCGAAAGCGACGGACTTAATTTTTCTGTAAACTCTAAGACACACTCTTAATATCACTATGACTTCTAAACTAGGTTCTTCGGAGAATGACGACCTCTTCCTCCCCTCTTCATCATGCGTTCTTCTTCCAACATCTCTGCCGCAGTCACTTCAGGATCTTTGATCACCTAGATGTCTTCATGGTGGTCTCGGAGAAGCCTTCTAGCCAATATTGAGCTTAGCCAAGCAAGGTCCACTGTTACTGCAACAGTCTGAACTCTGACCTGAAGTCACAGGTTCACTCCCTCCTCTCACCTGGTATGCCATGCAACATATGTCTCCATGCGTGATTAATCAGAGCAATAGTCAAGATCCCATGCCTCCACCAAGAAGTTCACAGCTTGTTTAACGCAACTTCTTCCAAAAATTGTTTGACGAGAAGTTCTTGAGTCGCCGCCTCTTGTTCCCTTTTTGTCCTCGCCGCTTTTTGCTCGCTGTCGGTGTCACCAGCTTACGCAACTCATCCTCCTTGGTGTTGGTAGAGTCGCTCAGAAGCTTGAACTTTTGCAGAGTATTTAGCCACATTGCAGATCATCAACTCCCGTCCATGGGCTGATTAATGGATTTAGTGTTGGGAGGAAGGAAGACCACTTTACGCTGGGGGTGACGATCCATAAGTAGGGGCAGTGTCCAGGGTATGCTGTCGGCGAGCAACAAAATATTGAATGGAATATTCTGTTGCTCGAGAATTTCTGCACGCCAGAACAAAACAGTTGTCAAAAACCAGAAGAGGGATGGTACGAAGAGGACATCCACGCCTTTACGCGGCAGTTAGCCAGGACATTGCTTTGTTCATGTCCATATTCTTAGAAGGCAGCGGCTTATGGCTTTTTGTAAATCACCGATAACTTTGGTTTACAGGTACCGGAGGCATTGGTGGTAAATACAGGATTTATGGATGCGCTCTTCTGCAAATTTCCTAATTTCCCTTACCTTGCTGGCAGACTGACAACGGGCGTCTTGAAGGTAACTTTTTTCCAGAAAAGACCAGGATTCGGCCCCATGTTAAAACACCTGTCACACTGTACTGTCCTCTCCATAATCTCAATGAAAACTAGGGGAGGGAAAACTTAGCCGCCACACGGTCACACTCGCCTCACCACCAATGTTGATGTTGGTGATCTTGTTCTCTTCTTAAACTTATGCAGCCAACCAGAGGAAGCATTAGCGGGTTTGGGCTCTGCACCCTGAAGCTATTGTCACTGCTGCGTGATAGCTCACGTGGCGCATTCTTACTGAGCGTATGCGGTTCACGCTTACAGTTAAGGCCGCTACTTCGACGACCAAATAACTCACCAGCGGGGGTTTTTCCACTTTTGCCAGCACCCTGTTCTGGCAATACCTGATAGATGGTAAGCACCTGCAGACTTTTGTGGATTTTCATGTGCTTCTTTGGATCTTGGCTGCATCTTTCTGATCGCATTTAATCGGGGAGATTGTTGACGCCATGTTGGCGCCGAGATCAACTTGCGGTTGCCTTCTCCTTTTCTCCAAATCTTAAATAATTTGTATTTCACCGTGAGCTTAATGAACGTCGTGGTTTCTTGGCTTAGTGCCGCTGGGTCCAGGTAAGGAAAGGTTCCCTCTCTGGGGGCGGGAACCGGCGAAGCCATTTTACGGGAACAATGGATGCGCTGGGCACCCGTGGCCTTTGAGGATGAAACTGCCGCGGCCAGGCTGCCGCCGCCTCCTCCCTCCCTCCTCCCAGGGTGGCTGCCATAGATTTTGCGGTTTTCAATTACAGCTATGGCAGAGGGATGCATGGCCAATCACAGTCCGGCGTCATTATATGACGGCCAGATAACGCGAATAAAGACACACACTGCGAATCTACTGCCATGGGCTTGCCCAAGCGGAGAGGAGGAGGGAGAGGCAGGTATGGGCGGCTGCGTATGCCGTGGGGCAAAACGGTAAAATAATCTCGGATGGACACTCACCGCTGATAAGTGGAAAAAATCCGAAGTGAAAGTTCAGCTCTGGCAAGGCACCGCCAGATACAGCAAAACACGATGAAACAAGAAGGGTAATACTGTGTGTATATATATATATATATAAAAAAATAATATATATAATATAATATATATATATATATATATATATATATATATATATATATATATATATATATATATATATATATATATATATATATATATATATATATATATATATATATATATATATATATATATATATATATATATATATATAGAAAATGCATTGTGAGTTTCTATTCTACCCCAATCCTGAGTGCGAGATATCTTACATGTACACTCGCACCAAAACGTATCAGTGCAGGGTGAGATCGACGACTTCCGAAACGATACGTATACACTGTGATATGTCGGGAAGGTTGGTAAGTGTATCCTCATAACCCCTCCCCCAACTAGGTGTTGCCATATGGCTGATAATCAGTGTGTTTGTTTCCTCTTCGGATTGTTGTTTTGTGTCAACTGAATGATGAGTGAGGGTTTGGTCTCGGTGAACGTGGATATAAAACAGAGGCAATATGAAGCAGTAGAGATTTACACATGCCAGACGACATGGAAACCTCAGAGGGAACATGAGGAGCTATTATTGCCCTTCATAACGAAGGGTTCGGCGTCACAGATATTAGCCGGCGGGTTGGTGTCCACAGCAACACCGCTGCACGATGGATTCGGCGATACCTCGAAACTGGTGCTACAGACGACAGGTCTCTAAGCAGCCGTCCACGCTGCACCACCCCTCAGGACAACCAGGTTGAGTGGTTTATTTGGTAGCATAAATTAATGTGGCAATATTCATAAGTATCACAAATAATTTTGTTAACAGGGAGCTCCTCATATTTCATACTGTCTATTTATCACTTCCCAACCTTATTTATAACGGTTTGTTTCACTTGACCACGCCATAGTAGCTGCTCATCAGGATTACAGGGCTGCCAACATACAGCTGGAACAACTCGCCTTTCCCAATACCTATCGTCACTGGTCTCAAATTGTTCACACTACAGTATGCACCGATACTTTTTGTTGCGAGTGTACATACGTTTGTGAGCCCATACAAAGAGATAATAGACAACCAAAGAGAATTTGACAACTGGCCACATACTGTACGCTACAGGGGAACATGGTGAGCACAGGGAGCTCACCCAACTGGGATTTTATTTTTTTACACCCTCCCCCCCTCAAAAAAATTCAAATAAATAAAAATGAAAAATAAACTAAAAACTATGTAACCGGTAACAGACTTGTGAAACTGCAACTAACTGTACTTATTATATGATTTTTTCTTGAATATAAACCCAAAGTTTTAGCGCTCCACAATATTTTCAATGATAAATGTGGCCCAGAGTCTACAAAAGGTTGGGGACCAGTGGTCTGACCTAACCTGACCTGACTTAACTTAACCTAACTTTACTAGCCTAACCGAAATATCTTGTAGACTGCACACTATAGTAGCACCAAAGAATGTATGCCTGTACCCTACAGTCTGTACATGTAGAATCTGTGAATTTATAAATTTCACTATACTGTATATATATATATATATATATATATATATATATATATATATATATATATATATATATATATATATATATATATATATATATATATATATATATATATATATATATATATATATATATATATATATATATATATATATATATATATATATATATATATATATATATATATATATATATATATATATATATATACACACTGTACGTATATGAAATTTCAATTATTATCTTCTAAAGTGACCCCATTGGATTATTGGAGGATATCATGGTAACAAATTTGTACAAGTTATTGGCTCAGTTTGCTGGGAACCTTTTGTTGCTTAGTGTTAGGATCGCTCACTGGCAAATGTGTCAACAGTTCAACTACGTATAAGCATGATGTTCAAATGTGGTGAACTGCATTTACTCGAGGAAATCAGAAAAACAAGAGGGTTAAATGTTGTAATCTGTATAGACAAACACACACACACAGAGAGAGAGAAGAGCAGCGGGCGATAAGCAGACAATTTCAGCGGCTTTGATATTTTTTTTTTATGGGGATTAGCCCACCCAGGCATAGGTCACTGACCCACATTGGGGCCTGAGGGTCAAAAATTTAATACTCCTGTAATAATAATAATAATTCAGATAAGTTAAAAAAAAAAAAAGGGGAGGGGGGGTGGGGGCCTGCCTATCTACCTATTGGACAAACTAAAATCGTTCCGGACCACGGGAGTTTCCGGACCACAGAATGCAGGACTAGAGAGGTACAACCCGTACTGGGAGATTATGAGTAAATCAAAATAACATTAGTAACATTATAAACTTTATTCTATTTAAAAAAAGTAGAAGAAATGATGAGCAGAGAAATGTAATGCAGCATTAGATCATGAGATATATTTTACCATATGCTAAGTCCATAACTTCTCTTAATGGAATAGTTTCAAATAAACAATAGCCCTGAACTGCATGACTCCAGATAGAAAGAATTAGCTTTAGCAAGTTTTCAGTATATGGGTATCTAATAAATTGAGCACTTTTTATAGCATATGGACATCATTCCAAGTCTGTTTAACTTACATTACAGATAATTTTAATTAAAACATCAAATCCATCTTGGATAAGTCAGGATATGCAACTACAGTATAGACGCCTTCCTTAATGTATGTAGCAACCTACATCTTTATCACATGATGCAGATGTCATATTTATGGATAACTGTAATCATCTCCTAAAGGTATGTTTCAATACTTTACCCAATAACTTTGCTAATCTGGATCATTACATCAATGATAAATTTTCAGACTCCCATTATCCTCATGAAATTAAAATTTAAACAATATTTGTACAACCTTAAACTTTAGTTTCCATGATTATTAACTTGCATTACCAAGAAAAGTGTGCATCATATAAAACAATAAATATTGACATAATTCTCAGGTGTGTGGTATGCAACAGAGTATGGGCATTTCAGAAAGCCTGACCCTCAGTACCTTAAGTAGCTGTCCCCTGATCCTTGACACATTTTTTAGCCATTTGTTTAAGCATTCAGGTTTCTTATTATTATCCCGAAAGCACCCTCCGAGCTGTAATTCATTTTTTAAACCAAATTATGTATATGTGATTTGGTTTGAGTTACTATTTAGAAATCTGAACTTTTATTGGAACATTTCAGGATAAGTCTTCACGTGTGGGTAGGCACCTGAAGACTTATCCCGAAAGTTTCAACTACAGTAGTTAATATATGAATAGAAAAAATCTCTAAAATACAATATACTGTATGTAAATTAAAATGAGAAAATATAGAAAACCAATATTTAAATGT
Source organism: Homarus americanus (assembly GCF_018991925.1). Lineage (NCBI taxonomy): Eukaryota > Metazoa > Arthropoda > Malacostraca > Decapoda > Nephropidae > Homarus > Homarus americanus. The sequence goes on from NW_024735554.1 coordinate 11,262,146, forward strand.
CCTAATAACCAGTTCCGACGAAAATGTATATATTTTTAAGACACTGTCGCGTACCCCCGTAATGTTTACCTTCAACTCCGAACACTTTTCGTTTCCCCATCTCGCTTCTCACACATTATCCCGCATTGCGTTCCTGCAAACATCCTCTCATAGCCTCAATTACAATAAAGGGCACACCTTTTTTTGTGATAGATAGATCAAATGCCATTTCCAATTCGCCAAAATATTATATCGGGAAGATCCAAGATGATACAAAATGTGTTTGGTAGATTGTTGAGGTAATAGTTTACAATGAGTGTCACCTGTTAGACAGACACTATATTTCACTGTTTGGGTTATTGTTCTGGTGGTGCTTACAGTAGGTACTACCAGTGTTTGTTTGTTTGTTTGTTTGGTTAGGTTAGGTTACATAATAATTTTTTTTTTTTAGAGGAAATGTTCAATCCCAACCTATAATTAGGGTTGGAAAAAGTGTCATAATTGTTTAATTGATAAGACACTGCTGTATATTAAATCATGCCACAAAACCACAAAAACATAAAATTTAAATACAAATGAGAAACCATGAAAAATTACCAATATATATTAAGTCCCATTCCAAGATATGTCCTTATAGTATGGTACAGTATACTGTATATAAGGCAGATAAAGACAAAACACTAAATTATACTACTTGAATTTAATTTAAAAATACCAAGAATTACACTTTTGATAAGAAAAATTATTTAGTAGTTTTAAGCCCGGCCTTACTTAGATAAAATTTAATTGATTGCTGACCATATAGTAAAACACTAAACAATAAATAAATTACTATACAGTATTCCCTTAAAGCTCGCTGGGGTTAGGTAAAATGGACCCCATGAGAAAGCAAAATCTGAGTTTTTCATGCCAGTCCCAGGAGTTTGCAAATATCATTTATAAATAGCTATACGCACATGTATAACAATATAATGTATGTATAATAAATATAAAATAACATAAATAAATAAACATAAACATGAAATAAGGCTGTATGGACATTAGGTCCACACATTGATACTTAGTTGTGATAGTGACAAGGCAATGGCAATACCTCTGAAACGTTAGCTGATCTGATGCACAGGATGTAAACAATCCGTGTACAGGGTGTACTGGACAGTTCCTAGTGAACATGCCTGGTACCGATAAGCATTTGTAATACTGTATGTGTATACCGTAGGTACAGTAATCCCTTGTTTTTCGCGAGAATTACGTTCCTGAAACCCCCGCGAATAGCCAAAACCACGAAAACTCCTTTAGGAATCACTGTACTTGTGGCCACCAAACAGCTCAGGTAGGTCATGCACTTAACCACTCTATGCTCTCCACTCACGGCCCAGTGGTCACACTGATCACTGATGCACTGTACAGGCATTTAATAACATCATTATTTGAAACTAATCATATTGTAGTATAATAATGGAAAAACGTAAATACAGTTATATACAAAAAAAAAAATTATTTACAAGTAAATATAAAAAATTATATTTCGCTGAGGTCGGCAACACCCCTATTGCCAGCCTCTCCCTGCTGTCCCGGTATCTGCCCGCCCTCATGCAGTCACGCCAGCCAGCCAGTCAGTCCTCTTCCACCAACTTTCCTCCACTTGAAGACTTGTATTCTGACAAAAGACACAAATGAATTTTCAGTCTTCACCACATCTTGAGCCATAACTCATATCACCTCTGAGCTTGTCCAATAAAACTGTTTTTTTCCATTAAAGTCATCACTATTCTTGATCTCTTGGTCACTTTAGAGTCTTTGCTAGTAATATTTGCCTTTGATGAGGCTGGCTTATGTCCCAGAGCCAAGTGGAATGCACGTGGGAGGACTAACAGAAGAGGTAATCACAGTCGCGTTCACAGTGCGGTAGGCACATGTGGACTGAGGCTTCTCAGAGCAGCGGGTGCCTGAGGCGGGAAAGGGTGGCGTCAGTTTGCCGCACCGCACAGGGGAATATTGAAAATGGCGCGAAATTTAAATTATTCATTTTAAAGGATATTTTATATATAATTTTTTAGTAAAAAAACATTGAATGATCAAAACCGCGAAAAACACGGGATTACTGTACCTATACGAATAATTATATCTTTTTGTATTAAATGAGGGTAAATTTTATTGATAATACCAACAAGTGGATGATAATACGTCCATCAAGTGATAGCGAGCTGTGGTAGTGAGAAACATGATAACATATAGCCAGTGAGTTAGCTTTGCCAGTACAGTAGGCTATTAAATCTGCAAAAAAAAATTTCCCAAAATATACCGTGCTAATTATAGGGTGCATCTTATGACCTGGGAAATATGGTGCTCTGTTGTGTTGACTCCTCTTGATCCCTGGCACACTGCCTAAAATTTATTTTATTTATTGTCCATGACAATCCGTGAGTTCCGAGGAATGCAAGCTTTAAAACTGTGAGCTTTAAGGGAATACTGTACTGTACAGGACTGCAAAATGTTTCTTAATTCAAAATAATTTTGCTTATTTTACAAAGTAAAATACAATACACCCACCTCTCACGTTCTTGAAAACCACCGCTTAATTCAAAAACACATAAATTAAACATAATTTTCCCATAAGAATACACGTACAGTAAGTGGTACAGGTTAGGGGAACCATCATATACCGTACAGGGTATGAACAGTGCTCTCACTTAAACAAAGCACGCGGCCAACCTCCAACACACGCTCTCCTGTCTGACAGCGGGTGATCACATTTAATTTCACATCCATTGCGATTGCTTTTCGTGCCTTTTTATCTTTAGGCACCCCAGAGAAGGCAGTTTGACGTTTTCCAGACATGCTCAATGGGGAAACAGCGTTTAACACTAAAAAGGTACGTGATAAACACACAATGCAAATGAGAGCACAGAGAAAAAGTAGTGCTGGTGTGAACTGAGAAAGCGATAAGCGGGAAGCTTGATGGACATCATCACAGTTGTTGTACAGAATACTTCATTATCTTCATCAGTTGCAGTAATAACATTTATTATTACATTATTATAATAATTATTATTATCAATAATATTAAAATCAATGATGTTGATATGACTGCAACTTTATAGTAATACAGTCGGCCCTTAACATACGCGGGGGTTAGGTAACAGAGATACCCGTGAATGTTAAAAATCCGTGTTCTTTTGCTGCCCCCCCCCCCTAAAAAACCCCTGGCCTCCCATGTCCTTATTTACCGTATACCTGTATACCTGTGTGTAGTTCGAGTTTTTAAGACCAAATTATTTTGCAAAATATTGGTGGTCGACCTCTAAAAGGGTAATAGTTTCGTTAGGTTGAAAAATATTTACCAGTAACTGCCAGTAAACAATGGAAACGACGCACCAACGCACCACCAGCTGTGAGTGTCGGTACAGTCGCCAGGGCAGATCTCTTGCGTCATCATAGCTAGCCCAAAGTAGCCAAATGCATGGTATGGTATACACAGGACGATGTAAAACAAAGTATTCATTTGTTTAAATTTATTTATAGATACTGTACATAAATTTTTGTTCATTACATTTGAAACATCAATCTTTGTTAATTAAATTTGATACAAAAGAAAACTACGATACCGTATTTTCATTCAAATATTACATCACAAGTATATTTTACCTTAACTGTGACTGAATGAATATATTCTCAGAAATAAATATGGAAATGTAATATTTTGGCTGAAATGACATACATATTACTGTACAGTGGAAAGTGGGATAAAATTATGAAAACAATGACGTTCACTTTCTTTCGTTATTCAAAAGATTTTACCGTAATCGCTTTTCGAATGGTTTTCAGTTAAAAAACTGTTGTACTATACTCGTACTGTATTACAATAATATTCTATCCTATCATTAGCCTTATAATCCCACAACTGAAAACCATTCGAAAAGCGATTACAGCAACATCTTTTGAACGAAAGAAAGAGAGAGTCATTGCTTAGCGTCACAATTTTATCCCACTTTCCACTGTAATACGTACATCATTTCAGCAAAAATATTACATTTCTTTGTTCTCAGAAATAAATGGTAGTTTTGTTGAAACGTAATGTACAGTATTTAATATTAAAATGCAAAAATAGCTATAAAAACAATTAATACACCCGAAATATACTGGCTGGCATCTCCACTCGTCCCTGCTCCTGCTCCCGCGTTCAAGGTCACCTCACCACTCCTCCCAACTCACTCTCTCCGCTCCCTCCTCCACCTCTACCTCCTCACCGTCACTACTGCCGACAACAAACACAAATGTTTTGTGAATAACTGCACCTCCACTTCCTATGTACAGTACTTGTACCGAATTGTACTGTGCTGTGCATTTTTACAAACAATAAACATGGCAAGAAAAGCTATTAAAAAAAAGAGATAAGAATTTCACTTTACTGTACCGTACCTCTCCTCGGCGACAGGGCGGGGGTCATCGGGCTCATCGTCACTCAATTCCATAACAGGTGGTGAAGTGGGGGCGACAGTGGATTCAGCTGCTTCCTCACTGCCGCCAGCGATTGAAGGTGTTGAATCTCTCCTTCGGTGATCAAAGAACATGGTGATGGGGAGTTGTCTCTTTCTTTCATTTCTTCCATGATGTTTTTGTATGGAGCGAAAACGTCATCCATCCCTCGCATGAATTTCAGGGCACGCACCATGGAGGGGTCCATACTATAGGCCAGGTTTTTCAGTGCCTCAATCATCCTGGTTATCTCCCCCAACTTCTCCAACGTTATTTTTTGGTACGTGTTTTTCGAATCGTTTTCAATTAAAAAAATGTTACAGTACATGTATATTTTACCTAAACTGTGACTGAATGAATATATTCTCAGAAATAAATAGTAGTTTTGCTGAAACGTGATGTATTTCAATGTAAAATAGGATAAAATACATGACGAAAACAAGAGACTTTACTTAACCTTCCGATGTTCAAGATATGTTACTCGTTTTTTTAGTAGTTTTTGGTTAAAATACTCTTATATTAGTGATATTCTATTCATACTGTGCTTGATATAATACATTCACGGAAATGTAATATTTTTGCAACTACAATGCTGATGTCAACACAAGCGTGGTTACAGCGAGACTGACTGAGTGAGGGAGAGCTATGCGTGTGTGTGTGTGAGGTTGCGGGAGCGGGTGGTGTCCCGTGTTCGGTACCGCGCGCGAGTTGAATGGCGCGAGATTTGAATGTACTTCAATTACTTCAATGTACAGAATATTCCTCTGGCGGGGCAATCCGCGTATTTGCGAATCCGTGAATGCTAAACCCGCGTATGTGAAGGGCCGACTGTAACTTACAAGCACCTCATCTGGCATCACACGCGACTCCACTGCCAGACGTATACGCGCCGCAAATTTAAACTGTCTTGAGAGCGCTATTTAAAAAATAGGTGTAAGTAAATTACCTTTGGTATTAATTGAACAATCGCGTTATTCCAAAAACGCTTCAATCAAACGCTCGTAAAATGTGCGTTACCTGTACTGTGATATAATTAACTGGCAATATTCCTGATAACTTCATATAGCAAGGGGCAGGCATATTAATTCTACAGTTTTGTACTGTACTGCCAATTTTGTTTTAATTCTTAATATTGTTAATACAGGTAATATCTCTCGCTACAGGAATGTTCGCTCTGCCAATATTCACAAATACAAATATTATATTCTTACACCACTTTCTCACTATACAAAACCCATTGTACCTTAGGTAATGTACTAAGTTTATTCTTCATTCATTTCTTAATGTGATAGGTGCTAAATTACAGTAGCTAGGTCCTAATTTACTGTTAGTTAGGTAGGGTTTTTTGTGTTTGTGAACTGAATTCATTTGTTTTAGGAATTCCTTGGGGGTTTTCTTGTACAGTAGTTAGGTACTAAACTAGTTAGGCACTAATTTACAGTCGCTGCTAACTGCACACCTATTTCCATGGGTAAAAAAAATAAAATACAGTAAGTCCTTGTATAACGTCGCCCGATTAAAGTCTTTTCGGTACAACGTCGCTACTCTTTAAATACCAATAATTTGGATAACGTCCCAACGACTCAATTTTACATGATTTTTGCGTCGTCGATGACTACTTTTTATGGCGCATGACCCTCTCTCGTCTTACTGCACTACGCTCTCTCGGGAGGAGGAGGCAGCCGCCGAGTTTCAGTGACTCACATCGCTCCTCCACTCCTGCCCCCCTCATTCGCTTCACTACCCACCACACACGCATTCCACCACCTCCAACCATCGGTGAGTACCAATACAAAATGATTAATACATACATACATACATACATACATACATACATACATACATACATACATACATACATACATACATACATACATACATACATACATACATACATACATACATACATACATACATACATATACATACATATACATACATACATACAACATACATACATACATACATACATACATACATACATACATACATACATATATATATATATATATATATATATATATATATATATATATATATATATATATATATATATATATATATATATATAATATTAACTGAGTTTTACGCTTAGCCTTGATTTCTGCATTATCGCAGTGCCTGCAGCCCGAACTTTTCAATGGGTTTTTCCGTATGTCTTGGCATGAGTGTCAGCTTGAGCCTATTTTAGATGCCCCACCCACACCGCCTGTTTTAGCTCATAAAATTCATACAAATTACCGGGCCAGAATATAATTTACATTGCTGGAATTCTTACAATATGATGATCATGTGAGTATTGATATATTAATGTTGTCTAGCACTCAGGATGGAAGGAAACTCTAATGTGGTTTTCTTGTATAATATATAAGTTATATGATAGACAGTCTGGTGCTGGAGGTGCTGTGTGGTGAGGGGCTGCTTGGTAGAGACGTGCGGTGAGTAGCTTGTTGAAGGAGGTAGATGTGCAGGAGCTTCGTTAGAGAAGATGTTGCCTGTTGCTGGCCTCCTGGTTGAATGAAATGTTAACAGCGTGGAGCTTGCTGGAGGAGATGTTGCTTGTTCAGGACAATGGGCAGAATGAGAGTTGGTTGGTGAGGAAGGTCAGAGAAGGACATGCTCGCTGGCGGGAGCGAGGACCGCCAGGCAGGCGGAGGAAAGGCGAGGGTCGCCAGGCAGCGGCAGAGGAGGAGGTGTTGCTTGTTCAAGAAGATTGGTCAGACTGAATCTCAAGGGAGAGACAGAGCTTATATACACCCAGCAGCGGTTATGAGTCATGGTGGGAAAACCCGAGAAGAAGCCGGTGACTAGTTCCGTTGCTAAGATACGGTAACATCTGGTTGGTTGCTAGGGAAGGCGGCACATTGGAATGTGATAGCAGGTGGTGTGCAGCTACGCAGTTAGTTTGTAGAGGAGACATCCACTACAATACTCCCCCTCCCCTCCAGGCGGTGTAGGAGACTTGTTGATTGTAGAGTTGCTTAGCACATGTGAGGAAGACCGGGCGGTGCATGCCTCATGTGAGACAACGGCGATGGCGTGATGAGCCGATCGCTGAAATACAACTGTCTAGATACACACTATCTGTGGGAGAAGGGAGAAAAAGGGTGTGTGGAGGCGATGGATGTTGTGCTTCCCTCACGACAGGTACAGGGTCGTCAGATGCGCCTGCTGGGGTGTGTGTGGGCCTGGATCAGGAGCAGGGGCTGGGTCAGCAGAAGCGGTTAGGGCTCGTGACAGCAGCTGGGTCCACGACAGCAGCAGGGTGCAGGACATTAGCAGGGAGTACCTGAGGGAGAAAAGAGGGGGTGTGGAGGCGATGGATGTTGTGTGCTTCCCTCACGGCAGGTACTGCTGGGCCGGGGTCGGCGTCTGAGGCAGGACGGGTGTGCTGGGGTCGTCAGAATGTGGTGCGTGAGGCAGGAAGAGGAGCCGGTGTCTGCTTGAAGACTGGGAGCGTGATCAGTGTCTCCTCCATCCTGTGTGAGTGCTAATCTCCGGGAGTCACCATTGTAGGGGTATCGAGATATTAATGTTGTCTAGCACTCAGGATGGAAGGAAACTCTAATGTGGTTTTCTTGTATAATATATAAGTTATATGATAGACAGTCTGGTGCTGGAGGTGCTGTGTGGTGAGGGGCTGCTTGGTAGAGACGTGCGGTGAGTAGCTTGTTGAAGGAGGTAGATGTGCAGGAGCTTCGTTAGAGAAGATGTTGCCTGTTGCTGGCCTCCTGGTTGAATGAAATGTTAACAGCGTGGAGCTTGCTGGAGGAGATGTTGCTTGTTCAGGACAATGGGCAGAATGAGAGTTGGTTGGTGAGGAAGCTCAGAGAAGGACATGCTCGCTGACGGGAGCGAGGACCGCCAGGCAGGCGGAGGAGAGGCGAGGGTCGCCAGGCAGCGGCAGAGGAGGAGGTGTTGCTTGTTCAAGAAGATTGGTCAGACTGAATCTCAATGGAGAGACAGAGCTTATATACACCCAGCAGCAGCCGCCAGTCCTCTATGAGTCATGGTGGGAAAACCCGAGAAGTAGCCGGTGACTAGCTCCGTTGCTAAGATACGGTAACATCTGGTTGGTTGCTCGGGAAGGCGGCACATTGGAATGTGATAGCAGGTGGTGTGCAGCTACGCAGTTAGTTTGTAGAGGAGACATCCACTACAATCATTTTGAATATAAACATCATAGATTATGCATTAGATATACAAATTTTAGATATAATGTTTACTCTGAGTAAATATGTTATTTTTTGTGCAAAATATATGACATTTGTATTCAAAATATTCCTGGTCTTACAAGGAATCATAATGTCGAATTATATTATCCTAACTTTAGTTTGAGGTATTGTTATTACTAAAAGGTAAATATTCTGGTTTTTCACACATCTAGTAAGGAGGGTTGGTGAGGGGGTGGGGGAGGAGACCGACCGACCATCTGTTACCGTGTGAAGAATATTTTTTTTTTTTTTATTAACTGAAGATATTTGTTTTAGCTCATAAAATTCATACAAATTACCCGGTCAGAATATAATTTACATTGCTGGAATTCTTACAATTTGATGATCATTTTGAATATTAACATCATAGATTTTGCATTAGACATACAAATTTTAGATATAATGTTTACTGAGTAAATATGTTATCATTTGTGTAAAATATATGACATTTATATTCAAAATATTCCTGGTCTTACAAGGAATCCAGCAATGTCAATTATATTATCCTATCTTTAATCTGGGGTATTATTTAATACTAAATGTTAAAATTTAGTTTTTCACCCAACATCTCTTGAAGGGAGGATTGGTGGGGGGTGGGGGGGAGGGTTGGGACTGACCGACCACCTGGCGTGGTTGGAAGAGAGGGGGAGGCAAGGTGGGGTACTTTGATTGACAGATGGTGTCGTGAAGAATATTTTTTTTATTAACTGAAGATATTTGTTTTAGCTCATAAAATTCATACAAATTACCCGGCCAGAATATAATTTACATTGCTGGAATTCTTACAATTTGGTGATCATTTTGAATATAAACATCATAGATTTTGCATTAGACATACAAATTTTAATTATAATGTTTACTCTGAGTAAATATGTTATCTTTTGTGCAAAATATATGACATTTATATTCAAAATATTCCTGGTCTTACAAGGAATCCAGCAATGTCAATTGTATTATCCTAACTTTAGTTTGAGGTATTATTTATTAAAATTTAGTGGTTTTCCCCCCAAAATTTCTCAGAGGGAAGAGCCAGTGAGTGTAGTGTGAGAAGAGGAGGAGGGAGTTGAGCCCATTATTTGAATGGACATTAACTTGGCGACTGTATTTCTCTATTTCTCTTAAGTATTAATTGTGTGCATGTACCATCATAAAATTAAGATGTTATTTTTACTAGAACATAGGTATTGTCAACTTGGGAAAAAAGTGGAGTTTGAAATTAAAGACCCGAGTTTCTGTGGAATTAATCCCTTATATTTCTGTTATTAACTTAATATGAGTTTTCATAACCACAGTGCCCTGTGGGTTTTATTGACCCGTTAGCGAAGGTACTACTGTTGACATGTATGTATATGTGTATATATATATATATATATATATATATATATATATATATATATATATATATATATATATATATATATATATATATATATATATATATATATATATATATATATATATATATATATATATATATATATATATATATATATATATATATATATATATATATATATATATATATATATATATATATATATATATATATATTACTGTATACTATTTCCTATAAAAATGTCATTGAATTTCTGTATATGTAATGTATCTCATGGGGCAAAGGAAGGCTCAGGAACGTAACTCCCGTATTTCATCTATTTCTAATGGGAAAAATTTTGATTAGCTTCAAGTTGTTTCTTATAACGTCGCATTTTCAGGAACGTAACCACGGCATTAAGCGAGGACTTACTGTAATTCTAAATGGGTGTCTCTTAGAATATTTCTGGTGCATTTCAAAGCACGCAAAGGACAGTCATTATCATTGGTATGTGTAAACAATAAATGAACAGTATCACAGTACAAATGAAATTATAGAATGAAATAATAATCTGATTATCTTTACAAGAACTGAAGGAACAGTTAAAGCACAAAAAGTTTTAGAAAATAAAATACAGTACAGTACAGTTTTGTGCTCTTTTATCATGTCTTTTAGTGTTCTCTTTTGTGTTTCAGTCAAGCAAGTTGCCTTCTCTCTTGAAAAAGAAGCTTTACAACCACCACTGATGCTTCAGCATTCAAATTTGGTGCCACAGATTAAGCTGATTTGTTATGTTTATCTTGCCCAAGCCTACCAACCCTTCCGAGCTGGGTCATTACGGAAACTAAATGGTAACCTGAATGTACAAGCTGCTAATGAAGTTTGACGAATCCATTTGTCAGGTTACTAAAACTTTACTCGGCATTCGGAATTGCTCTTCGGACTTGCTGCCCGGAATGTTTAAAAAAATGGCTGTTTATGTGTGTGGAGTAAAATAATACCCACCTGCTATACTTTGGCAGTCATTCTCTATGTTCACACCAATAACCTAATGAGTAAAAAAAGGTGATGAAATTATAAGTACTATATTAACTTTCCTTAAAGTACATCATAGGATTTCTGCAATACATCAGATTTTAAAAAATATAAAATAGGTATCATTTAGTATTCAACATCATTTACACCTTAAAATCTTTCAATACAGAACATTGAAAAATTTTGATATATTCATGAAAATTTCTCATTGAGCGCCTTGGTGATGAGACATGTACACTGTGATTGTTGGCACATCATGAAGCACCTTGCATTTACATCATGACACAGATCCAAAAGCTTTTTGAATGGAAGAAACATATGGGTTTTCCATACAGCTTTCAGACAATATCACCTAGTTTATGTCACAACACTATTTTTCTACATTATCCACATTCATTTGTTATAGGGGTTGTGTTAATACAGGTAGTCTTCACCCAAAGGGAACTACAGTCACTGTTCTGAAGGTTTCACAGATATATGAGATGATGAGTAAACTTGTGTTTTGCATTAGTACCACATTTCCCAATCAAATTAGAACACATCTGCAATTGGTGTTCAATATTACAGTAAATTTTATTTAATAGGTCATTTTGTTCCCTTTAGGTAGAGATTTCTTGAATACCCTTTCTAGATACAATAACCCCTTTCATTAGATTATGTTACAAAACAATGTACATTGTTTTATACATTAATTCTTGTCATTCAGACAAAAATCAAAGGCAGCAGTGCACTAAATACTGTACGTATATACTTAACCATTACAGAATGTGCTCAAAACCGAATCTTTATTAGCTGAATGATGAAACAAAGATATTTCTTCACTACTGTATATAGTGTAAACTCTACTCATATGGTAAGCATTTTCTAAATCTTCACTTACTCATAAACTCTGAATTAATAAGTTTAATAATGGAACTGTATGTTAAAGGTAACATTTGCAGAAAAGACTCATAACACTGCTTCAATTACAATTACAGATCACACAGTCTTTGATATTAAAACATCATTAAGAATTCATTTAATAAATATAAAGGTTTCTAAAAGCCTTCCTCTAGTATGCACTGAATGCAATATGATATAGTACATGCTTTACTTCCAGTTCAAATGCATCTAGAATATATACCAAAAATACAGTTCTTAGTTCTAACTGAGGCTTCATGAAAGCACATTAAGTATGCTAACAAAATTAAATCCATCTAGCATTTAATAAAACAATAAAACTATCTTTTACTACAAACATTATGCACATAAATAATACTGAATATATATATACAAACTCTATTAAATTTAATTACACCCAATATATTATATATGGCCATCACAGAAAGTTTGAGAACATACAACAAACACTTAAAAAATAATTAACTTTCACAAAACAAATAAATCATTCCAATTCTTAAACCTAAACACACTTCTATGAATACAGGTACCATGAATTCCATAATTACAGTTCTCATATGTCATCACCTACTTTTGAAATCCCATAAACAAGGAGGTTAGCCTTGTCCAGGATCAAGTCTCAAAGACTCTTGCATCGAGTGTTTCCTCTTAACTGGTTATATGTAGTAAATGCATCTGAGTACTATAATTACCATTCTCACAAACCAATGACAAATGTAGCTTCACTGAAAAAAGTTATGCACACAAACCAATGACGATTTAGTGGTCATCACCTTCATAAATGGTAAGGTATATACTCTTTATCTTAATTATAATGTTAATGTTATTGATTAATCATTTACAAATTCGAGTAAAAAAGAATTTATTATGACTGAAAATAACAGAATGCACAGGAGATGTTTGTAAACATATACGTGCAGCAACAGCTTGTCGCAACATGTTTTCCTCGGGGTTGAAGGGGCAGGTGGCATGCCAGGTTCACGAGTGTTAAGCTACAATACAAAGATGGCAGTCTAAATAACACTGAAATTGTACTATGACTCCACCATAATTAGATGCTTACTCTATTCCCAATTTAGGATGAGGATTTTAAGGTACAAATTTTATAGAAGCTGAACTGTTTTTTTTCTTTAACTGCTAGACTCCGTCAAAATGAATAACATCCACTAACCTTGTGAGGCCTTGAGATACAATCTGCATCTCATGAGTCATAAACTTAGGGGTGCCTTTCTTATGGCATCTCTGGAATCTAGAGTACCTGTGTTTAGGTACCTTTAGAACATAGGGATGCTTCTATATGTGCTAGGATCTAAAGTCTTCCTTCTGCACTTCAAAGAAGAACACTTGGTCATCATAAAGAAAAAACTGTTGAGAGAAAACAGTGAGAACCGGAGCATATAGAGAAGACCACACTAGAATATAATATGGAACTTCAAGTCTAATTTGTTTATTAATACAGAATATGATGTAGCATTCAGTAAAAGATATTGCACTTTAAAACCTTAAGTTAGACTATTTGACTAACCGCTTCCATCCTAATACTCTGACACTAATGTTTTCTTGTCTTATAAAACTATGATTTATGTCTTTCATCTTTAAATTAAAAATATTTAAATAAGATACGAATATATATCTCAGGCACCAATATGAGTACAGTAACACATTTAAAACTACCCTGTTAGACCAATTCTGGTACAGTATTACTGACCACTCTGATAATTATACATCACCAGGAGGTATCATAACTCAGTATTCAAGTTCATAATGGAAACTCTACATGTCAACAAAGACCCAGGAAAAATATACAATCTATTGAACTCAAATTGGTCAACAATGTCATAAAATGTGACTTGAAAATTTTCATTATTTTTCATAGTTATTCTCACTATGTTCTAAGTGGTCAAAGATAAGGAAGCTCCCAAAGTATCAGATATGAGTACACCCCACGAAACACACTTCAAGGTTTGACCCCCCCACCCATAAAAAAAAAATTGTAGTATCCTAACACAGCTGTGCTTCTACCAAACCAATATCTTTGGGGAATGCTATTCTGCAGCTGAAAACCTTTCCTCAAGGTGAAGACCTACTTCTTTCCTTTTCAGTTACATGGCAGCAAAGGAAGCACAGGATCAGACAACTTTACGTCAGCAGTAAAGGTTACTCTCCGTTCCTGCATTTCATTTGCTGCCATATAACTATTTATCCAAATTATTACTGTACTACTCTTTCCTTTTCCTCAACTTAATACTTTTCAGCTCATAAACTTTTCTCATAGCAATACACTTCCTCGACTTGGTCATTACACCCATCCTAGTTTAATCTTCCTTGAGTTCTCTTCCTTGTATAAACCACCTCATCATTTGTTTTGGGAAACTGTACAGTACTTCCTTCTCTCGATAATTGTTCTTTTTTTTTTTTAGTCTCAAAGCAATGCAAACCAACAGATTTTAAGTTAACTGATTTTACATAAGAATGACCTTAGATTTCACACGCACGCACACACACACACAGGTACTCCCCGACTTACAACGGGGTTAGGGACCGACATCCAGGTTGTAAGTCGAAATGCTTAAATAACATAGAAAATCTAAAATGGGTGTCTCTTTTTCGTCTCAGCACCACAAAACACTCACTTTTAAGCTTACCAGCCATTTTAAAGTGAATTACAGATAAAAATTTTGTCTGTGTACTGACTTTGGGACTCAAAAATACATAATTTGACCAAATTTTGGTATGACTGAGGCAGGTTGTAAGTGCGGGTGGACGTAAATCGAGTAGGTCGTAAGTCGGGGAGAGTGTGTGTGTGTGTATGTATGTATGTATGTATGTATATATATATATATATATATATATATGTATGTATGTATGTATGTATGTATGTATGTATGTATGTATGTATGTATGTATGTATGTATGTATGTATGTATGTATGTATGTATGTGTATGTATGTATGTATATATATATATATATATATATATATATATATATATATATATATATATATATATATATATATATATATATATATATATATATATATATATATATATATATATACAGTGGGATATGCTATAACGAATATAATTGGTTCTAGAACCTTGTTTGTTATAGCATTCGTTCGTTATAGGATTAATCCGTTCCAGGCCCCCAAATACAACCATTTAACACTGAAAAATATAATATTAAATTGTAAAAATTGTAAAAAAGTGCATAAATATGCATCTAAACCCTTGAAATAAAGAATATCATTAATACTTGTAATACAGAAACAATAAATTAGAAAAAAAAATTTATAATGCTCGTAGGAGTTTCGTTCGTTATAGCATTATCAATTTTATAGGTAAAACCGTTCGTTATAGGAATATTCGTAGTAGGATCCGTTCGTTATAGCATACCCCACTGTATATATATATATATATATATGTGTGTGTGTACACAATATATAGTAATATCTCCATTAGCCAGAATCCTTCTTAGCCTGAATTGAAATTTGCTCGGAAGTTTTCTGGAAAATTTCTCTCAATTGCAGGGATGGGAAAAATTTTCCGAGGTTATAAATTTGGTGTTTTCTGAAAATTAATTCTGATAAAAATTCCAGGCACCCCCCTGCCCCCATGTCTGGGAGCAAATTCCACAGATGAAATACTTTACAGGTGCTCCTCTACTTACGAACGAGTTACGTTCCTGAGGCTTGTTTTTAAGTCCAACTTTACTCTTGTAGATACCAAACATATTGTAAAAAATGAAAAGATTATGGATATTAAGTACAGCTATAACCTTTAATACAGCCTTAAAACCTGGCTCACTCTTCTCCTCTTAGATAATGTTTGTTCTATCTGGAATTTTCTTCAAAATAATCCAGTCTCATTCACATTAAACACCTGTTCTGGCAGGTAACCCTCTTCAGTGATGATGTTTGTATCTCTGAAAGTTTGTAAGTTGAACGTTTTTAAGTAGAGGAGCACCTGTACCTGCAATGTGTAATTCAGAAAAATTACAAAAACTCTTTCCACTTTTTTTTTCCAAGTCTGAGAGCAAATTCCGAGGATGAGACAATGCACAATTTCCGGGAAATTTCAAGAAAATTTTCCTAGTGCAGTACAGGGAGTCTCCAGGTTACAAACGGGTTCCATTCCTGATGACATTCTTAAGTCGGAACACATGCTATGTGCATACCGTACTTACAGAACAATGTTTAAAATCCCACTACAGTAGGGTCGGGATATATCGCGACTTAATATAACTATTTCTTTTATATTGCAGCTACCAAAATTATCTAAATTTTCCTATATATAGCGATAATTTTGTTTATTTAGCAAGGGAAATCGGGTAGGAAATATTTCAAATGTACCGCCATGGCAAACAAATGCGTTATTTGCTCACCAGAGGCACCACCGTGGCTGCTCACTCATGCATTCACGCTCGCCCGCTCAGTCTTTCTGAGCGAGTGACGAGAAAGCAGCCGACTCTGCTGCAGATTACGACTTCTAAGGTGAATGTAAATGGATTGCTAGTGACGTGAAAAGTGAAATAAGGATAATGGAAAGCTTAATGGAAATGATTAAATTCTGTAACTAATATTTTTGGTTTGTTCATTTATGATTATTAAGTGAGGGTGGCAGTGTGTCGTCTGTTGTTCACAGGGTGGAACATCAGCTGCCGAGCCTGTTGTTCCCGAGTCTAGTGTTCATTGGTGCTTTAGTTCGTAGAAAATGAACTCGTTAAGTCTTAAGTTTAGTCACTTTTTTGGGCCTCCAGAACCTAACCCTATTTTCCCCATTGATTATATGTAATTATATATCGCGATTTAGTAAATAGTGAACATCTTTGGACCCTTTCTTGCGATATATCCCGACCCTACTGTATATCATAGCCCATGTCCTTAAATACATCTAAAACTTACTTAATTTAAAAGAAAAGAAGAAAAGGAAAGACAAAATACAGAAACTGAAAGTAAAAAATAAGTCATTAGGTAAATAAATCACAGAAAATTTAAAGTTTAACCTTGTTCGTATCAATGGATGTTTGTAAGTCGTACATTCGTAAGTCAGGGATCCCCTGTACCTGGACAAATTATGCGGATGGGGGCTTGTTTCGGGGTTTAAAAGAGTCGTCTCATTACCTGAAATTTCTCGTTCCTGGAAGTGTTCTGCACCAATTGTTCCAGCTAATGAAGATATCACTTCTATATAGTATATACAGTATAGTCTGGATTTACGCGGTCAATTGAACCCATTGAGGTCCGCGTAAAACGAGAAACGCGTAAACGAAATAACAGAACATATGGAATTAATTGAAATAGAGACTGGGCCGACCCCAGACTACCCTTTTTCTTACACAATACCTACGTTGTAGTAAAAATAACATCTTAATTTTATGATGGTATGCACACAATTAATATTAAAGAGAAATACAGTCGCCGGGTTAATGTCCGTTCAAATAATGGACTCAACCCCCCCCCCTCTTCCCACGCTCACTGGCTCCCTCCCTACCCACCCACCACCTTAACGAGAAATGTTTGGGGAAAAAGACTAGGCTCACAGGTTTAGTAATAAATAATACCTCACACTACAGTTAGGAGAATATAATTTACATTGCTGGATTCCTTGCAAGACAGCAAGTAATTTGAATATAAAAGTCATATATTTTGCACAAGATATAATTTTTGCCCTCTTTAATAAAATTCTTAAATTAGATCTAAAATTTGTATGTCTAATGCAAATTTTAGGTTGTTTATATTCAAATTAATCACTATCTTATAAGAATTCCAGCAAAGTAAATTATATTCTGGCCGGGTAATTTCTATGAATTTTATGAGCTAAAAACAAAAATCTCAAGTATAAATAAAAAAATTATACAGTACTTCACCCAGACACAATACCTTACGTACGTTGTAGTAAAAATAACATCTTAATTTTATGATGGTATGCACACACAATTAATATTTAAGAGAAATATCAATAATATTAGGTTTTTTAACATTTACGTTAGTAGAAGAGATGGCTGGGCACACGGGGATGGGGGGTTGGTTCCGAGGCAGAGGACAGATTATTGGCCCTCACCTGTATCATTTGCATCAATTGTATCACTATCCACCACAGAGGCTTGCAGGGCCTCTTTGTCAAACCCCTCAAAGTCCATATCCTCACTATCAGTGACTTGGGCTGGCTGTGGTGGGTGGCGGGTGAAGAACTCGGTAATGTTTTGTTGACTGGGCGACCTAGTGTGCGCCCTGCCCACGCCGCTTCCCGCGTAAATGATGGAATGTACCGTGTAACTAATAATTGCCGGTCTGGCCAGGTGCCGCGTAAATGACCAAACGCGTAAAGGAAATTCACGTAAATCCAGACTATACTGTACTGTATTAAATGAAATGAAGTTTGTGCCCCTGTCCAATGTATAAAAATAGTTTCATTAGTAAAAGTAGTAATGATTACTTTTCCATTTATGTTTGCACTGACTAAATTACAGGTATCTGCCATCTGTAAATGTAGAATTACTGTACAGTATCTGTCATTTGTAAATAAGTAAATGCCTTTCATCTATACCTCATTATACATTACCTTCCTATGTTTTTTTCACTTATATACTGTTTATGAATTAGAGAAAAACCTTAATTTTTCAAAAAGTAAAAAATAATAAAAAAATTAAATAAAAAATCAAGAAACAGCTGTAGACTATTTTGGGTAGCCTTAGAATGCCAAGTAATTGCCAAACTTCTTTGCTGCATCCCCTCACCAGTGTTAGTTTACACATCACTAACACATTTGTTTCAACTCATCTGTTTACAGTGAATGAACTTTACCAAAACCCTGCAAAATGCATAACAAGTAATATTTGTGCCTCTGGTAAAACAATAAAACAAGTAAAAGTATTAATCTAGAGGTTAAATTAGATGTTTTAAGGCATTTTAAAGTTGTTGACATCACCAGAATATAGGTCACAGCTCTACAATTAATAACCAATGACATTAACTGCTACAAAGAACTGTATAAACAGAAGAAGAAAGCTGTGCAGTTGTCTTTGGACCAATATTTTAAATGTTTATCTATAGGTGAAGAGGCAGGCAACCTTGCTGCTTTGTCTCAATAACTCCACCTTTCCCTGGCCCAGTTGGCCTCTATACAAAGTTTTCTTTCAAATCCGGTAAATGTTATCTTATTGACATTTATTGTATATATAAATATTCATTTTAACATATCATAATCTAATTTAGCTATCTGATGAAAATTATGACCAAAAGAGTCCACCAGGAATGTAATCCTTATTAATATCATTAGGTGTATAGTTAACTTGTGTTCACTATATTTGATTTGCTGTACAGTATGTTGAAACTTCAAGAATGCACATCAAACATATAGCAAGGGATGCCTGTATGATTAATTATGTCACAAGTAAATAAGAAATTACCTGTTATCTATAACTAGGAAATTATATTTTACAGTATCTGTGCATGAGTGTCATGCATAAATAAGGATTATATACTGTATATATATTTTATTGTTTTTATCTGTAAATTGGGAATTATGTCCTACAAATGAAAGTAATTTAAAAAATTCTAGATGATATCAATGTATGATTTACTACAGCTAGAGAGAATTACTGTACATATTTTCAAAACACCAATTTATTCCTTCCAGATTCTTTCTTCTATTGCTGTTTAAAACTCAGGATTTTTCATTAACATCTATTTTTTCTTTTAAAATTCCTGACCTAAAGAAAATTCTTTAATCTAAAAACAAAACCCTTGCCTAACCTATCTTCACCAAACCAAACATTTCCTAACATTACATTATATCTAACCTTCCCTAACCTTACTAAACCCTCCCAAACCTCACTAAAGTTTCCCTCACCTCATCAAGCCTTCCCTAAACTTACATTAACGGACCTGCCTGAACCTAATCAAACCTTCCTTAAATAAATGAAGCCATAGAGCTGTTGTGTGCTGTATAAAAAAATTAAGTGGTCCCAACATTTTATTTTCTCAAATACTGTTTCTCAACAATAATTTGCACAACTTAGAGATTTTGTATCAACATTTTCTTAACCCTCTCACATCATCTCATTCATTCCCTCGGTTAAAAAAATTTACACATTTCCTGGCAAGGTAGTTATTCAATAACTAATTGTATTCGGCTGTGCTCCCTATATTCATAGCAAATTTACAATGTATGAATCCCCTACAACATATTATACATGTACAGTAAGATCTTGTATTTCGCGAGTAATATAGACTGGAAAAATTGCGCCAAATGCAAATACATAAACTAATGGAAAAAATAACAATACAGACTGGCCACTCTACATCAACCTCTGATTTTCCCATTTATAACCTCCAAATGATACAAATTCTGCCGTTAATGACCTGATTGTGCTTTCTGGAAACTAGTTTTTAGACCTTCCTCAAGTAATTTAATCACATGCTGCTTATCCTGCATCGAGTACTTGGCAAACTTAACTCCCTTATGATAGTCCCCCTTTTCCTTATTTGGCCGCTTAGGTGGGTCTGTCCCACCCCCACCAGCACGACCCCCAGTAGAGGCAGAGGCCATTATCTTGACTAGACAGGTGGTAGCACCACCCAAAAAATCACACAATAACAGCCCGGGCGGTCGCTAGGATGGCGCGGACTACAACACGATAGTTGCGTTCTTGTAAACCTCTTTTAAGTTCACCACCGGCAATTCGATCACCAGAACGCTTCTTGGAAACATTCTTTTTACCTTGTCTTTCTATATTCATCGCTAACACAGAATTGGAGAAAATAGCGAAAATCACAGAGTAATTGACAGAAGCAGCGCAATTCAACTGATCACGTGATGTAAACAGAGAGCACTGGTGTAAACCGTTATTAGTCCTCACTGCGAAACATTCTTTTTACTTATTCTTTTCATACAGTATTTATGGGTGAGAGCTAAATTTGCAAAAAAAAAAAAAAATTTACAGAGTACCTCTCAAAACAACACTTCACAAACAAAAGACACAAATCAATTGAACATGCGATGGTGAACATAAACTGTAAACATTGTATAGCCCCGCGCCACGCTTAAAATGTTGAGGATGGAATCGCGCTCTACCCAACATTCGCATGCAAAAGTTTGCGTTTTACAAAAAACTTTCCCCTATTCATCAATCGCGTTGCAACCAATTCGCGTTGACAAAACATGCGTTGTAGCAGAAATGACTAACTGGTATGAGGGCTGTGATGTCATTCAAGACGGTGGCCAGCATTCAGCTTGCTGGATCTCACGAAATTCACGATATTTTATGGCAAATATAAGACTTGGTTACATTAGGTAGTGCTCGCAAAATTCAAAAACGCAAAATATGAGATCTTACTGTATATAAAGATGATATTTACTGAAGGAAAGTTGGATGGGTCTGTTACTTTCTAACATTCCTCTACCTTTATAGTTTAGTGTACCCATTCAGTATACAGAGATGAAAAATAAAGAAAACAAAGATGAGGCCTATGAGGTTATTCTAGATTATGACAGAATATACTATGGTCCCTCAGTTAAAGAGCACAATTCGTTCCACAGAGTCGTTCGTTAACCGAAAATTTTTAACTGAATCTATTATTTTAATGGGATATTGGGTAATTGGTTCCAACTGACAGAAAAAGTACATACAAAGTATAAACAAAATACAGTACAGTACACTTACTTTGAGGTGTGTATGTAGAAGGTTCCTGGTTGATGATGATGATGGGAATTAGAAGTAGGGGGTGGAGGAGGAGAAAGGAGAAGAGAAGGAAGTGGGGATGGAGGAGGACTAGGAGAAAGGAGAAGAGAAGGAAGTGGGGACGGAGGAGAAATCGCCTTTCTTTGGACCCATGCTTGATGCAGTAATTTCACGAATAAAATTTTAAGTTCACTAGCTGTAATTAAAGATTATTTTATTTAAATTAACACTGCACTGCACTAAATATTATCAATATGTTAAGTAAATTTCAGAATGACCAATAATTTTAATGTAAAAACGTAAAAATACTCTGTATTCAAGAGAGCGACAAACACCATGTTTCCTCCACTGTAAACAAAGTTAAACTGACGCTTTGGCGGATGAGTCAAACGGCTGATGGGCGCACAAAAAACTAGTTCTCTGTGCTGCATATATTATTATCAACATGTTAACTAAATTTTAAAATGACTAATAATTTTATTATAAAAAATGCAAAAATATTAAAGAGCACAACCATCTTGATATTTACTCCACTGGAAACAAATGTAAACATAGAACCGACTTCTGTACTGGACTAGTCGATCAGCTGATTCTCACAACAAAACGTATTTGTCGTAAGTAATTCATTAATCAAAGTTTTGTTCATTAACTGAATTGAAGATCCTTATGGGAGCTAATTCATAAACCGAAATTTCATTAATTGAACCGTTCGTTAACCGAGGGACCACTATACTGTAATTAGAGAGTTGTGGAGAACTACCAGCTAAAAACACCTCTCACTCCACAGAGTTAATACCTTAATCTACACATTATGTAAACGAATATGAAGAAGCAACAAAGAAAACCTAGTAACTTTTTTTTTTTACATGAAAGAGTTAAAATAATATAAAACTAGAAAAACAAATCACCCAGTTAAGCGATTCAATTAATGCTACCCATTACAACCTTCATGAGTATGGCACTGGACTGTACACATCAGTAAAATATACTCAGTATAGTAATATCTCCATTAGCCAGAATCCCTCAAACCCGGAACTATCTGATAGCCGGAATTGAAATTTTCTCTGAAAATTGTTCCCAAAGCCAGAATTTTCCGGAAAATTCAGGCTTTGGGAACGATTTTCCGAGGGGCACATTTTTCCGGAAAATTCCGAGAAAATTTTCCCGAAACCCACAAAATTTCGGGGATGGGGGATATTTTTCTGGGTTCGAGAGATGATGTAATGGGTAATTTCTGGATCACGCGAGAACATTTTTCCGTTACCCAGAAAATTCCGGGGATGAGGGATTATTTTTCCCAGCTTTGAGAGAGTCGTCTCGTTACCCGGAAATCTCTCATTCCCGGAAGTACTCTGCAGCAATTGTTCCGGCTAACGGAGATAACATACGTGAAGACACACAACTCGGGAAAAATAAATAATTTAATAATATTAAGCAGTAGGTTTTTTTTGGGGATTCCGAAAATATTAGGTCTAAGGGCCAATTGCAAGAACAGTCATTGGGTGTACGACGCCGTTTACGATGACCTTCTTGTCCTGATCTTGTTTCAGGAATACCACCCTTTTGAAGCTCTGGAGAGATCTCGAAGCTTCGATATGTTGAGTACTATTAGCTAATAATTCCCACCAGGAAACTTGTTTCGAGACTCCTCCAAAGCTTCGAAAAGTGCAGAATTCCATGTGTTAAGCGATATTGCTGAAAAAGACCAGGGCAAGAAGGTCATCATAAATGGCGTCGTACACCCCATAACCGTTCTTGCAATTGGCCCTAAAAGCCATTACCAAACCCTCAAGCCCCTATGACAATAACCAAGACATAATAATAAGTAATATACTCTTAAATTTCTGATCTGCATTAGCTATGGGGAGCAACGTTCAGGTGGTTACACCACTCGCCTCCTATCCTAAGGGTCATTGGTTCATGGCTGCAGAGCCCAGACTGCCCATTTGTAAATAGATACCTAACCTTACAGTAAGTTAGGAAAGTGAAGGCATTTGAGGGCAATAACAGCCACAATGTGTCCTTGAGTACTGAAGGCTTAGTATGCAAGGTGCTACATCTGCACTACCCCTAGCAGGCTGTCAGGTGTATGGAACCTTCTTACACAAAAGCTATAATTATTCTTACCCACATATATTTTGAATCTATAAAAAAGAGAAACTGGCCTCAGTTTACTATTTTTGTTAAGGCCTTGTTGAGGGACTATTTGGTTAAACATAACAGTTAAAGATTATGGCAATCCTTTTCATTCATGCATGCTTCATTCCACAATTAACTCAGGGCAGTTACTGTGAATTCTTAACAATCATCAATTAGTACAACTCTAAAAGTAGTACTAAAAACCAATAGTGTGGAAATTTATTAGTTGGATAAGTAAGAGTGTAATCACTTGCTGTTCCAGCATTTTCTGTGACTTTCTACATTTGCCTTGCACCATTCTCCCCCATCAATCATTAATTTTCTTTTAGGTTTGGGATTCCTTTAATCCAGTCCACATAAAAGTGAAAGGAAAAAAGATGATGACATATAGATGAACAGGACGAGTTTTGATACAAATAATGCAATTTCCCTCAGTTTTCAAATAAAAGGAGCAAATATATAGTTGTCATTATAGGAAGGTAGAAAATTGTGACTAGTGGAGACACCTGGCATCTCCTTAAGGTAGTAGGTATCATTTTTCAGGAACGAATCACTCCGACCCAACAAATCGATGTAATTCATTCATGAAAAAATATCACCTACCACCTTGATGAGATGCCCTATGTCTCCATTAGCCACAAATTTTCTCCCTTCCTATGATGCCAAATGTACATGAGCTGAAAGAGGTCTATACAGGAGAACAAGGAAAATGGGAAACAGTTACTAGTCAAATGGGCTTCAATCTTAAGAGGATTCAACCTAACCAGATCATTAGGTCCATTTGACCAGTTGCTAAGTATTATGAAATTTTTAAGACTGTATAACAAGAACACTAAAAACAACTGGAATAAGAATGTACCTCAGCACAATCAATAACCTCACTGAGGAAAGAAACCACTGTAGAAACATCACTCACTGTGATAACACTTGAGATAGTGCTTACTTGAGCAGCTGATACAAGCTGATATAATTTCTTTTTATGTGTACAGTATATAAACAAGCCCACACATATTTATGCATATACGAGTACAAACAAACATGATTGTGACCCTAAAATTATCTGTTATTTGCTTTATTCCTTATAAAATAAAAAGGAAGTTCCCAACAATTTAAAGCAAAATTAACTTTTTTGGCACCTTTACTATACATGATTTTCATGTATTAATCTTCAGTGGGTCTGTGTCACAATTATACATTGGGGTGAGGAGGGCTGAGTCTGAGTGATTGAGGACATGTGGAGCCTCGTTGAACTCATCTAATTCATTGGAGAGGTCAGCCTCATAGGCCAGGAGGAGGTACTGCTCAGACCTCTCAGGCCACAGCATGTAGGTCATAAAAGAGTGGGCCAGCAAGTCAGCTGAGTATGTGAAACCTGTAAAACAGAAGACAGTCAATAATAAGATAAAACTTTCAGTATGAAGAGCGTCACAACAATTCATCCTATCTTCAAGTATGAAGAGAGTCACAACAATTCATCCTATCTTCAAGTATGAAGAGAGTCACAACAATTCATCCTATCTTCAAGTATGAAGAGAGTCACAACAATTCATCCTATCTTCAAGTATGAAGAGAGTCACAGCAATTCATCCTATCTTCAAGTATGAAGTGACATAAAAATTCATCCTATCTTCAAGTATGAAGAGCATCATAACAATTCATCCTTCTTCAAGTATGAAGTGACATAAAAATTCATCCTATCTTCAAGTACGAAGTGTCACAACAATTCTTCCTATCTTCTATCTTCAAGTATGAAGTGGCACAACAATTCATCCTAATTTTCAAGTATGAAGAGTGCAACAATTCATCCAAATCTTCAAGTATGAAGTGAAACAACAATTCATCCTAATCTATCTGTTATCTTTATAAGTACCTCTTCCACTTCCATGTGAGGTGAATCAAAAGGTATGGAAACCTCAAATAGAGGACAGAAGTGAGTGTGGAGGGTGGGGTATAAAATATATAGAAAGCAACATAAGAAAAACACAAGAACTCATAATCTATTCTAAATGCTGATGGGTATCAACTGAATGTTTACATTTCCACAAATCAGAGCATGAGCAGCACAGGCATAAGCTAATGGGGTGCTGATCATATTTAAGCATTTGTGCCTCAATTTAGTAAACCAATCTTCGTAATGTGACTATATTGGAGCTACAGTCAAGAGAAAGTACATTAGTACAGTACTGAAATACCCATCAAGGAGGGGATAAAAGAGGTTATTATCAATAAAATTACTCCTCACTAAAGCTATTGTTTCTCATCACTGGCTTAATTATAATAAACTCACCACATTGTAAAGCTATTCTTTCGCATCATTAGTTTATTATCAATCAATCAGAGCACCATCCTCTTTCTGAGGGTTGGTGACCACAGTCCTCCTCTCTAAACATTTTCAAGCTGTTTTTACCAAAGGTTTTGTATCTCTCTGGGGACCCAGTTTTTAATTTAATTCATTCATCCAAGTCTCTGCTTTCCCCTGGGCCTCCTACACTCAACTTTGCCCATTAATATTTCTGTTATTATTCCCTCATCCCTAATCATATGACCAAAGTCTCTGAAAAATGAGATTGGTCTATTATATTAAGTGAGAAACCAGTAAAAAAAATAAAATAAAAAAATTATGAGTAAATATTTAGGCATAGAGAAGATAAAAGTACATCAACTACAAGCTGCCAACTTTCATCTGTCTCTGGATAGCAACCATGACACTATGGACAACTGAACTTTATCACATGCAAAAAAAAGTATACCAAAAACTAATATAAATTTAAAAGGGTAATGCATAGTATTCCAGGTATAAAAATATTCAAAGAGAAGAAAAAGATCATTAGCTAGTGGTTTATCCAAGTCAGGTTTACATTTAAACTGTGTTTGTTACTACAGTAAAAGTCCAAAAATCCGGATGCCATAAATCCGGACCACCCGAGAATCCGGACTTTTCGAAAACTCAAACTTTTTTTTTTAGCTGGCTTTTGTGTGTGTGTGTGCATGCGTGAGCGCCACAGCTGCACAGCGACAACAAGCGACCACGCGGTCGCCACTTTAAAACGAGCAATCAAACTGTGACAACGTATGTAATTTTGAGTCTTATTCTTTCCATTTACAGAGCCCATAATAATGGCTCCTAAAGTAGATAAACTTCGTTGTGTGAAGAGAAAGAAGAACACGTTGAAATTGAGTGACAAACTTTAAATAATTAAAATAGAACGTGGTGTGAGCAATACTGTTCTAATGGAAACATACAACATTGGAAAATTTCAGATTCAGATTTGCCCCCGAGGGGGCTAGTTTATTGGGCACACCCTTACATCCTGTGCAAGGTGAAGCGCAGAAGCGTTTACAGCGCCCATCTGGGAAGTATGCAAAGTTCATACTTGCCTTTATGACTCGTACATTAAGGGCGTAAAAGCCTGAAGGGTCATAGGTTTTGTCAAGTTACATAAAGTGAGAGAATGATGAGTGTGTGGGGGTAAAGTTCCTGGTACATTTTATCTGTTTATAGCAAAGCGTGGCAGGTCCCTAATAATGTCAAGTGCCAGGCCTGTGACTAGGAGGAGGGATATCTGGTCAGGGAGGGTAGAGGTGTTGGTAACAGCTGGGGACCTGTAGGAGGAGGTCATAGGGCAAGTGAGGATGTAGTGAGAGTCGGGTTGGCCACAAAGTTTACAAACAGTGCGGCCAGGCTCAGGGTTGCCAATGTACTCCCATAGGTACCTGTACCCAAGGCGCAGTCTCATGTATATAATCTGTTGAGATCGAGTCAGGGATTGATACTGTTTGTAGTGGCGGTTGACATTGGAAAGTCTACAATTTATGATATAAAAAAGGCAAAGAATAAAATTCTAGAATTCACAGCTTTTTCTTTAAAACTGCTCGTTTTGATAAATGAAGCATGCTATATTTGCTAATGAATAAACTATCAAAATGTATCTGTTCATCTCTTCTTTATTCCTCCTTAAATTTGAATTTTAAAAGTACTGCCTGAGAATCCGGAAAATCCAAAAATCCGGACCGACCCAATCCCCAAGCAGTCCGGATTTTTGGACTTCTACTGTATGACATATTTGACTGTTTCATTAGTTAGACCTGAGCAGGGCTCAAGTCCATAGTGAGATTCCTAAAGTGGCAGATAAGGCAAAACAACCAAGAAAAGACAAAGATAATAAGAAGAAACAGGACCTGGTTGGAAAAAATGGATTAAACATCCATACAGAAGCTTTTAAAGTATGTTTTTTTACAGGATGTAAACAACTAAGTGCTTACCCAGCTCAACCAAAGATGCACTACAATACTGTAATAAGTGAGGAATCTCTGCATCTTTGAAGGGCTGTGGCCAAGCTGACAGATGTATACTCAGTTGCACTGTATCAATTTTTTTTCTATATGTATTGATTTTTGAAATAAAGTACAGCACCAGTTAAACAAGGAGCTCTAGGGTATTAACCCACAGACTTGATGAAGCTGTACATAAATCTGACGAGCAACTCCATCATGTTACAGATTCAATTTTGAATTGGGGAATCCAAGTGAGTCACTGGTTAAATAAAAAAAATTTAGAGAATGAGAAGACCCAATGGTTTTACCATAATTTTGATCAAGAACAAAGGGTTTGGACAGAAAGCCACAGATCATGCAAAAAATAAATTTTAATGGGCAAGGCAACAGAAACGTAAAGATTGCTGCTAGTATTCTTGAAGGTCACACTGCTTGAGTGGGTTGTTTAAGCATAAAATAATAATGTATAATATGCTATAAATACCTCTTAAGTGGCAGGCAAGAATTTCAGGGGTACAGGAGTACATCCTTTTTTGAAAAGTACTTAACTTGTATACACTACATTTCACTAGAGACTGAGAAACTTTGGAACCAAACTCATTCTCCATTGCAGACCTATTTGTAATATAATACATTTATTGCCCCAAGCAACCAATCTGTATATCTGTACTGTCATGGTTGCCAAGGAGAGATAAAAGTGGGAGAAGCTTAGTCAACCAGGCAGCCTCTAAATCTACACATCACTTGTCATCCACTTACTTAACAATAATTTATATCTCCACAGAGGAGAGATTTGGAGGGCAATGAGTGCCACCACAGGCAGGTAAATAAACCAGACCAGGGAGGCAGCACCAAAGTGCAGGAAGAAGTGTAGCTTGTTGGTGTTATGCTCATACATCATAGTGTTACGCAGCTCAAACAGGAACCACACCATGATGAGCACTCGCAGTGCCAGGGTCAGCCACCCTGGCCACGTCTGATACTCGTCAATATCTTCTATAACATCAACCTCCATCTGTTGCGAATTACAAAAATTACATAGCAAGTGTGAAAAATGTATACAGACAATAACCATTATACGATGAGGTTAGGGGGCCTCAAAAAGCCATCCATAAGAGATTGATCACATATCGATATTAATGCCGTAACTGTTTGTGAAAAATATGCTACGTTCCTGAGCCCCTAAAGAGCCAAAGCCAAAACAAGTTTTATATCCAGCTGCTATAATAATCACCTTTTTCTTTTAGCTGTTACATGCACACACAATCTTTCATACAGAATGTGCAAAAAAACGAGGGTCAGGTGTAAAGTAGAACCTCGATAAATCGAACTAATTGGGGCAAACCCGAGTGAAAAATTTGAAAGTTTGAAGAAAAGCGAATATATGGGGGGGTTGGAGATAACACTGCTTATGTGAACAGTTTAAAGAAAATCAGTTGTTATGTTGTTACTGCACTTCAACAACTAAGGTTTTTAAGTGTATAACAAGGTTATTATAAAAATGAGTTATATCAACAATAACAAAAATATGAAACAGAACTCTCTGGATTGAAAACCACAATTAAGTCTGGTTGTCAACAATTGTTTTCACGAAGATGATTGTTATTTATTGTAAAGTGTTATATGGAAATAACCACTGAATTTGTCTTATGAATGAAGAAAAAACTGTATACTTTATGGCACAGTACTATAAAGATAAAAATAAGAACAAATAAGTGTTGGAGTATATTGTATGTGGAAGACAAGTGTTTATCTGGGGGCAGCTGGCAGAGGGGAGGGGAGGGGGTGGGGGTAGCATGGGTGGGTTGCTCCCTCCCCATCTCTCCCCCAAGATTTCTTTAACACCTCTTTATGCATTTTCACCATAATTCTCATGTAATTTTGGTTCATTTGGTGACAGGTTGATAAAATATTATCCTAAAAGAATCAGTTTTCTTGAAAAAAGAATCCTACACAGAACACCACGAGTCATTTGTTTACAAAGAGCAAACAGCTGATTGGCTTACCACAATGTCTGTGTCAAACACTTACCAGTAATAAATTAGTACAGTACAGCCGTGTATTTATCATCACTTAAAGAATGCTATTGTAGTGTATTTATCATCACTTACTAAGTAATATTGTATTGTACAGTATTTTGTATCTGCATATACCCTGGTTTATACATTAATCATTATATAACACTCAATGGTAGTAAATAATGTCGTTAGGAAGGTATCCCCATATCAAATATTGTACAGTGTGTTATTGTGACCCCCTGTCATAAGCTGGTCTGCTGAAAGCTCTCACAAGAATGCTTCTTGAGTAAATAACTTTGATACAGCTTATCCCTTTATTTTCAAGTCATATTACAAATTACATACAGTACTGTATTGTATTTTTTTCTCTATTACTGAAGATATTATTAACCATGATGAACCATAAACCATAAGAGGCCAATCATATGAGAATATAATAGATTCAATAAATAAATGAACCTGACAAATGTGACAACATCTAATCAGCCCCAGTCTGCTTACATAATCAAGTGTCTTAGTTCTCAGTTGGCCTATAGCAAATCTCATTAGTCCACCATACAGCATTTGGGAAGTGTAGCTCTTTTCCTAAGATTTTTTTATTACTCTTCCCCAATTCTTAAAACAAGTATATATATATATATATATATATATATATATATATATATATATATATATATATATATATATATATATATATATATATATATATATATATATATATATATATATATATATATATATATATATATATATATATATATATATATATATATATATATATATATATATATATATATATATATATATATATATATATATATATATATATATATATATATATATATATATATATATATTATTTCTGGTGACCAGAGCACCTCAGAGTCCGAAAAAAGTAAATTCCAAAAATATCTCCATTAGCCGGAATCTCTCAAATCCGGAACTCCGATAGCTGGAATTGAAATTTCTCGAAAAATTATTACCAAAGCCTGAATTTTCCAGAAAATTCCGGCCTTGGGAACGATTTTCCAAGGGGCACATTTTCTTGAAAATTCTGAGAAAATTTTCCCAGTACAGCTCCTCCCCTACTTACGACAGGGTTAGGGACCCAAATCCAGGTCGTAAGTCGAAAATGCTTAAATAATACATAAATAAATCTAAAATGGGTGTCTCGTTTTCTTCTCAGCACCACAAAACTCTCACTTTTAAGCTTGCCAGCCATTTTAAAGTGAATTACAAACGAAAATTTTGTCAGTACACAGCGCAATCACTGACGTTGGGACTCGAAAATACGTAATTTGACAAAATTTTGGTACGACTGAGGCGGTCGTATGTCCGGGTGGTCTAAGTCGAGTAGGTTGTAAGTCGGGGAGGAGTTGTACAGTAATCCCGTGTTTTTCGCTGGGTTTTTTATCGCAGTTTAAACATTCGCATTTTTTTACTCAAAAATTATATACAGTATAAATAAAGTATCCTTTAAAAACAAAATTTTTAATTTTGCGCCATTTTCGATACTCCCGTGTGGTGCGGCAAACAGACACCACCCTTTCCCGCCTCAGACACCCGCTGCTCTGAGAAGCCTCAGTCCACACGTGCCAACCATTCTGTCAACGCTACTGTGATTACCTCTTCTGTTTGTCCTCCCACGTGCATTCCACATGGCTCCGGGATGTAAGCCAGCCTCATCAAAGGCAAATAATATTAGCAAAGACTCTAAAGCAGGGGTTCCCAACCTGTGGGTCACAACCCCCCCAGGAGGTCGCGGAGGGTTGGCTGGGGGGTCGAGAAGCCTTGGGAGAACTTGGTAGCCTTGGGAGAAGAACTTAGTACATAAGCAGGAACATTACCAAAACTTTCATTTCTCTGATATGCCAGGAACCTAGAACACACAACATAATGTTGTGCCGGTGGAGTAGGCTATAGTTTTCACTCACTCTTTTCGATGTATTACGGTTAGGCTATTAGTGTTCGCGGCTGATAGCAGGGGGTCGCGTGTGTTTCGGGGTTTTGAGAAAGGGGTCGCGAGTAAAAAAAGGTAGGGAACCACTACTCTAAAGTGACCAAGAGATCAAGAATAGTGATGACCTTAATGGAAAATGCAGTTTTATTGGACAAGCTCAGAGAAGGTATGAGCTATGGCTCGAGATGTGGTGAAGACTGACAATTCATTTGTGTCTTTTGTCAGAATACAAGTCTTCAAGCGGAGGAAAGTTGGTGGAAGAGGACTGACTGACTGACTGGCGTGACTGCGTGAGGGCGGGCAGATACCGGGACAGCAGGGAGAGGCTGGCAATGCGGGTGTTGCCGACCTCAGCGATATATAAAAAAATTTATTTACCTGCAACTAAAAATTTTTGTATATAACTGAGTTTACGTTTTTCCATTATTATACTACAATATGATTAGTTTCAAATAATGATGTTAGTAAATGCCGGTACAGTGCATCAGTGATCAGTGTGACCACTGGGCCGTGAGTGGAGAGCATGGCGTGGTTAAGTGCATGACCTACCTGAGCTGTTTGGTGGCCACAAGTACAGTGATTCCTAAGAGCATTCGCAGTTTTGGCTTTTCGCGGGGTTTCAGGAACATGATTCCCCCGAAAAACACAGGAATACTGTCCCCAGAAAATTCCAGGGATGAGGGATTTCTATTCCAGGTTTGGGAGATGAAAATCAGGGACATTTTCCGGAAATTCTGAGAAAAATTATCCAGTGCAGTACCTGGAAAATTCCGGGGATGGGGGATATTTTTCCGGCTTTGAGAGATGAAATAATGAATCATTATGGAACTTCCGAGAACAGTTTTCTGTTACCTGGATAATTCCGGGGAAGGGGGATTTTTTTTTCCGGCTTTGAAAGTCGTCTCCTTACCCAGATATCTTTCAGTCCTGGAAGTGCTTTGCACCAATTGTTCCAGCTGACAGAAATATCACTGTATTGAAGAAGTCCAATCCCCCTCTCTCTCTTCTCTCTGTCTCTCTCTCTCTCACACACACACACTTCATAAGTCTTTAGTGAATCACCACTGCAGGAGTTTACGAACTTTTAAGCACTTAAAATGTTCGTAACCCATAAGTGAATCTGGGCCTGGGGCACCAGTTACCCCAGACAGGGCACGGAGTCTAACACTCTCCTCAAGGAGGAAACCTTCACTAGGAGGCTACCAACTTGCCAAATGGATATTTTTGGTTTTATTCCACAAACTGATACAATTGACCTGTGAACAAAAAAAAATTCCAGGTCCATTACAGGTTGGCCTTCCATGGTACAGAGCACGAGGTATTTTGGAAAATTTGCCTGTTTGAACACACCTGGTGAGATCTCACGGGCAAAAGCATCACGGAGACTGCCAGGGCCAGTGGGCCTCCTGCGTCTCTCAGGCTTGCGGATTTGTCAGAACCTAGAGCCATTTTTTTTTTTACCTGATTGGGCTCTAATGTTGCAACTGATGATCTACAGGGTCCAGGGACCAGTGCAGGATCATCATAGGGGATGATCTGGCAAGCTAAAGGAGTTTGATTCTTCCATAAAAATAACTTCACTCTCCCACCCACCACGGAACTCAACAAGGGGAGCTCAATGCCGATGCTCAATGCAGGGTATTATACGCAGGTAACCACCAGGGGGGGGGCAAGATGGCAGCTCCTAGACCATAGGAGTGCCAGGCCCCCTGATACAGTACCCGGTTAACCCTAGCCACATTGTGACCAGCCGATTGACTTGACCGGGCCCAATCAAGCCAACTGTCTAGCTGGAATGGAGGACCAAAGAGGTGTTACTAGCTGCAGGGCACAGCGTACGGGGTTGCTCAACCTCCAGAACTTCCGTCTCCCAGCATTATGGGTCGCTAGGCAAACATGTGGGAGAGTATTCCAGCCCCGCTTGTTTGGGCTGGAGATGATGCTGCTGGTCTGCTCTCAAAACCAGCAGCAGGATAAGAGCCATTTTGTTTGGACCTTCCCCGGTGACCCACCCAGTTAGGGAAATCCTTCCCCTCCCTCAGAGGAGGGAAGGAAGCCCCCCCTCCCCTCCCCCCTCTGGTACAACTCACC
The DNA here is from genome assembly GCF_018991925.1 of Homarus americanus. NCBI lineage: Eukaryota > Metazoa > Arthropoda > Malacostraca > Decapoda > Nephropidae > Homarus > Homarus americanus. The sequence continues at coordinate 11,296,236 of NW_024735554.1, forward strand.
AGATCATCAGGACTCACAAGCCCCCCCTCCCCAGGTAAGTTGTAATAATCTGCATTAACATAATTGGTACATATGATTGCCTCATGAAGGACATTGCACGTAGAGTGTTGGCAGTGTACTCTTCCTATTCAAAAGATTCAGTCACTTTCATTTTCATCTCTACCAAAACAGACTTTCCTTGTCTCTTGCCATCAGCACCACCCTTGCTATTTTTTGGTTCCTTTGCAATCATGATGATGAAGGTTAATAAGGACAAATCAAGAAATAATAGAGAATAGTCAGTCATTACTATACGTGTGTGCTCCAGAGGAGAGTCAAAAGCAGGAGGTAGTGAACCATCGGAGGTGGCCTGGTATGATGACGTGTTGACATGTTGCGGTTTGTGTTCAACTGGGAATGTTTTTGTGGGGACTAACTGTATTTACATATGTTATTTGTTATGATTTTACAGGTAGGGTCCTGAGTTACGAACAAATAAATTTATGAACAGGTTTCAGGAATGCTACCCGATTGTTACCCAGGGATCTCTTGTACTGTCTTGCTTGCAATGCACGTAAGTACAGCATGAACTGTCTGGCACCCATGCACAGTTTTGTCATCTACTCCCTGAATTATTAATTTCAATTTGTTTATTTCTATTTAATTCCATGTCCGTAAAACTACCTTCAAACATTTGGCATTTGATGTCATACCAGTAAGTGGTGAATATTTTATCAGGATTTGTTTATTGATAACATGAATGATAGTCAAGATAAGATTATAAGACACTGCTGATACACTGTAATATAATACCTGTATTAAACATGCACAGAAATACTGTACTTCTGTACTGTAATATCAAATATGCAAAGAAGTATAAGTTAGCAGCAATAACAATAATCTTTACAATTTTCTCAATACTGTATATGGTCTCACATGGATAAATTACCATAAAAGGAAAGCAGGGCTACTAATGTGAAGCAAGACCCACGATCATATGTAAAAATCTTTCATCTATTGTGTCATATTGTATAACACAAAATTTTAAAGGCACTTTTTTGACTGTGTGTACAAATGCACATCACTTATTCTGTGTCTGTTGGGTTAAATCTGATTTGTTGTGGAGATCCAAGTCAATGAACTGAGTATTGCAGGATAAACTGCACAAATGCTACTATCAAATTGGATTCCATAGGAACATCTAATGGTTGGAAGGTATCCTAAAAAGAAGAAAGTTGAAGAGTTACTGCTACCAAGTATAAGGACATGTGCTCCCATTTAGTCAAGAGAAGTAAGGTAGGTGTGGGAATATACAGAGGACTAGAGAACTTTGAGGTTAAAGTGGGAGTGAGGCAGGGATGTATGATACCCCACTGTAGCTCAACATATTTATGGATGGAGTGGGAAAGGAAATGGAGGTAAAGAAGACTGAAGCAAGAGTGAAACCGGGCCTGGAAGATAGGCTGTGCGCACTTTCATGGCTATATACAGATGATACAATGCTGTTGTAGAGTGTGTTCAGAAAGTACAAAAGGTGATGAAAAACATAAAGGCTAAGAAGGTAATGGTTTTAGAAAGGAATGAATTTAATATTACAAAGAACAGGAAAACTAGGTGAAATCAATATCAACATTATCACAATGAAGGAGATACTTTAGGGATTAAAAGGTTCAAATATTTGGGAATAATGGAAAGTAAAGAAAGGAATAATGGAGAATGAAATAAAGAGAAAAATGTATTAAAGAGGGGTGATTGGAGAGCTGGGAAGCACCATCATGGGAAGGAATGTAAAGTTGATAGTAAAGAAGGAATTCAGAGATAGTACTGTACTATGATTCCTAACTTGTGGAAGAGGAACACAGACTTGCCATGAAGAATGCTCTAAAACTCTAGCCAAAAAGTTGAGTAACTTAAAAGCTGTACCAGGGGTTACCAGAATCATCATCATCCTCATTCACTGTTTTACAGCCATTTTCACACTTGTGGGGGATAGCAGTGATTACCTGAAAGCATGGTGTCCCAGTTGCCATTAAGCAAATTTAGAACAGAAAAGCCCAAGGGTATAAGCTATGGAGTTGCAGAAGACATAAAAAAGCTCCCTGAGATGGTATGGACAGGTTAGAATACTGGAAACAGTGTTAAAGAGTGTCTAGAGATAATCTAGTAGGTCTATTGGGTAGAGGCCTAGAGGGAGACCTCTTACATCATGTTAGGAAAAGGTGTACCAATGCATTCAGAGAACAGGGGTGGGAGTGAAAAAGAGAAGATAAAGGAGGTACTATAAGGTGGCTTGGAGGATTACTGTTGTGGCCCCCCTATCTCTGACCTTTTAATCCAAAAATCATTAGATGCACCATCTTTAGGTAAAATATTTACCTGTTTTTTTAATTTGCTCCAAAGAAAACAATATTATGCCATATAACAGCAGAAAAAAAAAATAAAACCTGCAATGCTGTTACAAAATGAATTTGAAACACTTGTACCATAACCATATGTAACTTTATAATTGTTTCACATGATGCAAATTATCATGTGATAAAGGTTATTTTGCCCCTTATCAGACACAGCAGATATCAAGGTACTTATGATCCATTTCTTACCATATTCCAGAAATAGAGTGTGAGGATGAGGATAGAGTAAAGTCCCCATAAGGAGAACAGCAACAGGCGACGAGACAGCATCATCCTTGTGATGGCCCATCCTTTGGCTAACAGCAAAAGCAGCATCATGAATAATGACTGAAAAAAATTTTAGGTAATTATTTGATCATATAACCATGTAGGATGTATCATAAGACTTATAAGCAACTCTAATGCAAAGAAATTTAAGTTAATCTTACTTGGAAGTATTCAGAGCAACATGAATACTCATCAACTGTGCAAATCAGACCCATGTTGAAGGATGGAAAGCTACACTTCAACAAAAGTTTCAAAGCCCAGACATCCTTTTCAGCTGTGAAGTTCTCTGCAGCCTCATCTTTCTACTAATGACTGAAGAGGAAGCCAGATGCATGAAATCACATACTGAAATGCTGTTTAAGCTCGATCTTTTAATGAAGATTTGATTTGCAAACTTGGAGTCACTGCAGTTACAATATGTTCCTGACTACTGTACAGTATATGAAACAAAATTGTTTAACAAACCCCATTATAATTTAATTCCATGTATCCTCAAATCATGTTGGGTGAAACAAAGGAAATATAGACTTACACATATTGCACAACACTTCATAACTCTTCAATTTGCTCACTAAGATTTGTCAATAAGATTTCTAACTCCTTTGCTCTTCTTTCTTCACTTGTTTATCCCTCTATTACTTTTACTCCTCTCCCACTTTTGGATGGCATGAATCAGGAGATACAGAAACATCAAGAAAGGGACAAAATGGTGTAAGATAGTGGTTTCATAATAAGTAAAGAAAATGACAGGAAAGTGTTAACACAAGTAAGAAAAACAATCACACACACTACTGTACTGTGGTTGTGTTGGAACTATATATATGTCCACCCACACACACACACACACACACACACACACACACACACACACACACACACACACACACACACTCTTTCTCTCTTCCATACAAAATGAAACAACTGTACAGTACTATATAATTTCTTGCAACATTTCACATGAATTCATTAATGCTGTAGTCCAGTAGAGAAATGGGTATAATATCTCCGTTAGCCGGAATCCCTCAAACCTGGAACTCTCCAATAGCCGGAATTGAAATTTTCTCGGAAAATAGTTCCCAAAGCCAGAATTTTCCGGAAATTTTCGGCTTTGGGAATAATTTTCCGAGGGGCACATTTTCCAGAAAATTCCGGGGATGGGGGAGTTTTTTCCTGGGTTTGAAAGATGAAAATGAGGAGCATTTTCCGGAAATTCTCAGAAAAATTTTCCGGTACGTACCCATAAAATTCCGGGGATGGGGAATATTTTTCCTGGTTCGAGAGGTGATGTAATGAGCAATTTCTGGAATTTCCAAGAAAATTTTTCCATTATTCGGAAAATTCTGGGGATGAGTGATTTTTTTGCAGCTTCAAGAGAGTCGTCTCGTTACCCAGAAATCTCTCATCCTCGGAAGTGCTCTGCACTAGTTGTTCCGGCTAACAGAGATATCACTATTTTTGACATAACCCCTTAAGGTTTGTTAAAGTTTTTTCTCACTCGATTCTTGTCACTGGGAGTGGAAGTGATAATTTTTTGCCGAGTGTGTTGTTCTACCCTTGAGCGTTCCGAGAAATTCAAGATGGCTGCCACAATAGTCGCTGATACACAACAGTCCCTATAACTCAACCATTTGACTTAGGAAGATGGTTTTGGTGTACAGTATATATATAGGTTTTGGGATATGAGGAATCCAATGAAACTAGACATTTTAGAATCAGACCACTCATTATTTGTAAATGGCCACAAAACTGTTATTGTGTCATATAATGGTGTGTATAGTGTATATTAAACTAAGTGACATAAGAATGTCATTACTGCCTAAATTTTACTTATTTTAGACAATAAATTACATTAGTTTTTAGTTCACTTAACTTAACTGCCTGTAAGATATAGATGCTTTTCACCGTTCCTAGAAAACACAAAATGTGCTAATTAATACCTTCTTGATTATTTTCAGACACTGAGTGTGAGTAATGAGAGTAATGCTAAGCATAAATTAAGTCAATATGGAAAAGAAAGAAGCTAAGTGTATTTTTGAATTTTGATTTCCATTATGCAAATTATTGTAGGAAAATCAAGAAACCATGCCAAGCAAAAAACAAAAACTCAATCTAAAGGACATAAAGAAACAAATAAATACAATACTTCACTAGACCTTCGGCACCAACTGTCAAACATGTCACTGTCACTCCCTTCCCCATCTTCCCAGCCAGGGTTTGGTGGTTAGGGGCTTACAGTTTTTATCTTATATAATATCACAGACTAAAGTTAGGAGAATATAATTTGCATTGCTAGACAGCGAATAATTTGAAAAAATACGTCATATATTTTGCACAAGAGATAAAAAATTTAGCCTTTTGTATTAAAAGTAATTAGAACATGTCAGTTCAGTGACATTTTATAAGAGAAAAATTTAAAGTCACTCTTGAGGACAGATAAATAAATAAGCACTAGACCAAACTGTCAAACATATCCCCCCAGCCAGTAAACAGATCATTTTGCATCCCTTAATTTAAGCGGTGTTGATTTTTGAGTGTTTGTTTTAACATAATACTACAAAAAACAATGTTTTGTTTATTCTACGAGATGGGCTGAGGTGCATCTGGGTAGACTCTCAGTCTTTTTAGTACAGTATTTTGTGTCTCTCTCAAGTACCAAACTAAATTATTCCATTGAAACAACACTTCGATTTAGAGCGAATTCGGTTTAAAGCAAACTCTTTTGGAACGTATCTCGTGTTATATCGACGTTCTACTGTGCTACACTGCAAGTGCTCTGTGCAGGTTAGTGTTTGGCTGTGTTGTATTTACCGGTAAATGCTAGGAATGGAAGAAAAAGTTTGGTGCATAGACTGCGGGTTGGTAGAGTGGAAAAAGAAGAACAAGTCTACACTCAAATGGTATGTATATGTGAGGAGGAGGGGCTGCATAAATTGATACATGAAAGTGAGGTGGAGAGTGTATGAGAGAAGAGAGTTAAACAGTGCATTGGTAAGAGGGTGAGAGGAATGAAAGCTGTCGAGAGGATGAAGAAAACAGGCAAGAACAAAATAGCCTGGAGGTGTTTGTCATGGCCACCCAGTCTTGGGGGCTCCCTGCAGGTAACACAATATCGAGCTTGACTTGACTTTATTATGACTTAATTTGATTAATGTTCTGCTCTCATTTCAGGTGATGTGTCTTTAAGTTTCCTCAGCGATAACACCTTGCCACTCTCTGCCTATGACAAGATGCACTTCATTTTGACATCCTATAACATGAGTCATTGTCAGAATTTAGCATAAGCTTAACAGGAAATGTGGAAGACCAAAATGGTGAAGTGTCTCACACAGCCCCCAAACTTTGCTCTCTTCTGCCCACTCCAGAAGATTTCTACAAGAATGAGAAGAGGGCTCACAGTCACTGGCAGTTGGTTATATAGCGCCATGCTCTTGAACCTGACCCCCTCAACCACAAATGGACACTTGTGGCAAGCTCCTCTTCCCTTACCCCCACTGTCATCCATCTCAGGGCACCCATTTTGTACCAGATGAATTAATCAGTCTGACCAAATGCAGTTATACCAGTGCAACAAGACCATGCAAATCAGGAAAATTACTCCTGTGTATCAACTGCTTTGACTTGTATACACTTTTGTGCCCGTAAAGTTGGTCCATTTTGTCATAAAAAATTTACAACTTCAGATTTTCGTGATGATTATATTCATTCGAGATGGGGTAGCATAAAGAGAATTGTAAATAATATCTAAGAATTTTGATTCCATTTGGATCTTATGCTTAGAATGTACACTGTAGTCTTATTTTATTTATTATTTCATTCATATTATTTAATTTTAAATATTGGTGTATGCTATTCACTGAGTTTCTAATGTCCTTTATAAGATAGACAGTTTTGCATATTGACAGTCATACTTATTTGATGTAAGCTACACTAATAAAAAGCTGTCTAATAAGTAAATTACTTGCATCACAGGCTTTTCCATATCCAAGAATCTACATTAAAAATATATATACCTGTATATATTTATCATTTTTTATCTCATGATTCAACTTATATGACATTATATTAAGCACAAGAAGTTTTGATGGTCTTATATAGATAATGAGTGATCTGAATCAATTCTTTCTGGTTTCACTGGATTCCTCATATCCCAAAACCTATATATCAACAACAAAACCATCTTCCTAAGTCAAATGGCTGAGGAGTTATAAGGACTGTTGCATATCATCTTGAATTTCTTGGAATACTCAAGGGTACCAGGAACACACCTGGCAAAAAATAATAAATTTCACCCCCAGTGACAAGAAGAAAGTGAGAAAAAATTTAAGAAACATTAAGGGGCATTCCAAAATTCTGCCAGACTATAAGCATACTTGTATGTTACACAGCTGAGTAATAAGTCACCTTCAAGTTACTGTACATAAATTTCTTGTTTTAACTCAGGCATATTACTACACCTCTATCCACCTACTGTGTGATCTCTCCCTTTCTCTTCCTACCACTTTTAAATGTTCTATCAGTCTTCCTCAACCAACCATTAATCAAATGTTCCACATATTCCAATCTCAATATACTGTACTGTACTTCCATCATAGTATCTTTCTAAGATTTTATCAGCTGTGCATATTTCTAATGTCATTCCCTATCCTTTTAACTCTCTGATTACCCTGAACAAGCAAATAAAACTAACTCATCTCACTGTAAAGGACCACATCAAGACTGCAGGCAGTCCCCTCCCTTTCAATAATCCTTAAATGAGTGAAGGGGTGGAGCTAATACAGTTACACACTTTTTCTAGATGCCCCAAAACTTTTAATTCCACACATCATTGGCACCACTGGCCACCTATACATCTGCTTTCATCTTGATAACTCCCTTAAACATTAAACTCTAATTCTAAAACCACCACAGCTGAAAATGAAATGGTTTTAGTCAGGTTTTACTCTGAGAACAACGCTGTATATATAATATGGTTTTATTTATTACCTGTGCCAATATATTGAAAAGATCCCCAACAATGTTCACACCCTCACTTCCTTCACCATCAAATGAAAAGACAAGGAGGTGCAATGTGTCGAACAAGAGACCCGCCAATTGCATTATAAGTGTAGCCGTAAATAGGCGAGTGATGGGGTGGATCTGAAAATAATAAGTCAAAATGACAACTCTGTTAAAAGTACAGTAAAACTGTAATGAGCATTGCAGACTGAGAAGTAAATCTGGCCATTATTTTAGTATACTGTCAAATTTAATAAGAGACCTTCAGTTTATAGACTGATTAAAAAGTGCAATGTAGAACTTAAGTTATTTTGGAAAATATTTGTCTACAGACAGATAGATGGACAAGTGAACAACACCATGACAATAATACCTATAATTTTGATGATCAGGGTAATAAGAGTGAATTAAGATTTCCACGGCACTTGAATACAGGACAGTGTATATTTTCTTACCTGGCGGCAAGCTGCATACACTTGGAGTGGTACTAAGACGCAACCATAGAACACCACACACACAAGGTAGATCTCAACGGTGTCCTATGAAAGATGATCAGTGACAGCAATGTTCAAATTATCCTAAATAATACATAAAATTATTCACAAATATTTAAAAAAAAAATGGTTTAATATTAATGTAATAACTCCTGATCTTTTGGCGCAAAGTAAAATGATTTTTTTTTAAAAGCTGGTGAAAAATAACTACAGGTACTGAGACAACATATTATACTGTACGTACAGTACATTCATGAAATCCTTAATTCACATTTTACCAGACAGTTTGAGATCCCCATTAAAAAAGTCAATTACTGTACTGTGCAGTACAATTAACCCTTGGTTTTATGGGCACTATATACTGTATAATGGAATCCGGTTATAACGGACACCATAAACCTATAGCACAAACCCTCCTGTCCGTTATCTTGAAGAGTTGTCATAGTTAGTCACTGCATAAACACTAACTGGAAGAATTGTACTGTAATAGTGTGTAAAAGGTGAATATGTACGTACCTGTAAAAATACAGTGCAGCACATGAAGTAAGCAGGAGGTAAGTAACAGATAGTATCAACAAGTGGAGCACAACAGAGGTGATGTTTAGAGTGCGGGCGACATGTTCAAACTGAGAAGCCAACGTGGCCTCTCAGACTTTCCCTTTGGTTAATGGATTGTTTACGTCGTATCAAAGGATTATCTGACATTATTGGACAATAGGTTTCAACGGATTTTCAGCTTTAGCGACCATGGATCTTCCCCAATTAGTCCGTTATCCAAAGGGTTTACTGTGTATCTTTTGCTATGGAAATAACACCAACACAGTTTTATAATACAGTACAGTACTGTTTTTATCAAAAGACACCTCTTTACCACCAGATTAATTTGAATACAGTATATAAATTTTAGAATGACATCCAAGAGTGTTCTGTACTGACCACAGGAATAAAATTTTAAATGACATACAGAAGGATGAACAAACAAAGGGACTAGCTAGCTAACTGATCCCATTTACTTCTATTTTCCCTGCAGGAAATAACAAAACTAATCATAGGTACCTCTGGAAAACTGACCTGTTTATCAAATGAAAAATGATATTCAAAGGGATTATGGTCTGCAGCGTTGGGTTTGCCATTGACAATGTTTAAGTCGTACTCCATCTCCAAGGGCCAGGGTACATGTTGCCATGCACATGAGGAGTTCCTCATACAAGCCACTAAGCTGAGGTACCAGAACCTGTAACACAACTGGTAAATCATTTTCACACCCTAACAAAAACGTACATCACATCTCCCAAGACAGGACACTAAATTTGTGTAGATTCTAGAGAGGAAGAAAATACTGACAGCTGTACAGTTTCATCAAGAGTAAGGTTGGAACTTGAGTGAAGTAAATTTTAATATTCCCACCATGATTTAATGTGAAAAATTTCAAAGTCCAGTATACAGTAGACTATACAAGTACAGTAAAAACATTTCTTGCATAATTAAAGGAGGAATTTCATTTATTTGTACTATAATCATATATCACCCATTCATTCTCAACCCAAATTATCACAAGCATATATATCTCCACTCCCATATCTAAATTCACATCCAATGCATTTAATGAATAACCATTCCCATAGTACAATATATACACACATATACAATACCCAGTAGGTAGTAGGCAGCTACCAAACAGGGAGGTACTACCGCCTGGGAAGATATTGAAAGCATAATGTGTTGTCTAATGGTAGACCCTGCTGCTATATGGCATCACGAAAATTGTGACCAAGTCCCAGGTTGCTGATCTGTCTTTCTGCCTCATTCACACGCAATTGCAGTGTCTCAACTGTCTCTCTTGATCTGTTTTATTCATTCTATTTTATTCTCCTATGTCAGTTGATATTAATACTGAAGCGGGGCCTTCTCGGATGGGACCCACTGGTCGGGAAGCTTGTGGACCCAAGGGCCGACCTGATCATCATCAAGCTACTGGGGCCTCAATTGACGCCACCGCGGTTGCTGGAGGATCGGCTTTTTTCACACTTCATTTTTCCAACATTCGCGGACTGAGATCCAATTTTTCTTCTGTGGAGCACCATCTATCAACCTCTTCCCCCGACCTCTTACTACTCTCCGAACTTCAACTGACCAAAGCAGCTTCACCCAAACCTTTTCAAGTCTCTAACTACAACCTTTATACCTACTTCCGTTCTAAGGGAGGTGTATGCGCCTACTGCAATACACGTACACCTATAGCTCGACTCACGGATCTTGAATCTCCCCTTTATGATGTCATCTGGCTCAAAATATCTCTACCTACTGTGACTATTTTTCTTTGTTTCCTATACTGTTCTACCAACTCTACCAACTATTTCGAACTCTTTGACTATCTCACTTCTTGCCATAAGTTGTTGCTATCCACACACCCCAACACCGAGATCCTCTACCTAGGGGATTTCAATGTACATCACAGAGAGTGGCTTGGCTCTGCAAGGGATGACCCAGGTGGAGCTGAGGCGCACTCTTTTTCCTTACTTAATGATTTGGAACAAATAATCAAACACCCTACACGCGTTCCTGATCGACACGATCAACTTGCTAACATTCTTGATCTTTGTTTTACCTCTAACCCCTCACACTATTCATACTTAATTTTTGCCCCCTTAGGGCCTTCTGATCACAACCTTATTTCTATTAAATCAAACAGGGCACGACCACCTCCCCCACCCCCCTCTACACGTCAACTATGGCACTATCGGAAGGCAAGCTGGCAATCCTTGCGAGAATTCTTCACCGACTTTCCTTGGGATGAATGTTGCTTTTCCACTCGGGATGCCTCAGTATGTGCTGACAGCATTGCTGGGGTTATACAGGGCGGTATGAGTGCATTTATCCCATCTTCTACCAAAACTTTCACATTACAATCATGGTTTGATCGCTTCTGCTCTCATGCTTGCAGGGTGAGAGATAGGGCATATCGAGCTTTGAAACTTTCTCCTTCTCCTATTACCCACACCTCTTTCATTACTTCTAGGAATCGTTGTAAGGCTGTTCTTCGTAGGACCAAGCGGAATTTTATTAAAAGAAAGACTGCTGTCCTGACTAATTCTTCTCTAGTAAATCCTTCTGGTCCTTAACTAAAAGCATCTGTAACAACTTCTGCACGCCTTCTTTTCCTCCCCTCTTCCGTCCCAATAACTCTATAGGCAACTCTCCCCCTGACAAAGCCAACCTCTTTGGCACCTTATTCTCCTCTAATTCCACCTTAGCCGAGTTCCACTCTATCCCTTCTACCCCTGCACCTCCTACTAAACCTATGCACTTTCCTATAATCTCCACTCGCAGGGTTGCCGGTGTGTTATCCAGGTTGGATGTGAGTAAGGTGCATGGACCGGACGGAATACCCCCTCGTGTTCTGAGGGAGTGTGCTGAAACCCTGGCCCCTGTGCTTGCTCGCCTCTTTCGCCTTTGCCTCAAAACCAAAACTTTTCCTTCTTCTTGGAAACATGCCTTGGTTCAGCCCATCCCGAAGAAGGGTGACCATTCTAATCCCTCTAACTATCGCCCCATTGCCCTAACTTCATCCCTCTCTAAGATTTTCGAAACTATCTTGAACTCCCATTTTCTCCGTCACCTTGAACGCCTTTCTCTTTTTTCGGATCACCAGTATGGCTTTCGCCAGGTGAGATCTACTGGTGATCTGCTCTCCTATTGCACCCATCTTTGGTCATCCTCTCTTAGGGATTATGGGGAAACTTTTGTCGTGGCCCTCGACATCTCCAAAGCATTTGACAGGGTATGGTACAAGTCTTTGCTATCTAAACTTCCCTCTTTTGGTTTCTCTCCCCCACTTTGTTCTCTCATCTCTAGCTTCCTTGAGAACCGATCCATGGCAGTTGTTGTCGAGGGATCGATTTCTCGCTCTTTCTCTACCAATAGTGGCGTCCCACAGGGTTCTGTTCTTTCACCGACTCTCTTCCTTCTTTTTATCAATGATTTACTTCACACTACAACTAATTCTATCCATTCTTACGCCGATGATTCTACTCTTCACACTTCCTCACATTTTCCCCTTCCTCCTAACTCTCAAACTAGATCTGTTTCTAGAACTGATATCATTACTTCTATCAACGCGGATCTGTGCAGCATCTCTGAATGGGGAGATACAAACTTGGTTAAGTTCAATAGTAACAAAACTCAATATTTACCAATTACACTTTGTAAATTAGACGATCTCCCACCAATTACATTTCAGGACGCTATCATCCTCCCAAATTCTGAAATAAATATGTTAGGCCTCACCATTTCCTCCAATATGTCCTGGAAATCACACATCCTTAGTATAACTAAAGCTGCCTCCCGAAAGTTGGGAATGCTGTACAGATGCCGCAGCTACTTCACTCCTGAGCAGTTGCTCCAAGTATATAAGGGATTCATTCGTCCTAACTTGGAGTACTGCTCTCATATCTGGGGTGGCTCTTCTTCTGTCCAACTATTAGATAGGGTGGAATCAAAGGCATTTCGTCTTATTAACTCTCCTCCTTTAGTCGACAAGTTCTCTTCCCTTTCTCTTAGCTGCAATGTTGCTTCACTCTCTCTCTTTTACAGGTACTTTAACGGGCAATGTTCAGTGGATTTGGAATCCTGTGTACCGCCGGTAAGGCCGTGGGTTCGTAACACACGTCTTGCCCGTGGTGCCCACCATTTCTCTGTGGATGTCGGTCACACGAGAATAACCCGTTATAGTACCTCCTTCTTTCCTCACACAGCCAAACTGTGGAATGCTCTGCCTTCTTCTGTGTTTCCATGCTCTTACAATGTCTCAATTTAAAAAGCTGGTTTTCCGGCATCTTCGTGGTGTTGATTAATACAGTATAACCTTTTTTCTATGTTTACAATTTCTTTCCGTTCTTCCCCCCTTGTATTACTGTATTGTACTGTACTTGCATCCTATGCCTCATCAGAAATTCCAGTCAAAGCAAAAATTATGACCTCTGAATAATGATCTCAATGCTCTTGACATAACATTGTCTTATAATTTGGGAATGATATAACCTTTCAATATGATATAACTCTACTTACATGTCACCCTTACAATAATCACTCTTGACATGATATTACTCTCCTGACACTTAATTACTGGTACCCTTCTAAGATAATATCACTTCTGAAGATAACAAACTTAGCTATAACAGACTTGTTATAGTAGGTACGGTAGTAGGCAGCTATCTAACTGTGAGGTACGTATTAGAGCCTGGGAAGATATTGGAAGCATGTGCTGTTGGTGGGGGAACCTGGCGAGCACAGCGAGCCCACCCACCTTTTTTAAGGGAGGGGGGGTTCTGTAAGCCACCTGAAATTTTTTGGAAATCTGACCAATGTCATGGGTATTTTGAGGCCACTTTGAAGTTATGTGCACCTGATGTTAATAGATATTCTGATGTCAATAGTAATTACTTTTTACTATACAAAGACAATTGAGTACAATACTGAATTAAAGAAAAGGTATTGGAGTTTTCTGATGAAAAGGGGGGTTCAGATCCCCTGGATCCACTCTGAGACCCTGCTGCCATAAGGCATTACAAAAATTGTGACCAAGTCCCAGGTTGCTGATCTGACTTTCTGCCTCATTTACACACAATTGCAGGATCTCAATTGTTTCTCTTACTTTGACAACACAACATACTGTACATAATTTCACACATGATCTTTTTTTCTTTTTTTTGTACTTAAGTATAGTTCTTTATTATTATTATAGTGTTTTTACTATAACTGTTATTTATTATTACTATATATTTTCGCCCCCAACCCCTGATACAATAAAATAAAAAAAAACTCAGGCCAGAGTTCGACCTGCCAAAGCTGGACGATTTTATTTCCCAGGAAAATCATTGACTTCTTGCCAGGACATGACACAGATGCAAACATCTTTCACAAGCTCCCCATCAGAAGACAGTTTCTCTCTCTTGATTATTGCTTCGACAATTAAAAACTTAACTTGGCTGTTGCGTCACAAGTCTGGTTTCCAGTTTTGAAGAAAGATCTCTGCTCATCACTTTTTGTATTAATGAGTCCACTTTTTTTCGTTTTTCCAATGAGGCTGTCAAATTTTTTTACTGTTTTACAGAAAAAAATGTCTCATGATATTGTAATTCTAGAAAACAGTTATCGTCTCTTGACATATCAGACAATATAGTGTAGTGGATACTCTCCCCTACAACGCCGATTTGTTGCTGACCGGCCGACCCCGCGGCGAGTTCCTCAGACCAAGCCCAGCTTTCGGAGTGAGCGGTAATTGGCCAGTTTCGGCCTTTCACCTCAGCCAATCAGCAGCGCCACTCACTTCCGGCGGACTTGTATAAATAACCCCAGCCTCGCCGTGAAGATTATTCTACTCAACGCTCTCAAACAGACAAGACCTCCTCTCAACAAGCTCCTCACCACACAGCAACTCCCTAGCACTGCATTGTACATATAATATATTTTATAGAAAAATGCCATTGTGAGTTTCCCTTCTCACCTCCATCCTTAGTGCAAGATTTCCTACAAGTAAACGCTACAATAGCTCCGTTGCGGACAAGTCTTTGAACAGCAATAATAGCAACCTGCTCTTTATAATATTAGATATGTGATATACAGTCCCGCACAATAAGGACACTCGTGTGCTGATAGCAGTGGTGGGCACAGCTTAACAAAAAGTTAGCTTCGCTAACCACTAATCTGCCAACTAAAAAGTTAACTTCGCTAACGCTAAACCGCTAAAAAATTAGCGGAAGCTAACGCTAACCGCTAACTTTTATTATATGAATTTAGCTTCTTTTTTTGTGGGGTGCTCTAAAACCCTTAAAAACAGACCTGGAGAGCTGAAATTTTCATATGTTATCTTGTAGCTTAGACATAGAGCTTTCCAAAAAGGTATAGCATGCCAAGATCAGATGATGATCAAGGTGTACACAAATAATTAAATGAACAAATGAAATTAAACATTAATTTACATCAAGTTTCAACATACACTTTATAATATTTATTTACTGTATGAAAAGACAAAGTATTAAACGAATCCAAAAACTATAGTACTGATACTGTATAGCATAGGTAGCAAATAGCATCATGCCAAGATCAGATGATGATCAACTTATCAAGGTGTACACTGTACACAATTTCACAAATAATTAATTTGCATTCTCATACAACCTATCGGCCTTATTCAATATTCATGTAAATATGCAATACCAACCACATACACATTATATCAGTGCATTTTTATATAACTTATTGTTGGTCTTAGTCATGTAAATAAACAGAAAACTCTAAACTTTAATGAAATGTAAGTTTTTAGAAAATTTTGTTTGGCGCACACCTTGGATGACATCCTGGTTATGAACTTATGCAGTACTTAGCATTACCAAATATATTGACAAAAAAAAATCTTAATTAAATTAACAAATAAATGAGAAATGAAATTATACATTAGTTTACAATTACATTCTACGATTCTTTCAACATACACCGACAGTCTTCACCTTCCATAACAATAAACGATAACGTACGCTGCTGTCGCTGACACTGTAAGACTGCTTAGACTGTCCGTAACGTGACAACGTCATAAGTGAACTGAACTCAGAACTGTGGAATTACACAATGCTGCTCAGCTGCTGCAGCATGACGTTGACAAATCATGTCTTGTCACGTTTACACGTACTAACACGCAGTCAGCCATGCGTGCCTGACTGGCTGTTGGAGACACGCGTTGCAGCGTCACACGCTCACAACAGACAGGAACAAACATGTATAAATTTTGTTAGCGGACTTAAAGTTAGCGGAACTAAATTTAGTGGAAGCTAATTGGTCATGCTAATGGTTTCCAAAGTTAGCGAAAACGCTAATCCGCTAACGAGAAAGTTAGCTTCGCTAATTGGCGGTTAACGGAACCGTGCCCACCACTGGCTGATAGCGACCTCAGGCTTTTTTTTTTATGGGATTAGCCCACCAGAGCACAGGTCAATGACCCACATAAGGGCCTGGGGGCAAAAATATTATAATAATAATAATAATAATAATAATAATAATAATAATAATAATAATAATAATAATAATAATAATACGTAATAATAATAATAATAATAATACGTAATAATAATAATAATACGTAATAATAATAATAATAATAATAATAATAATAATAATGTAAGAATAAATAATAATTAATAAAAAATTACAAACAATTACAATAAATATTAAAGAAAAATATATTATAATATAATATTATTATTAATACCGTAATAATAATAAAAAAATTATCAATAGTGAGAAACGATATATGTTTGTTGTGTTGTCAAATTAAGAGACACAATTGAGACCCTGCAATGTGTGTAAATGAGGCAGTGTAGTGGATTTCTCCCCTACAAACGCGTTTGTCGCTGAGTAGCCGACCCCGCGAATTCCACAGTGTGTGCCTCGTGGTCTAGGTCAACTATCTACCCACGCCTACCTCCGCTATAAAAGACCTGACCTCGTGGTGACCTGTCCTTTTTCTACCTACACCAACCAGCCAGCAACAACTCCTCCTCCTCCGCCTGCCTAGCAGTCCTCGCTCCCGCTGGCGACCCACAAGCTGTCCTCCTCTGAGCACCCTCACCAACCAGCTCTCTCTACATCACACTTGTAACCATGCTGCCTTCCCAGCACCAAGCTGCATTGTACATCCAATACAACATGTATACAGAGAGCACATTGTGAGTTTCCTTTCTCCATCCCATCCTGAGTGTGAACCAAACAAACCCATGCCCCACAGCAGTCAGATCAGCAACCTGGGACTTGGTCACAATTTTCGTGATGCCATATGGCAGCAAGGTCTACCGACGTGCAAGAAAACATCATTAACATGTACAGTATAAGAAATCCAACTGATGCTAGACAAAAAAATATATATTAGGAATTTCTTCTTAATGGTAGTTTAAAAGGAGAGTAAAGGTTTGGTGTGTGTTGCGGGAACCGCTCAGTCGCTAAACCCAAGATTGATTAACAGAATTTTACGACAACGTATTAGAAAACACCACAATAAATGCCAGGTGTCGCTATCTGCCCACGAGTGTGTGCTAGTGTCTGTACATTATAAGACAAATATAAACTTAGGAGAACCCGGTAAGTGAATTAGCATCTTTTATTTACATTAAATATTCATTTTTCTTGCCTTAAAATTATTAGTAAACAATTCTTATTTTCCTATTTGAGGACAATTAGTTATCCAAATATCACATGTCATATCACTTGTAACATATCACCCTTCTGAAAATTCATCTACTGACAAAATTACTCGGCTATCATATCGCCCTTCTAACAGTCCTTTTCTCATATCACCTTATGATATAATATTATCCTACTGACATGATAGCACCCTAAGTAGGGGTGCACTAAGAAGACTGAGGCCTGATAGTGAATATTTTCATTCCGGTATCCAACCGGATAGCATATACTATCCGGCTAGATAACGGAAGGAAATAAATGGAATAGGCAATAACGACTCTTATCTATAATCTCTTCTATTGTTGTCCAAATGGTGTCATTGTTAGTCTTCTACAAAAAATTTGGTTAACTTTTCGTATATATATATATATATATATATATATATATATATATATATATATATATATATATATATATATATATATATATATATATATATATATATATATATATATATATATATATATATATATACAGTATCCTATAACGAACGAATGCTATAACGAACAAGGTTCTAGAACCAATTAGATTCGTTATAGCATACCCCACTGTATTTTACAAGGGTAGTCAACATATAAAACCTTTTGACTAATAAATTTTGCATGCTAAGTGAAGTAGTAATCACCTGCTACCAAAGAGATGCAAAAATGTGCTTACACAAGTATTCAAATAATGACAATAAGAGAGAGTGGACTAAACAACGATCCACTAAAGCCAGACGGTTTACATAAACATGAAAATCCACAAAAGATACAAAGTTACTGAAAAAATATCAATATTCACAACACAAAGTAGAGATGAATATCCAAATTAGCAGAAGAGGAATAGGACTGTGCCTTGTGTCACTTTCCTCTTTATAAGTCATTTGAGCCATGAAGGTACACCCAATTACCATGAAGATTGTTTTATTCACTTTTAAGTTATTTCCACTATGGCGCAGGGTGGCCTGAAACAAAAACACGATCGCTGCCATTTTTATTCCTTCATGTTATTACGGTGCAGGATAACTTAGAGTACTGTACCTATTTATATACTGTGAAGACGTATCCCACTTGGCACACGGCCAAAGAGCATTAAGCCAGCTTCAGGACACATGTGTCTCAACTACGCTGTAAGACACTTGCATGAAGCATGTGCCAAATCAATAGAAGCTTAAATTCAACTGAACTGTGGGTACAGTATTGCCATGTCATTCATGAGTACTTGCTTGGTCGCTTATAAGGAGGGAATATTCACGTAAATGTTTAAAGATAACTTAAGGATAGTGATCAGGAGATGACTGCAATATTGTACTAAGCAATGCAAATGAGAACAGGAAAGGAAGCATACTACTGCTATTAATGTCAGTACAGTAGAATAAATATAAATGTAATAATAATAATAATCGATTAATAAAATTAGTATACAGTACAAGCACTTCAACGAATATTACTCGTATAAAAAATGTAATTAGCTTATGGCCACACCACTGGATGGGGCAGTGTTGAAGCCTCATGTTTAAGAACCCATAGCCATAAGTACAAAAACTGCCAGAGCTAGCCTCTGAGTACAAGCTGTGAACTCATGGAATAACCTGCCAGTCAATGTTGTGATACTGTATCACGAAATGTGAGCTTATTAATGTCTAGGCTTTGACGAACACTGTATACATGCTTAGAACAGAGTGAGAGGTTTGAATAATAGACCAGGTTCTTTGTAGACTTTACTCTTGCAGCGTCAGACAGTGACTGGCAACCCAGCGCTGCCACAGACAAACTCCGCTTCCCCACATGGGAAAACATATCGTACGATGGTACTCCATCTCACATCTCCCCCCAAGTTAAAAGGAAATGACAACACACACTTGAACTAACGAAAGGAAAACAATGCAGTCATAAAAAACAATAATGCAAGAAAAAACAGTCAAAGAAAGAAACACAAAAAAACTCTAAACAATTTTACACCACATACACTACACCAAGTAGTCAGCCAACCAACCCGGGGGCCTCTCCCGAACCTGGCCACGCCCGACTGGGGAGGGGGAGGGGCGGGGGATGAGGGCGTGGGTATGGAGGGCACCGCAGAAAGGGAGCCAGGAGGCATAGCGTGATGCACCACCTATGGTAGGCACAGGGGTGGCGCCGCATCACAGGTGGCGCGTCTGTTGCGGATAGACACCCTGCCACTGCCAGTCAACCTCACGGCATACAGTGGTCCTTCGGTTAACGAGCACAATTCCTTCCAGAAGGTTGCTCGTTAACCGAAAAATTCGTTAACGGAAACCATTGTTTCAATGGGTTTTTGGGTAATTGGTTCCAGCTCACCGAAAATTGCCTAAAGTCAACAAAAAAGGTAGTAAAGTACTCTTACTTTGAGGTGTGTATGTAGAAGGCTCCTGGATGATGATGCTGATGTGAATTTGAAGTGGGAGGTGGAGGAGGAGAAGGGCGAAGAGAAGGAAGTGGAGGTGGAGGAGAAGCATTTTACTGCTTCTTGGAAGGTGAGTCACCTTCCATGAAAATGTCAGGAACCTCTGGACTGACAGACTCTCCACCAGGAACATCCTCTCTCCTTCTTGAAGTGGAAGGCTGAGGGCTAGCATCTTGTTCCCGCTGCCTTTTACTGAAGCAGCTGTCAATTTTTGTCTGTGGGGCATCTCTCCTCCTCATCATCAACTGATGCTTAAAGAAGGAGGCCACTGTGTCCTCAACATGACACAAAGCTTGTTCAGATTTTTCCACATCTGGGTGCCTTGAAGCCAGTTTCCTGAACTTCTCCCAGTGGTGAAAAATATCTTTCAACTCTGAAGTTGACATATGGTCATCACTTTCCATTTCCTCCTCACCACTGTCAGCCTCTAAAGTCTCATCCAGTTGCTGCAAGTCATCAGGAGTAAGTTCCTGCTCATGAGATATCACAAGCTCTTCCACATCATCATCCTCCTCCACTTCAACGCCCAATGACTGACCAACAGACACAATCTCCTGGTGCAACTCTGTTTCATCCTGAAAACTCTCAAAATCATGGACTACTGATGGCCACAGTGCTTTCCATGAAGAATTGAGGGATCTAGTGGAGACTTTTTGCCATGAGGACACAATCAATTTTACAGCCTCCAGGATGTTAAACTGTCTCTTCCAGAACTGTGCCAGTGTTAGTTCAGGATCAGTGGAAGTTGCCTGATGACACCACCTGAACATTTTCTTCATGTACAACTTCTTGAAGTTGCTGATCACATTCTGGGAGGCAAAAACAACACTTTGACAAAGTCAAACTGAGACTCCAAAGTGCTGGCAAGTTGAGGGTCATGACCAGGGGCATTGTCCATAAGGAGAAGAGCCTTTAAAGGGAGTTTATTGGTGGTCAGGTAGCTCTCCACAGAAGGGCAAAACACCTCAACAGCCCATTCATTAAAGAGCTGTCTTGTTACCCATGCCTTACGGTTGGATTTCCAATAAACTCCAAGCCGTCCTCTTACCACTTTCTGTTGCTTGAACACCCTGGGGTTCTCAGAGTGGTAGACAAGCATAGGCTTCAGTCGGAAATCCCCTGAAGCATTGGCACCAAGCAATAGAGTGAAACGGTCTTTCATGGGTTTATGCCCAGGTAAAGAGGCTTCATCTCTGGTGATGAATGTTCTTTTGGGCATCTTTTTCCAGAACAGCCCAGTTTCGTCCACATTGAACACATGCTGTGGAAGATAATTTTCTGTTTCCATCAGTTCTTTAAATTCCACTAAAAACTTTGCTGCTCCTTCCTTATCAGCACTGGCAGCCTCACCATGCCTAACTACACTAAATATGTCACTTCTTTTCTAAAATTTTTCGAACCAGTCCTTGCTGGCCCTAAAATCTTCAAAGCCTGTGCCTGAAGAACCAGGTTGATCTACCTTTAAATGTTTGTATATTTCCCTGGCTCTTTCACAAATAAATTCAGTAGAAACTGAATCACCTTTCAACTGTTTTTCCCTAATCCAGATGAGAAGTAACCTCTCTGTTTCTGCTATTAGGGATCTACCTTTGAACACTCTGGTAGATTTGTCTCACTTTCACTTCCTTGAATTTATCTTTCTGTGCAAGAATTGTCGACACAGTTGATGTCGACATGCCATATTCTTTGCTTCGCACATTTAGTCTAATGCCTTCTTCATGTTTTCTAATTATATCCTGTTTCATCTGAATTGAAATCGTTTTTCTAGATTTCTTGGAACCCATGCTGGATTCAAACACAATCTCAACACGTGATATTTTAAGTTTAATTGCTGTGAATAAAGAATATTTTCTTTAAATTAACACCGCACTGCGCTATATATCATCAATATGTAAAATAAATTTCAAAATGACCATTAATTTGACTGAAAACACAGAAAAAATGCATTTATGTTGAAGAGAGTCTGAAGCAAGATGTTACCTCCACTGAAAAGACAGAGACTGACGCCTGTTTGGTGTGTTGACAGGCTGTTTGGCGCCCATAAAACTAGTTTCCTGTACTGTACTTCAATTATGTTCAATAATTGTTAAAATGACTAAAAAATTTAATATAAAACTTTTTAAATGATTGAATGGTACAACCTTTTTTATATTTACTAAAATGGTAGGGAATTTAAGCCCTAGAACCGATTACTGTATTGGCGGACTAATACGACAGCTAGTGTGCAAGCGAAAACATGTTGGGGGCCGCTCGTAAGGAATTTGTTTTAATCGAGGGAATGCTCGTTAACCGAAGTTAAGATTCTTATGGAAGGTAATTCGTTAACCGAGAGATCATTGTACTGCCTGTGAGGGCGGGCTTCCACCACTATGCCCATCCTGTCCCAGAGCTTGGTAGCAGCGTCCTGCACACGCACCTGCGCGCCCACGGCTAGGGGAGCCAGCTGGCGGAACACCTCCCCCCGCGACAGAACGATCCCATCCTAGGTTTCGGCCAAGCGCACCTCCCTCATACGAAGTGCCCGCCGCCAGTGCTGGTCCACCTTATAGTGCTGTCTGGCCACGGGAACCCCATCACGGAGCTGGCGGCCGGTGGTAAGTTGGACGGGCAACTTG
Source organism: Homarus americanus (assembly GCF_018991925.1). Taxonomy (NCBI): domain Eukaryota; kingdom Metazoa; phylum Arthropoda; class Malacostraca; order Decapoda; family Nephropidae; genus Homarus; species Homarus americanus. The sequence goes on from NW_024735554.1 coordinate 11,318,637, forward strand.
TTCACCCCCCGCAGAGGAGTGTTCAGGTACTGGAGGAGGGCCTTTGGATGTCCTATTGCAGTCCAGACTACCCCCGGGCCCAGTGCCATCCCTGAGGAGCCTCTTGGCGGCCTTGACCCCAGCCTCTGCCATTGGACTAGGGGAAGTGGGCTGACGAGAGCTGCACCTCGACCCCCCATGACTTGAGGAAATCCGTCATCTCACCGCTGGCAAGGTTGGTACCTCTATCCGTGGAGATCTGCTCAGGTGCCCCCCACCTCGTGAAGTAACCCCGCAGACGGGCGATGATCTTTCCAGAGGTGGCTTCGTTGGGGAAGTGGGCGATCTCCAGCCAACCTGTGAGTCGGTCAGCATATGCTAGGTACATGTGGCCCTGCAGGTGGAACAAACCGGCCACCACTTGTTGAAAGGGATAGTCTGGCCCTGGGGTCAAGACCAACAACTCCAGAGGCTGGGAAGGGGCATGGGTCTCGCAAGCAGCACACCAGGACAGATGATACTGCAGGTCACCCTCCATACCAGGCCAATAGACAGACTGCCGGGCCCGGCTGAGCATGGAATCGAGGCCCTGGTGCCCCACGTGCAGGTTAACGGCGACTCGGTGGCAGAGGGAGCCGGGGATGACAAGGCGCATACAGCCCTGGTCAAAGGTGTAGGTGACCAAACCCCTGATCACAGCCAACCTGTCCCTCACCGAGAAGTACGGGCGCAGACAGGCCACCTCCTCTTGTGGGGGTGCCAGTTGCCCGCCAGCACCCTCAACACTAGAATCTGGTATACTGGGTCGTCCGCAGCCACTTTACACACGGTGTCTTCGTCCATAGTGATGCACCCATCCTGATCCAGTGCTGCGATTGTGACTGCACACACTGCAGCGCACAGGTCCTCCTCTTGGTCCATGTCCTCCGTGTCAGGCACCGCCTTGAGGGAGGGTAAGCGGGATAGGGAGTCAGCTGCACAGTTACGCTTCCCTGGCAAGTACTTGACCGTGAACCGGAGCTGCAGGGTCTTCTCCTTGAGCCTGAACAGGCGCGGATTCGCCACATCCGTGAGGGCTCTGTCCCCTAGCAAGCCAACTAAGGGGCGGCGGTTCGTCACCAGAATGAGGTTCGGGCAGCCAAGGAGGAACAGCCTGGCCTTGTGCAGGCACCATACCACCGCCAGGGCCTCCCCTTCTACTGCAGCGTAGCCGGCCTCGGCCTTGCTCAGATGTCGGCTACCGCAAATAGCCAACCGCCACCCTCCCCTGCAGCAGAAGGGCGTCTCTGGAGAGGCACATGCACAGTATTGTTGCAGGACGACAAAGCCGATGCCCTCCCTGCTCCAATCAGTGACAGCTGCCATTGGCCTGGATTTGTTGTAGTACACCAAGCCGTCCCTGGCCAACTGACAGATGGTGTCCTGGGCCTTGCGAAACTTGAGCTGCAGCTGGTCGTCCCAATACACCCGCTTGCCCACTGGCTTCTTGAGGAGCTCAAGGAAGGGCTCCATCACAGGTGCAGTGGCAAGGAAGGGAGCCAACTGGTTAACCAGGCCATGCCAGGAACTGATGTCAGTGATTGATGGCTGATCAGGCATGGGGACGTCCTTGATGGTTGACAGACATTGGGCAGTGGGCTGGTAGAGGTCCCACCCCAGGAGGAAACCCACAAACTCGGCTTCTCTCCTGCAGAACAAGAACTTTTCTTATTTCATTGTGATACCTGTGCGAGCGCAGGTCTCCAGAAAATCATAGTTGTGCCAGAACGCCCCCTTCACACTGGAGTCTTGGAGAGTGTCATCCACGCACTTGTACTTGCGGGACACATCCTGAATAGCATCGTCAAACCTCTTGGTGTAGGCATCTGACGCTGAACAATGTCCCATGGGCTTCCTGCAGTATTGAAAACGGCCCCACGGCATGATTAATGTGGTCAGGCGTCTACTCTCCTCCTCCAACTCCACCTGATGAAATCCCCAGAAGGCGTCGGCAATGGTTTTGAATGAGTGCACTGGCACCCCAGACACCATGTCAAATGGTGCAGGTGTGTGGTGCGTCTCCCTCAGACAGCTTGCATTGAAGCGTTGGAAGTCTACATTGCGCCGGGCTGACCGTTTTTCTTGGCCACCACGACCATCCTGGCGCATTACTCCGTAGCCTCACCGGCAGGCACTGGCTGCATGACGCCTCTCCTGACGTCCTCCTCCAACTGGGCCTTCACCTCCGCTTCCCAGTGTTTCGGAACGGAAGCAGGTGTGTGACAGGCGTAGGGGGTCGTGCCGGGCGTCAGGTGGATCCGGTGAGGAGGACCAGTCATGACTGGCAGTGGGGACCTGCTGGTGTTGAATGTGGTGGATGAAAAGTGAGTAAGCAGCCATGCCTCCAACCTGGCCACATTCTCCTCCAAAGGAGGCAAGGGCATCTCAACTGGCCTAGGAGGACACGACTGCTCTCAGGTCCAGGGTTCGGAGGTAGGTCGCCGGCAGTGTGCTGCCCCCCCTCCCCTCCATCACCCACGGCAGCCACAGCACGCCTATGGAGTGGGAAGTCGACAGGCACCAAGTTGAGGCACTTGCAAGCCTCCAGTGATAGGTAGAAGGAATTGGCTGTCTGCACGAAGTAGACCTCCTGGACGGTGGACCCCTCGCCCACACTGAGGCGGCAGGGGGCGGACCCCAGACACTTGAGCTGTTTGTTCGCCACGTCCCTCAGGCCATTACGGGCCCAAAGTTGCCCCGGACACAAACCGATGTCCTGGAGCAGGGGGGATGGCCCTGCCACACACACACCAAAGCACCCGTGTCAGCCACAGCCAGCACAGGGGTGGCGGGGGAATTACCCCCAGCCTGGGTCACGAACACTTGTAACCTGGGGTGGCGGGACAGCTGGGCTGTTGCCACTGTGACAGTACCTGACACATCCACAGAAGCGCTTAGGGCTGTCTTATTCCTACAACACCTTTTGAAGTGACCAACCTTAGAGCAATTGCGACATGTGGCCCCACTAGCAGGGTAGTTGCTTTTGTCCGAGGCATGTGTCATGCTGCAGTTCCCACAGTGCGCGCGACTGGGGTGTCCAGGTCGTGCGGCAGCTACCTCAGTCTCACCCGTGACATCATCACCAACCGCCGCTGCCTCCGTGGCTGTTCCCGCCACTGCCTGGCCAGACGTACGACACAATACACCAGCATCTCTCACTGCTGCCTCAAATAACATACACTTGTTTCTTAGCACTTCAACACTATTATAACTCGAGTACCCATGAAAAATTTCCATTTTCAACACTGGGTTACTCAGGCCCACCATAACTTTACGTAATAGAATGTACTCAGAGAGGTCGTTATCACAGGTGGGACATCATTAAATTCACACTCCACTGCCTCTGCAAAGCATCGTTGAAAGACCTTTTCATGGGCTTCTCTTCACCTTGTTTGCTGTTGAAAAACTCATTCCATTTCACAGCTTGGTTTGACGATTGAAGAACCACTCCACTGACCGCTGGGATATCTTGAGTCAATCACCCTTTCGAGTGCAGGGACGCAGTTCAGGCGAATGTGGAGTGTGGCCACCAGTTGTGACCATTCGTTCAACATCACCCACGACTCCATGGACCACCTCCATGTCCTAAACGCCGCTGCTGGCATTTCTGCCTCACACTTCTCTGGAGTGACCGCTGCTGAGGGCTTCATGACCGGCATAGAAGCATGACTGTGGCCACCAGTAGCTAGAGATGCCATCTGAGCCATCAATGCACTCAAGGCCTGCTGCTGGGCGCGCGTGGTGTTCCCCACCGGTGTAGAGATGCCCTGGCATCCCCTTGAGGGCATCGAGATTCGTGGACGTGTAGGGGCCATGTTGGCGTCCTCGTCAAGGCTGTTATGGCGTGTCGGGCCCTGGCATCCTACTCACTGCGCCATGTGAGAGGTTTGAATAATAGACCAGGTTCTTTGTAGACTTTACTCTTGCAGCGTCAGACAGTGACTGGCAACCCAGCGCTGCCACAGACAAACTCCCGCTTCCCCACATGGGAAAACATATCGTACGATGGTACTCCATCTCACAATCTCACAAACAGTATACAATCAGTCCCCGACTTACGACGGGGTTAGGAACTAACGACCAGGTCGTAAGTCGAAAATGCAAAAAAATACATAGAAAATCTAAAATGGGTGTCTCCTTTTCTTCTCAGCACTACAAGAACTCACTTTTACATTTGCCAGCCATTTTAAAGGGAATTACAAACGAAAATTTTGTCAGTACACAGCGCGATCACTAATGTCGGACTCTAAAATACGTACAGTAATTTGAAAAAAAAATTGTACGACTACAGCGGTCGTATGTCCAGGTGGTCGTATGTCGAGTAGGTCGTAAGTCGAGGAGTACCTGTACTGTATTTTCCAACAATACACAACAAAAAACTAACTGACCAACTGACTGACAGGCTATTAAGCTGATAAGTATAAGTAAATTTAGAATATCATTCAATAACATACATAGTAACATAATCCCATGCATTTATATAAAGCACGTTACACATACTGTACTGTAGTACATGACAAATCCATACAGAACCGACATAATACATAAACTGACTAATAACCAACACTTGCCTATTCACCACACACACACACACACACACACACACTATAACATTATACAGGCATCCCCCGCGTTACGGAAGGGTTCCGTTCCCCGAAAATTGACCGTATCGCAAAATCTATTTTCCCATTGACTTCCATTATGAAACTGGAGATGCATTCCTAAGGAATTTTTTCGGCCCCAAAAATGTAATTCAAGCACTTTTATTAATGAAAATAAACATTTATAAACACATACAATACAGTACATTAAATAATTTATGATATATCTTCTTAAAACACCAATTTAGGGGTTAATATTGCATAATATTGCATTATACAGCTGTGTATGTTTATTTGAGTGCCCCGTCATAGGGGTCCGTTTTCTCTCACTTCAGCACTCCTGAGTCGTCCGTTTTCTCTTAATCTTAAGAGTGCACCAGAGACTATTAGTTTTTAGTAGTGACACAGAATTTGATATTGCAACTGGGGTTGCAATTGTTGAGGCAACTTAGGTATGTCTGATTACAGTTGGAATATTCAAGATCCATTGTGAGTGATGTTTAAAGCTTCAACTGTCTTTATGGTTGGTAAAACTTGTCAAGTCTGTCAGTCTGAATGGCATGTGTGAGGCCTTGTGTCTGTACAAATTTACCCCGATTTCCGTAAGGGCGGATTTATGGGCCGCAACGCGAAATTATTGGTCATAATTTACAAATTCCGTAAGAGTGAAATTCCGTTACCCGGGCTTCCGTAACGTGGGGGATGCCTGTATTCCCACACGCATAACACTAACATATATTCACTACAATCCATGCCATTACCATTCATTCTATACACACACACCAACAGTATACAATATTACAACATACTGTACTGAACTTACAACTCACCTGAGGTATTATTAAAACCCCTAATCATACTTTCTACATTAAACTGTGCACATTTTCCATAAGAAGATACCATTGCTTTTTAACTTCTGAATATTGTTAGAGCAAAAAAACCCATTGAACAACATTCTCCAGTCATGAACAAGTAAATCGCCCACTTTTACATCAGGAACTAACAGTAAACATTCTCACCGTGGATTATTGATATCCTGTATGGCGAAGGTAAGTTGATTACTGGGTATCACGTTAGCGGGGTTGTCCTCGTCGGGACATAAGCTGCCCTGAGGACACGGCACACGGCGCATGAAGTCCTCACGCCCCGAGTCATGGCACTGGACGTCATATGCTTCCTTTTCAACATCCTGTAAAAAAAAAATAATAACTGTTTTATTACACTGGAAGGGAACACCACAGCAGAGTACTTGCTACAGCAACTCAGCAGAATGACTTAAAATAAATGAAGTGATATCCATATTATGTTCTTGATTATGGACACCCAGCACCATGCAAGTGCAAGAAGGATTGATAGTGAAAATAAAAATAAACTTGTAACTGAGTTAACACGGATGCCCTTTCAGAACAGTTTATTTATCAAGGGATCATCACTGCCTTCAAAATCATCGAACCATAATACCCAGACAATATGTGCTTCTGAACAATCACAAACAAAGTCCTGTTGCCTCTCCTGCTGCTCCACGAACCCTGAGATCCAAACTTGTGAATTCGGAACGTCTGTGGACAGAATTATGCACTAGTGTCTACTGCTTCGAATTCACAAATGTTTGAATGTCGGGGTTCGTGGAGCAGCAGGAGAGGTGACAGGACTTTTGTTTGTGACCGGTATTTTTTGTAGATCAATGAGAACTGTGATACCGTATATGATATGATAAGTTAGTCTGTGCTAAGAACTTCAACATAGACTACTGAAAGCAGGTTGTAAGGTAATTTAGCCTATTGTAAGTTGGTGAGCTTCATTTGCTGAAGGAACTGCACAACTTTTCATTACTAATTGGTACATATTTTACGTTTCCATTGTTTACTGGCAGTAAATGGTAAATATTTTTCATGTCTGAAGCTAAAAGTTGCTCCTCGCCCTTCCCATCATGCACGGGTTTAACCTAACACAACTATTACGCATGTATAGGACGACCCCCAATTTTTTGCCTAAAAATATGGTCTTAAAAACTCGAACTATATATATATATACAGTGACCCCTCGGTTAACGAACTCAATCCGTTCCAGAAGGTCGTTCGTTAACCGAAAGTTCGTTAACCGAAACCATTGTTTCAATGGGTTTTTGGGTAATTGGTTCCAGCTCACCGAAAATTTCCTAAATTCAACAAAAATGGTAGAAAAGTTCACTTACTTTTAGGTGTGTATGTAGAAGGCTCCTGGATGATGATGATGGGATTTAGAATGGGGGTGGAGGAGAAGGAAGAAGAGAAGGCATTGGGGTGGAAGAGAAGTCACCCCATGGCGCCATTTCACCCATAAAATTTGAGCTCTCTTGTGTAATTCAAGATTATTTTTTTAAATCAACACTGCACTGCATTATATATTGTCAATATGTAAAATATATTTCAAAATGACCAATAATTTGCTTGGAAACACAGAAAGCTGCTTATTGAAGAGAGTCTCTAAGCAAGATGTTACCTCCAGGAAAAAACAGAGAGAGACTAACGCTTCGTTTGCTGTGTTAAGAGGCTGGATGCCGCGCATTAAACTAGTCACTTTACCTTCAATTATGTTCAATAATTGTTAAAATGATTAAAAAATTGAATATTAAACTTTTAAAATTATTGAATAGTATAAACTTCTTGATATTTACTAAAATAGTAAGGAATTTAAGCCCTAGAACCGATTAATGTATTGGCGGACTGATACTAAAGCTGGTTGCCTGGTCAGTGCAAGCAAAAACATGTTGAGGCTTGCTCGTGAAGGCTCACATCCTAAGGAAGGCAAGCACTGGCCCGGGCAACGTATATATATATATATATATATATATATATATATATATATATATATATATATATATATATATATATATATATATATATATATATATATATATATATATATATATACATATATATATACATACATACATACACACACATATATATATATATATATATATATATATATATATATATATATATATATATATATATATATATATATATATATATATATATATATATATATATATATATATATATATATATATATATATATATATATATATATATATATATATATATATATATATATATATTGGTCCCTCGGTTAACGAATGGCACGGTTAACGAATTACCTTCCATAAGAATCTTCAATTCGGTTCGAACAAAAATTTGATTAACGAAATCCTTATGAAAATGACGTTTTGTTGTGAGCATCAGCTGATGGGCGAGTCTGCCAATTCAGTAATCTGTTCTATGTTTACATTCGTTTAAAATGGAGTAAATATCAATAAAGTTATGCTCTTTAGTATTTTTGCATGTTTTATATTAAAATTATTAGTCATTTTAAAATTTATTTAACATACTGATAATATATGCAGTACAGGGAACTAGTTTGTTGTGCGCCCATCAGATGCGTGAGTAGGTCACAAGGCATCAGTTTGGCTTTGAAAACAGTGGAGAGAGCATCTATTTTGTTGGTGCTTACCAGTCTTCACTGTGTACTGTGGGAGATATGCATCCGAGTGAGGAGTTCGGTACACCCTCCCTCCACCACTGCCAGTCACAAAAAACGTAGCCTCGTCAGACCACAAAACAATCCTCCACTGCCAGTCACAAAAAACGTAGCCTCGTCAGACCACAAAACAATCCTCCATGACTCTAAACCCCACACTGCATATTTCTTGCAAAATTTCACCCTATTTTTTTTGTCTCTTCGTCAGTAGAGGTTTACAACGGTGCACGGAAGCTCTTAAATCCAAGGGCATCATGTAAGGATTGCCGAACACAGCGCAAGGGGACGTGGCTGAGAAGACGGGGGTTTCTCTCTTTCACTTCGCGTGCTGCGAGGGCGGGATTGGACTTAACTTGGCGTGAAATAACCTCAAGTGTCCGTGGAGACAATAATTTAGGCCTACCAGACTTGGGTAGGGGAGCTGGCAACATGTCCTCTCCAAGCTCACGGTAACGCTTTACAAGTTTCTGCACAACACACAACCTCACACCAGTCTGTGCAGAAATATCCCCAGTTCATGGTTTGCTTTGTTTAACAAAATAAAAGTTAATTTACATTTGTTGTATACTAGCATCATATTAAAAGCATTCTTGGTGGTGTTTGCTAAATGTTTGATGGTGCGGTATAACACAGTATATTTAGTGGCATAAAATAAACAAGCATTAATAAAGGAGTGCGTGTTGACGTTTTAACAAAGATCCAATAGCTAATGAGGGAGACCCACCTCACTCCGTGGGACCAGCACTATCTGGTTACGCCTCATTTTGACTGTATTAAAAAGCATACTGGTACACATTCACCCATATTCTTGACACAAAGAAAATTTTTGTAAAAGGCACACTATGAGAGTGCATGTGAATGTATAAACACGATCCGTTTACTCTCAGAATTCTCATTAGATATGACAAACTTTTCCATAAATTACTGGACACATTTAAACATAATCAGCACACTGAGGTGTCATCTTAAAAAAAAAATACAAAATTTCCCTATAAAAGAAATGCAGCCTTTTCTATAACAAAATCTTCTATGTTTTACAAAATACCCCCAGTAGATAAACAAGAACTACTAAGCATACAAAGATGCTCACACAACAATTCACACCAACATAAACATTAATAACCACTGCACAAGGTTGGTACTGGGGGGCATAAGATTATGTGAAGTACATGTACTGTACAATATAGTGACATTCTTTTATATTAGAAAAAAGTTTGGAAGGCCAAAATGGGCAGAGGAAGTTCACCACCAAAACTATCTTCCCTATATTGCCAACAAGCTGCTAAGTATTCATTGAAAATGTCAAGAAGGCTCATCAGCAGGTTGTTCTGTGGCATTCTCTACAAGAAGCCACTCTCCCATGACTTAATCCAGAAGAATATCGGTGGAAAAAGAACAATATCATGAAAATGCTTGAGCCAGTGTCTCTACCAGGAGCTGTGAAATTTGCCCCAGAGGAACTCCTGCATCTGATACAGGGTGGCTACCAGAGTGCCACTCTCTGTAGCACACATGCATGTAGCTGCAATGCTGCAAACTTAAAATATACAATATTTGTGACTGTTACAACAATTGGCTGCTGTAATTCGTATTACCATACATAGTAAATACAGTATATTTTCTATCCATAGTTTGAAATTTACTGTTGAAGTTGTCTCAGTGAAGTACAGTCGGCCCTTAACATACGCGGGGGTTACGTAACAGAGATATCCGTGGATGTTAAAAATCCGCGTATATGTACTGCCCCCCCCCCAAAAAACCCCTGGCCCCCCATGTCCTTATTTACCGTATATACCTGTGTGTAGTTCGAGTTTTTAAGACCAAATTATTTTGCAAAAAATTGGGGGTCGACCTCTAAAAGGGTAATAGTTTCGTTAGGTTGAAAAATATTTACCAGTAACTACCAGTAAACAATGGAAACGACGCACCAACGCACCACCAGCTGTGAGTGTCGGTACAGTCGCCAGGGCAGATCTCTTGCGTCATCATAGCAAGCCCAAAGTAGCCAAATCCATGGTATGGTATACACAGGACGATGTAAAACAAAGTATTCATTTGTTAAAGTTTATTTATAGATACTGTACATAAATTTTTGTTCATTACATTTGAAACATCAATCTTTGTTAATTAAATTTGATACAAAAGAAAACTACGATACCGTATTTTCATTAAAATATTACATCACAAGTATATTTTACCTTAACTGTGACTGAATGAATATATTCTCAGAAATAAATATGGAAATGTAATATTTTGGTTGAAATGACGTACATATTATTGTACAGTGGAAAGTGGGATAAAATTATGAAAACAATGACTTTTGCTTTCTTTCGTTGTTCAAAAGATTTTACCGTAATCGCTTTTCGAATGGTTTTCAGTTAAAAAACTGTTGTAATGTACTCATACTGTATTACAATAATATTCTATCCTATCATTAGCCTTATAATCCCACAACTGAAAACCATTCGAAAAGCGATTACGGCAACATCTTTTGAACGAAAGAAAGAGAGAGAGTCATTGCTTTCGTCACAATTTTATCCCACGTTCCACTGTAATACGTACATCATTTCAGCAAAAATATTACATTCTATGTTCTCAGAAATAAATGGTAGTTTTGTTGAAACGTAATGTACAGTATTTAATATTAAAATGCAAAAATAGCTATAAAAACAATTAATACACCCGAAATATACTGGCTGGCATCTCCACTCGTCCCTGCTCCTGCGTCCAAGGTCACCTCACCACTCCTCCCAACTCGCTCCCTCCCCTCCCTCCGCACCGTCACTACTGCCGACAACAAACACATATGTTTTGTGAATAACTGCACTTCCACTTCCTATGTACAGTACTTGTACCAAATTGTACTGTGCTGTGCATTTTTACAAACAATAAACATGGCAAGAAAAGCTATTAAAAAAATGAGATAGGAATTTCACTTTACTGTACCGTACCTCTCCTCGGCGACAGGGCGGGGGTCATCGGGCTCATCGTCACTCAATTCCATAACAGGTAGTGAAGTGGGGGCGACTGTGGATTCAGCTGCTTCCTCACTGTCGCCAGTGATTGATGGTGTTAAATCTCTCCTTCGGTGATCAAAGAACATGGTGATGGGGAGTTGTCTCTTTCTTTCATTTCTTCCATGATGTTTTTGTATGGAGCGTAAACGTCATCCATCCCTCGCATGAATTTCAGGGCACGCACCATGGAGGGGTCCATACTATAGGCCAGGTTTTTCAGTGCCTCAATATTCCTGGTAATCTCCCCCAACTTCTCCAACGTTATTTCTTGGTGCTCTTCCTCATCCTCTTTCCCTTTCGCTTCCTCTTCCTTACCTGAGTCTACTAACTCCTGTAGATCCTCCTCGGTCAGCTCAGTGTCGTGCTCTTCAATTAGCTCCCTAATCTCGTCCTCTGCTATGTCCCGGAAGCCTTCAGCAGCCACTTTCCTTGACAGTGCCAGGGTCTTTCTGAATATTTTCATTAAAATCCATTAAAATCATTTTCCTTGTCATCGTCTTAAGCACCAAACAGCTCCTCCCAGTCTTCTCCTTGAACAGGGCTAGAGGGTACGCGTTTTTCGAATCGTTTTCAATTAAAAAAATGTTACAGCACATGTATATTTTACCTAAACTGTGCCTGAATGAATATATTCTCAGAAATAAATAGTAGTTTTGCTGAAACGTGATGTATTTCAATGTAAAATAGGATAAAATACATGACGAAAACAAAAGACTTTACCTAACCTTCCAATGTTCAAGAGATGTTACTCGTTTTTTTAATAGTTTTCAGTTAAAATACTGTTATATTACAATGATATTATATTCATACTGTGCTTGATATACTACATTCACGGAAATGTAATATTTTTGCTGAAATGACGTACGTATTACAGTGGAAAGTGACGAAAACAATGACTTTCGCTTTCTTTCGTTCAAAAGATGTTACCGTAATCGCTTTTCGAATGGTTTTCAGTTAAAAAAACTGTTGCATCACAAGTGAATTAGGATAGAATATTATTGTAATACAACAGTTTTTTAACTGAAAACCATTCAAAAGCGATTACGGTAACATCTTTTGAACGAAAGAAAGCGAGTCATTGCTTTCGTCACTTTCCACTGTAATATGTACGTCATTTCAGCAAAATATTACATTTCCATATTCTCAGAAATAAATAGTAGTTTTGCTGAAACGTAATGCATTTCAATGTAAATTAGGATAAACTACATGAAAACAAAAGACTTTACCTAGCCTTCCGATGTTCAAGATATGTTACTCGTTTTTTTAGTAGTTTTCGGTTAAAATACTCTTATATTAGTGATATTCTATTCATACTGTGCTTGATATAATACATTCACGGAAATGTAATATTTTTGCAACTACAATGCTGATGTCAACACAAGCGTGGTTACAGCGAGACTGACTGAGTGAGGGAGAGCTATGCGTGTGTGTGTGTGAGGTTGCGGGAGGTGTGGTGTGCCATGCCGGTGAATGGCGCCGATTTGAATGTACTCTAATTACTTAATGTACAGAATATTCCTCCGGGGGCAATCCGCGTATTTGCGAATCATGCATGCTAAAAACCCGCGTATGTGAAGGGCCGACTGTACTGCACCAGTATGGAAATAAGTTGATAGGGTTTTTTTAGGTTTTTTTTGGTGGGGTGTATAATATGGACACGAAGTAGTACCTTAAGCTGTGTATTCTTATATTACTCTATTAATTATGTATAGTAAAGAATTACAGAACATGTATTAATCCTATGTAATATTTCCATTTATTATGCACCATGTTATGTATGTGAATTATCATATTTACATATTATGTATTCAGCTTGTGAATGCTGGCATCTGTACATGCCAGCGCGGAGTGATACAGAGAGTTGAGATCGCTAGTCCTTATGGTGTGGAAGCCCACGTCTATTTGTTTCCTCTGTATATCTCCCGTACGAGAATAAGAACCTATTTTCAAGATAAGTGTTTGCGTATACCCTCCGTAGTGTAGAACATTTTGGGGGTATCAAAGACAAACATAGAGGGGGGGGGAATAGCCTACCTGCGCACAGGTCATCGACCCACAGCTGGGTGCTGCTACCTCCTCAAACCTAGAACCCCACACCATGCAAGCTGTGTTAAGCCACGGCATCTGTCCTCTCCCACTAAAATTCCCTTCCATCCTCTCTTTAAACTTCCACTGAACCTCCTTCCCCCCTGTCACTAGCCTTTATTCATTCATTCACGGGGCACAAAGATGCCAGAAAACCAGCTTTTTGAAGCAAGACATTTTGCAAGAGGATGGAAACACAGAAGGCAAAGCGTTCCACAGTTTTGCTGTGTGAGGAAAGAAGGAGGTACTACAATGGGTTATTACAGTGTAAGAATGGATAGAATTAGTAGTAGCAGTAAATCATTGATAAAAAGAAGGAAGAGAGTAGGTGAAAGAACAGAACTGTATTGACTTTTTTGGGTAACAGAACACCTGTTTTGTTTTGAAAATAAGTTTAACCAATATTTTGATTATAGAATGACAAAAAATAAAATGATATGATCTATTGAATTGGAGAGATAGGGATATTAGAAAGTTTCTGGAAGGTATAGAGGCCATCTTGTTTATTTTTTTTGTCATAACAATACTATGATTAATCAATGCCTCGACCCAAACGGCATGATATTTGAGGTTTATCTTATTCAGATATTTTGTTCTTTTGGCAAAATAAGAGTATTACAAAATAAAGATGGGGCAGTGGTCATTTTTTATTTCTCAAAATGCCCAAGGGGGCAGTGTCATCAGGTATACCAAATTAAAAAAAGGTATACCCTGGACTTGCATCGTTATTGCAAAGGTGTGTGCGTAATTTTGTATGAGAGTGATGTTAGTGTTCTGTGATCAAAGACAATAAAATTGATGACCTTAGATGATGGCTCCTATGTAGGGGGATTTCTGCAGAAAAATCTATACAAGGGCAGCGTAGGTAGCGGCAATGTTCACATATAGCTACTGTACTTGCTCGCAGGTATACAGTACTCCAAATATTTACTTTTGTTACATACAGAGTATTTCTATTTGAGGCTTTTTCTTCTATGACATTTCCTTTGCAAATGAATTACTATATTTACCAGGGCCCAGGGGTCCAGCTCCCAGGTTCGGAGGCTAGGTTAGGTCATTTGCGAGAGAAACATCATAGAAAAAAGTGTCTTAGAATTGTCTAAACTATAGATTGCAGCCATAAAAGTCTCAAAATTTAATACCAGGTGACTTATGCAAATTTGCCTTCTATTATGTGCTATCTCTCTCTCAAAAAAAAGAAGAAAAAAGAAACACAAAGCAAATTCCTGACCTTTCAAAATTGGTGTTAGATCACGTCACCTTTTATAAATACGTAGAGTACATTTTTGCTGCATCATATGAGTTTTTGACGTGTGTATTAATGGGTCAAAATATTGCACTGCAATATACAGTATTTTCAGATTTTCAGAGTACAGCAGTTTCATTAGTAAACACAAAGCAGAATTAAGTTTGATTGAGATCATTGGACCAGCTGTTTCAGACCTCGCAAACACATCCTACTTTTTAGTTACTCATCCAAAAAAGTGCAAATATCAGCTACAGAATTCATAAACTGTTATGTAAGGTTATTCAATTTCATGTACAGTACAGTATAAATTTACATTAAAAAATATTTGCCGTCAAACATATGCCTAAAGACCTCTCCTCAAGGCAATGATGAACTCTTCTGTTATTCATGGGAAGTTGCGAGCCTAAATAAACTGTTTCAATATCAATATCTCTTGTATACAGTACTGTAATACTCTATGTAATCTCCCACAAAGCCTTACAACACTTCACCTCCAAACAACCCCACACACATGCATACAACCATAAGTAGGAAATACATGCATGGACACCCAAGCAAATATAACTATATAAACACACATCAACGTTTTGCATATGCCTGCCATACCTATATCCTGTGCCTGCCAAAATTTTTTGCTCTACCTCCCTCTATAAAGATGATTGTAGAGTTCCATGGTTGGCATCTACTGAATCTTTACATATTTTAATACGAGAAGCAAAATACAGTACTGTAGGAAAATTAAAAGTAAAATTTAGTGTCAGTCATCCGTATCTTTAGATATCCGAACTAATAATAATGATAATAATAATTAACGGTTTATTGAAAGAGCTTGGCAGCCAGAAGGCTGAAAATATACAGTTACATATCTGGGGAATGGGTTTCGAATTACAAATAATATACAAATAACATAAGTGATATAAATAAGATATATAATAACTAGATGGAGAAAAGCTCAAACTACAGGGCATTTCAACATAGTGACAGTGCAAGAAGTAGTATTTACTGGGAGTGAATACACTGGTTTATTACAAGTTATTGATAATTTTTACAATGGTTGGGACTGGGCTGTTCTTATAGCGATCAGTTCGTGCACGTATGGGCTGGATGCGGTTGTGGTGTCGAACAGCAATTCTCGGGCTAGGGATCTCAAGTGGTAGTAGGAGCCAGTGTCAAGGATGGTGTAGAAGCTTCTTACCAAATTTGCAGATGAGGTCGTGGTGATGGACAGATATGAAGGTCAAAATCATTCAAAACACACAAAAAAAACATAAAATAAACATAGTTTGGAAATCTAACCTAACCTAATCTATTTCCTAAGATTCCCCAGATGACCGAAACTAAAATACAGTAATAATAAATTAACATTAAAGAGAAAACTGCAAAAATTATAAGACTACCAATAAGAGGTCATAACACTGGCATCAGGAGAGGTAATACTGAAGGAAATGGCTAACACTAAGAGGAGTTGTTCTAGTTTGTTCATTTTTTCCACAGATGTTCTTTGGATGATAGTAATAAAAATTATACAACTTTTGATTTAAATTTTAGTTTTTTTTTTTTTTAGTTCTCTATCTACAATCATAAATCAGCTGTAGTGGGCAGGACATGAAGGATGTCTATGTGCTCTATACGCAAAGAAATTATTAACATAAATATGGAGCCAAAAAATCTGTCGTGTTAGCACGTAGCCGTCTGCTCTGTTTACACTTGGTTCGAGTGTACTCGAACCTCCACAAAAAATCGTAAAATTACAACATGACGCTTCGAGAAACTTACTTTTAATGGGACCAGATATCAAAGTACTTTCTGTTTAATATGACGAGGGGGTCTGGTCCCCATATAGGAAGTTAGGTTAGGTTTCTTTGGTTGGTTAGGTAAAGTTCTATTGGGTTTTGTGCATTGTCGTATAATTTTCTTTACTTACTATCATCCAAAGAATAAATGTGGAAAAATTAACTAAATCGAACAACGCGTTCTGATGTTTACCATCTGCTCCAGAATTTCCTCTGGAGGTCACATAATAGATATCAAAATATTAGCACACTGACCTGGAACATAAGTCTACATGCCAGGTCAGGGTCGGAGATCGCCTGGGTCCTGTTCCTGTAGTAGTCGACGAAGTACTGGCGAGGTAGTAACATCAATGTGCCGTAGATTCCCGTGTGACTCACATTACCTCCGAGGCTAGTCACGTTTCCGAAGATAAAGCCTTCTGTTAGTTCTCTTTCATGCGGCGTCGTCTTTTGGAAGCCAAATTTAGTCAAAAAATGAAAAAATTCGTCATCGGTTCGCCATATTCCCTTAACGTGCAGGCTGTGGCAGTTGCGTATTATACATAAAATTATCGTAATCACGGCCGTAATTCTATTACTGCTCGTTTTTCCAAACTGCATTATTTTTTGTTGAAAATAAAATTTACAAATCCAAACATCACAAGACCTGATACAACACCACAACACACCACCGTCACTACAGATCGACTGGTCTGTTTCAACACAAATTTGATCAAGTCTAAATTATCGTACTAAGTTTCTATAATTGTCGTTTTCTTATAAATTGTCGTACACCCCATACATAAGCCATAAGAAAACACGATTTTGTATATACAAAGCAACTTGTGTGACAATATATGTTTCACAGTATAAACTCATCAAAGAATTTATATAGCTGTGTTCTTGCCAGCAAACCTGTATGTGCCAAGTCCTCATGTATGTGTCAGTGTGGATAGGTTATCCATATTATAACCGTCTCAGGTCTAGTGCTAGACCGATTATATTAACATAGACAAGATATGCTTCTTACTGATGATAAGTGGATCAGCTGTACCCATGACTGATATGTAATGTTGGGCTTTTCCTGTGAGTCCTAAAACATTCGTGTGTACGTTCAGATGCTTTAATGACCATGTTCCAAAACCCGGTTTGGATTATCATATATTTATGTAATTACATGTATGGTCTACATTATATCGTATATCTTATGTAGATGGCAATTTACCATATGTTTATGATAGTTATCGTACACTAACCACATTTCATTTCAACATTTTCTTATTTAATCCTCTTTTTTTTGTTACCTACAGTACTAGGAAAAGAAATATGTTTTACAAATACTCATAATTTGCATATGGTGTTAAATACACATTACCTACGAAATGTTGACATTAACTATATATTATCTTTTGAGACTCTTATTCGTCATTTTGATTACGGGTATAATCAACAGATGTCACAATAAACCGTGGGCCAAGTTTTATTAATTGTTTATCCTCTTCACCACTGATCGACTCGTTAGCCGCTTGAGCGATCGGTTACGTCTCTGTTACCCACTGTTGGCAAGTACTGGGCAGGCACCGGCTCCTGAATGTACCTGAACCTGCTCAAGTGTTGGTCAAGTGTGGTCTTGAAAGAGCTCACACTCGGTGCCGTCACAACACTTTCTGGTAGATTGTTCCAAGGGTTCACAACTCTCACCCCGAAAAAGTTTGTAGAAGACTACATAAAAGTTCATGCTTATTCACACTAGATGGTGATAACATAAATATAATTATCTTAAATTAATGTAAAATACGTCTCGTTCCAAAAGAAAAATAAATACTTCGATGATTTGTGATAAACTTTAGAGCATACACTTGAACACTATATTATTGAATGTGACACTGTCAAAGACTTCAGGACACCTGTCTTATTGTATCATGAACTTTGTAATTACTACATTGAATCAGGGGTGCTTGAGGACATTCTTGCTGTTTATCCCAAATTTGCTCGCCCACACTGATTAGTCTTCAATTAGAATATGACGTCCAATGTATATGAACAACTGTCCTGCATGGCAGTGAACAGTGACATCACCCACAAGACTCTGACCTACTGTATATATAATGCTAATGAATATGATGTATTTCTTTGTGTATGAACCTCTGTCCTGCATGGCAGTGAACAGTGACATCACCCACATGAATCTGACCTCTATATACTGTTAATGAATATGATGTATTTCTTTGTGTATGAACCTCTGTCCTGCGTGGCAGTGAGAAGTGATACCACCTCAGTGTCAAGACCTGACTGAACTACTCAGAATAGGCAAATTGTACTCCAAGCTTTGTCAATAAATTTGTTAAACTAAACTAAGATGATTCCGTAAGAAAGAAAACAATACACTCCAGTTAAATGCACAGCGAATAATTTATATTAACCTAATATTATTGAAAAAACAATTAGTTAACAACTCTCACTCCGAAAAGGTTTGCCCTCACAGCTCCGCCTACCAGATAGGAGGAGGCGAGCGCCGTGTAAATAATGACATTTCTAACCACACCCTGCAAATTACAGTGTACTTAGCAAATGCTGCAGCTTCTGAGAATAGGGGGGGGCGGGGTTACTACTAAGAGCAGAGATGTTACCGAGAACAAATTCTGGCTTGAATGTCATGTTCACTAATACTGGCACGTTTCTTGATAAGAGAGGAGTTTGAAACACTACTGAAGGTACACCAACCAGATATTGTGGGAGTTGTATAACTGTTGTACAAGAACAGGAGAATCGACCCAGAGGAATGTGAGTTCAGTATTGCTGGATATGACTCATTTACAAACCTTTCTCAAGAAACTTGCAAGAGGGGTGTGGTTATCTATGCTAGGCAAGTCCTTAGAGCCAGCCAGGCGAGGGTACAGGGAGAGGATGTTTTGAAGAGTCCAAGTGGTGTAAAATTAAACTAAATGGAAGGGAATTACTTATTGTCGGGTGTATCTACAGATCCCCAAACTGTGGCCCACTAAATCAAAGGAACTTAAGAGCCTTAATAGACAATGCGGCGATGCTCAACCCTAGCCACCTCCTTATCATGGGGGACTTTAACTATGGCGACATCGGCTGGAGAAACGAGTTCACCCCAAGTGACTTGAATAACCCTGCTACTCTTTTTGTAGAAACTCTGAGAGATAATTTTCTGTTCCAACATGTTAGAGACCCGATACATTACAGAGGGGAGCAAACACCCAAGCCACTAGACCTCATCATAACAAACGAGGAGGGTATGGTGGCCAAACTGGAACACCTTGCCCCAGTTGGCACCAGTCACCATATAGTGCTGTCATTCAGATTTAACTGTTACCTAGTTCAAGATAAGGCCAGGCCAAGGTGCAAATATTACAGGGGAAATTACAACGGGATGAGGGAAGAGATGAGGGGTATCCGGCCTGATTCATTAAGGCACAAGAACGCAGACACTACGCTGAGTATCATAACTAGTAAAGTGACCCATTTGATCGATAAATACATACCCAAGACCAAACCCAGTGCCTCTAGGCATACGAGGAGATCCCTACACGTGAACCATGCGGCGGTCTACAAAGTTAAGAAGAAAACCCAGAAATTCAAGACGTGGGTTGGGTCAAATGATGAGCAGGACAGGAGGATGTATGCAAGAGCCAGAAACCAAGCAAAGATAGAATGTAGAAGGGCTGAAAAGGAGTTCCAGAGGCTGGTTGCAAGCGAGGTCAAGTCAAACCCAAAGGCGTTTTACCGCTATGCAAAGTCGAAATTAAAAACGCGAATAGGAGTATCAGACCTGAGGCTTGAAGATGGTAGTTACGCAGATTCTGATCAGGATAAAGCTGAGGCATTGAACAGCTTCTTTTCCTCGGTGTTCACAAGAGAGGATGCGATTAACCTTCTTTCGTTTGAGGACAGACGGTTCGACACAGCACTGACCCACATTGTGTTCACAGAAGAGGGTATTAGAAATAAACTGTCAAAGCTAAAGGTCCATAAGAGTCCCGACCCTGACATGGTGCATCCTAGAGTGCTAAAAGAGTTGAGCAACGAGCTTGCCGGGCCTCTGAAGATCCTGCTTTGTAAATGCCTGGATGAACGAAAGGTCCCCAGTGAATGGAAAGTGGCTTATGTGAGTCCTATCTTCAAGAAGGGCGATCGTCACTCCACGAACCGCGATAGACAGGTGAGCCTGACCAGCATAATATGTAAAGTACTTGAGAGTATTATCAGAGATGCCGCGATGGAACATCTACTACGAAACAACCTTGTAAAGGATTGCCAACACGGTTTTATGCCGGGGCGCTCCTGCTTAACGCAATTGCTCAAGGTATTGGATATTAGGACCCATATTCTGGAACGGGGTGGTAATATCGACAATATTTACCTAGATTTTGCCAAGGCTTTCGACAGTGTACCCCGCGAAAGGCTGAAAATCAAACTGGAAGGGTACGGAATTCGGGGAAATGTCCTAGCGTGGATAGAAGACTTTCTACATGACCGCAATTAGTGTGTGGTGATTAATGGCACGAAATCATCATCCGTACCTGTCACAAGCGGGGTACCACAGGGCAGTGTGTTGGGCCCGCTGTTGTTTGTTTGTTTCATAAATGACATGCCTGACGTTGTACACTCCTCCATACAAATGTTTGCCGATGACCCCAAGTTATTTCGAGAAATCAAGAACCAAGCGGACTGTGAAGAGCTGCAGAAGGATCTCTGTGAACTCCAAGAATGGTCGAAGAAATGGCTGCTGAGATTAAATGTCACGAAGTAAGAGAGGATGCACCTGGGGCGTACCAACGGTAAGGAGGCGTATCATATGTCCCAACGGGATGAAGAAACTGCACTATTTGAGACTGAATGTGAGAAGGACCTAGGTGTGTATGTTGACAATGAGCTGAAGTTCTCGGGCCATCGCGAGAAGAAGGTAAATCAGGTAAATAAATTATTGGGTCTTATAAGGTCGTCCAGATATCTAGACGGTCCGTCCCTCGTAACGATCTTCAAGAGTGAAGAGCTTCCTCATCTGGAGTACTGTCACCCCGTCTGGTCCCCGAGATATGCTAGGGACTGTCAGTTGGTTGAAAATGTTCAATCGAGGGCCACCAGACTGGTGCCTGCCCTTCGGCACCTCAGCTACCCTGAGAGATTGGAGCGCCTGAACTTGCCTAGCTTATACTACAGACGGGCAAGGGATGACCTAATAGAGGTGTATAAGCATCTCAAGGGGCACTACTCAGTCGAGTGTCCTTACTTGGAACTGGCGGACGCTCGCCCCACGAGGGGTCACAGCTCAAGACTGAAGAAGAGGCAAGTCCAGAAAACTGTGAGGGCAAACTTTGTCGGAGTGAGAGTTGTGAAATCTTGGAACAATCTACCAGAAAGTGTTGTGACGGCACCGAGTGTGAGCTCTTTCAAGACAAGACTTGACCAACACTGGAGCGGGTCCAGGTACATTCAGGAGCCGGTGCATGCCCAGTACTTGCCAACACTGCGTAACAGAGACGTGACCGATCGCCCAAGCTGCTAACGAGCCGATCTTTTGGTGAAGAGGATAAAAGAAAATGAAAAGTAATGAGAGACGTGACCGATCGCCCAAGCGGCTAACGAGCCGATCAGTGGTGAAGAGGATAAAAGTAAAAAAGTAAAAAAGTGACCGATCGCCCAAGCGGCTAACGAGCCGATCTTTTGGTGAAGAGGACAAAAGAAAATGAAAAGTAATGAGAGACGTGACCGATCGCCCAAGCGGCTAACGAGCCGATCAGTGGTGAAGAGGATAAAAGAAAATTAGCTAGTTGCTCAAGTTTATTGTCTCTATTAGCTCCACCAAAGGCTGATTTAAGGTCTATGAAGGCTGTTTGTGTCTTATTTTTTGAGTGAACAAGATATTCTGCAAAGCATGTCTGTGTGCTGCGCCCGGGCATGAACCCATACAGATTAGGGGCCAGTTTGTCTTTGACTTGAAACATGAAACGGTTGAGAACAACTCTGTCAAGGACTTTATACATACAGGATGTGAGTGAAATAGCCCTGAAGTTTGGAGAGTTAGCTTTAGGGATTGGTATTATGTTTCCTTGAGTCCATGTCTTTGGCAGAATACCCTGTGTGAGGCTCATTTGATACAGGTCAAGCAGTGGATGGTTAAGGATCTCATTTAACAATCTCAGGGTGTTATAGGTTATACCATCCTCACCATGGGAGGATGATTCACCTTTTGTTAGTGCTGTTGTTAGTTCGTGGTGCGTTATAGGAAACTGGTCGGTAAGGTCTGGTGAGGAACAGGCTATTTCAATATTGAAACCCCTAATAATGTGTGTGGCTTTAAGATAATGCTGAATGTCAGGAGGCAGGGAAGTGATTTGTGACACACTAGACCATTGGTCTAATAGCATGTCAGCATATTCTGCAGGGCTATGATGGAGTTGGACTGGGGTGACACATCTGATGGGGGGCAGACTTAATTTTGTGATTGGGTATAACCTAGTAGACATTAATGTCAAAGCTAAGGTCATCTCAGACCACCTAGTCAGTGATCATTATGCAATACTTACTGAATACAATGTTGCTGATGTCAAGTGTGAACCCCATCCTAAGCTCAGAATTAACATCCCAGATAATCTTAAAACTGCATTTTAAGGCCTATATCCACAGATGGTATGCTAGATATACACCTGGGTCAGTGGATGAATTTTGCAGTGATCTTGTAAATGTCATTACCACATAGTTATTATACCACCTGGATTAAGTCAAGGAGGAAGGGGGGCAGCACTAAACCGCCTCTGTGGACACATAACCCTATCCTCATCAAAGGAGGGAAGGTAGAACAACTTGCCAACACTTACAGTATAAGCAAAATAAAACTAGTGATAACCTCTTGGCATTCCTTAAAGCTAACCAAGCATTTTGCGAGAAAACAATTACGTGTCGCCAAAAGAACTCTAAAAAGAATATTTTTCATGTTTTATGTAAAAAAGGGAAGATAATACATTCCAATAAATTGCACCGTAGGTTAGCGGCTTGGGCTGTCGGTCACGTTTCTGTTATTAACTGTTGGTAAGTACTGGACATGATGTACTGGTTTCTGAATGTAGCTGTACCTGAGCCGGTGTTGGTCAAGTGACTCAAGTCTTGATTGACCTCACACCATATCGTCACAACACTCTGTCATATCGTTCGTAAAGTTTACAATTCTAACTCCAAAAAAGTTTGCCCTGACAATTTTCTGAACTTGTGGCTTCTTCAACTTTGAGCATATTATAATGAAATTTTATAACAGCTTCCCGTATCATTTCTTGTTCGTGTTATCTTAGACCATTGATACATGATCTTGGTGTAATAAGCGAGGTGTTCCCCAGGAGTAAACAACTGAGACGTCACACTCACGGGGTCTCGAGTGTTGGGGTGACATCACTCTTGCGTTTATTCGAAGCTCTACTTCTGTTTCCTGTGAGTTTTTCCTAATCTAACCCATAAAGACGTGCTAAGTGTTTCTGTGTCAATTTTTGGGGTTGTGGGGCCGGCGTTAACTCTTAAAGCTGCCGGTGGGGACACACTGGCAACAGCATGTACACCAAAGAAATTACAGTATTTAATTAGATTCTCTTAAATTTTGATAGTGATAAGTCAGAATGATATGAAGAACTTAAGTTGTGTTAAGTGGTATGACTTTTATTTATTTATGGCAAAGAATTACTAGTTTGATCACTGATAAGTCGATTATTTCACAATTGCTTCAAGATGCTGTAATCATTAGATGAAAAGGAAGTACCCTATATAGGTTCATTGACATTCCTTGATACAGGCGGTAATGTATGAGAACACCAGTACCACAAGAAGGAATTGTTCGATTTCCTCCATTTTCGGTATTATATTTTAAGTCGTGCGGCAAATTTTATTGTTTTAAGTTTTGGAATCAGTAAGTAGTTTAGCCATTTCTAAGACACTTTTCATCTATAGCCTATTCGTTGAAATTTATATTTTTCAAGTATTTTGACCGATAAAATTGCCAACAATATTACTTGTTCAAAGTGGGCAGGACTTTGAAGTAGAGGGAAAATGTGGGGTAAAATGCTAAAAAAATAAAGTAGTTATTGATCGGCGCTGAACAACTCGTACTCAAGAAAATCGTACCCATCAGAACATGTCAAGTTGTACCCAATTATAAGATAACTCGTCCCCAATTTACGAGACAGTCCCTATATATACAGTACTGGGCATACTATACGAAGATCCGTATCAAGAACAACAAAGCTGAGAATTTACAACACAATAATACGTTCAGTTCTTATTTACGGTTGTCAATCATGGGATACATTTCTGCAAATTTGTGAGCCTCATTTCTGATATGCAACCATTCTAGCATGCCTCTGGAAAAGTGTTGCCGTTAACATGCTGCTTTCGTTGTCTAATTGTGGTTAATTTGTATTCTGCAGTACTCCATAAAGTCTGTGATTCCATCTCAAAAAAATAAAAGCGTGAGTTGGGTACGAGTTATCTCGTGAGTTGGGTACGAGTTATCTCGTGAGTTGGGTACGAGTTATCTTAGGTATAAGTTGGCGTGGGTACGAGTTAACTTTTTTGAGAGAAATTTATCTTGGGTATGAGTTGTCTTGGGTACGAGATGACCCTAATCCGTTATTGATAACTGACCCGCAGTCGATTTTTCATAGAAATCGATAATTAAAACACCGCAATTTCGCTATGTTGTATAGTGGACACTGTCGTAGTTTGTGCAAATGTTATAAAAAGTGATTATATCTAAATTAAACCTAACCTGACCTTAGTTGATATGAAAAACAAGCAACAGAAGCATTGTTAGGAGACCTCACCAACCTATCCAAACAAACACACCTAATCTTACCTAACTTCCTAGCCCTCTCCCCCCCCCCCTAGGATATTAATCAGAAAGATATTATTATGATATGGTGTAATTTTAAATTTTTTGTGGATGTGAGGGCAGCCGCCCATATCAAACGGGACATAAGCATACACTAAGCATCAGTGTTGATCCAGCCCCGGCTGTTTACATCCTGGGATGAATCATCACCACCACATTACCGCTGAGAAGACAAGGTAGTGCGCGCCTAGGCGCCTAATTATCTGCCGAACGAAGCATTTGCACAAGAAATGATTACCATATCAGAACTGACTGATGAAAATAGAGTAAGAAAATAAACAGCAAAACAAATAACTCATCGGCGGGTCAGTCGTCAATATTAACCCAAAATAAGACCAAACAAACCTTTGAAAACCTTACCTAATGCTTCCTAACTTGTAAAAATGTGAAGAATCAATTTCCAGTTTATGGATTCCTCCTCATCGGAGCACTGAAAACAACACGAACACATACTAAAAGCCGAAAACAACACCATCACCTACTAAACACCGAAAAGATGAATACGGTAAACTTTTTATAGTTTTAGGATTTTTAAAGGTTAGGAAATATTAGGTCAGGTTTTCAAAAGTTTGTCTAGTGTTTTTGGTTTTGTTTTATCCCACATTTTCCCTCAACTTCAAAGCCCTGCTGGTCAATTTATAATAGTAGCCAGGTTTCGATTTTTACATAAAAAATACGTGGTTTTCGAGTTAAGCCCCCTCCCCCGTGACAGGGATGAGAGAAGGACCTAACCTAACCCAACCTAAATAACGGAATTCAGAACCTGGCTACTATCCTAAATTGACCACCTGAGGAGCAGATGCATCATGAGGGAGGGGGCTTAACACAAAAACAGGCGGTTAGCACCAGAAACGAATGTCAGATTCTTTCAAATCACAACAAGAACCAAGGAAAAACCAATATTTTATGGAAAAATCGAAACCTGGCTACTATTATAAATTGACTGCCCTGCCCACTTCAAACATGTAATATTGTTGGTAATTTTATCGGTTAAAATAATAAAAAAAAATATAAACTTCCGATGGAAATGCTGTAGAAGAAAAGTGTCTTGGAAATGTCTAAACTACTGATTCCAAAACTTAAAATTCTATATTTGCTGGATGACCGAAATGATGCATTTACCTTTTAAGTTGAAGTTAGGTTGAAATTGTGGTTTTCTGATGGCTTTTTATGTGTTTTGAAGGACTTCCAAATTCTTGGTGCAAGACTGAAATGATAATTTTACCATTTTATCCACATGTTCTTAGCATTATACAGGGTGTCTACTGGTCTGAAAAAGCCAGGGAATTTTATGGAAATTTAGTTCAATTTCAAAATACTGTACAGTACGTACTGTTATTTTGACAGTAAGCTTACCATAAATTAATGATGCACTATAAAATAGGTAAATAATTAAACTTTTAGGAACAAATTCCTGTAAATACTGTAGTCCACTCCAATAACTGAATTGTTTGTGTACCTCTCATATATCATGTTAGCAATCAAATAACCAAATATTACAGGTTATATCTACTAATTCTGCAGTGAATATTGTCAGAGATGAATTGTTCTTATAATTAACTGACTTTATTTCAGCGGATTATTCCACATATTTATCATACGTCATATAGGTGGATCAGGAGTGTGATTTCATGGTTTTGCCGTATTTCTGGCCTTTTTGGAACGTCCAGATCGACCCACGTGAATCGTGCAAATCCGAGGAGAAAAATATGGAGGGGGGATCAAGGTCTTTGCCGATGCTCATCACTAGGCCTAATGATCATCCTGATCATAGCTGGTTAAATAATATACAGCTGCTCCCCGACTTACGACGGGGTTAGGGACCCAAATCCAGGTCGTAAGTCCGAATGGTCGTAAGTCCGACATAAAAAAAAAATTCATTTTTTTTAATAAAAAATCTACAATGAAATACAGTACAGTGAAAGTAATAAATAATGAGGAATGGATACAGTGTGACTGAGCACTTACCTTTAATGTAGTCAGCTGAATGCACATGGGGACCCCATAATTTTTTAATTATACATGGAGACTACATTAACTGGAAACATTTCGGTATAGAAAATGCGTGTGTCATTTGAAAAAAAAAAATGGTCACAACTGCGGCGGCCGTAAGTCCAAGCAGTCGTAAGTCGGGGACTACCTGTAGTCAGTTCGGTAGCCGATGGGAAAAAAAAATTGATAGGCAAGTGACCTACAATACGTATTGAGACCCAACAGTACTTTCTGTTTAATATTATGGTCGGTCCCCTGGCTTGGAATTTATATTGGGTTAGGTGGGATTCATTGGTTGGTTAAGTCAGGTTCTATTAGGTTTTAGTAAATGTCGCTTGTTTTATAATGATAAGAACATCCTTGGAAAAAATTAACAAAATCGAACAACTCCTTCTGGTGGTAGTTGTGTTCTCAGACATTACCATATTTTTAACCTTTTTACAAGTTAGGTAAGGTTTTCAAAGGATTGTTTGGTGTTCTTTTTAGTATTTTACCCACAATTTCCCTTTACTGTTCACTTTGAACAACCAATATTGTTGGTAATTGAAGAAGTCTTATCGGTTAAAATACTCAAAAAATATAAATTTGCACCGGAAATGTAATAGAAAATAGTTTTGTTTTGTTTTTGCTTTCTCCAAGTATAAATAGAAATATGAAATTTCATGTTCTGATTATTTGTGAGAGTATTTTCTCATTATTATATATTTGTATGTATTTTGTGTGTGTTTATCTACACACACACACACACACACACACATATTTACAATACAGGTAAAGGAAATTACTGTCTCTAGAACGAATGGCACCCTGTACCAACCGCAAAAATGCCGGCAACTTTAAAGCTACCCACTGACTTTCTTGGGTAAATCCAGAGTGTCATCCATGAATAATAAAGGACCACAAAATAAAAATCCACAAATTTGGGAGCCCCTGTATCAGAATACTGTACATGACTTTTCCATCCTAATTTAACATCAAGTAGAAGAAGGAAAACATGAATAAGAGAAAAAGAAAACCTAACCTAACCTAACCTATCTTCATATAATAAAGGTTGGTAAAGTAATTGTTAAACTTGAGAATGGTAAACATGGGCTGGCACCAACTACAGTATAGCTACTGTAGCTGTACAGTACAGTACTGTATTCGTATAAAAAACAATGTGGTAATTGCCACTCTATATAATTTTTAATGTTCATTAAGTGCATAGTCATTGTTGATTTTAATAAATAATTTTTAAACAAATATTTTCTATAACATTTTGAGCTTATTGTTATCCAAATTAATGCAAAATAACAAAAACAGTAACTACAGTAATATTGTAGCTTTCTTTCAGCCATAATTATGATATTTAGCACTTTATGTAAAAAAAAAAGTTGTTTGCTACCTTCCTAGTACAGTGTTACAACACTAGGGACAAAAATTGAGAAATGAATCCTGTACAAGTGCAGTAGGTACTGTACTGTACCGGTATGTATATCAAAGTATGAAAATTTTCAAGTGAAGTTTATGAACTAGCTGTGATATTTGGGAATGTTGTTATTTTAGTAAAATTTAGAGTGAGTATTTGATTGGTGGTAGTGAAAAACTGTGAATATTGTACATATTGTTACAGGCTATTTGTCTTAGAAATTTCTGTTTTGGGAACTTTGATTTCTTAGTCTCTTCAAAGCACTGTACATAATTTATCTGTATTGAATTATATAAAGGGACTTTATGAATTAATTTGGAGTTGTATTGAGTATTGTACTGTATTACAAACTATTCCTTCCAGGATTTGTTGTGGTTTAAGGTGCCGTAGCTACTTGAAAGGCACAAGTCTGGCATTAGCCAGGACGTGTATTCTTTATTCTAGCAGTGTCAGTGTGTGCCATGCCGACTGAGCGAACTCCTCTCTTGCCTCGACATCCCTCAGGTAGCATATTTTGAGAAACTTTCATTTCCAACAGCCACTCAAAAACGTTCAAGGACAGTAGGTATCATTTTACAGTGCAGTACAGTAAACCACAGTTGTACTGAAACTGTTATCAAGATTATATTAATGAGGGGCAACACAAACATCAACAAATTAATGTAATGTGTCACCATTGTTTGTTTGAGTGGCTGTCAGAAAAGGAAGTCTTGATAGTACTTTACACTGATGATCAATATTACAGTTCATTGCATGTGTAGAATTGTACCTTGTTTGTCCTCAAGTAGCATATTGGTGTCTAACAGCACAGTAGAGTATTTACAGTACAGGTACTGTATTGTGGTTTGGTGCATGTAAGTCCTTACACTATTCACAACATTCTAATTCTTCACTTTTCCATGTCTAAGAAATTTTTCCTTCATATAGGGTAGTGCTTTTGAAAAATTCAGAAAAGATACAGGTATTTTTTTTATTTTAACCCCTTGGCTACAAATGGGCCTCTGTGCTGAATAAAATCGTCAGGCATTAGCCAAATTAAATCTTTAAAGTGGCATCCAGTATAGGTTGGACCTCGCTAATCTGGGAAGCTTGGGACCAGATTTGTTCCAGATTAGCGAAAATTCCAAACCACCAAAGCCGAAGTAAAAAAAAAAAAAGAAGCAGCAAAATAATGCATAAAATGTACTACGTATTACTGGTACCAATACAACTTACATTAGCATAAATCTAGCCCAGGCTTACTGGACCTCTATGACAAAGTGTACACAGTCCATGAACCCACACCATATTCTGCACACAAGGCCCTGACCAATGTACCACGGTCTAATTTCTTTAGTATAGATGCCTTTTCTAAAATAGTTAATGTCGCATGCTTATGTTTTACCACATTACAGCCACTTCCACTGCTTGCTGGTGTCTTAGGAGGCATATTTAGGGGTAAATTATAAGTATTTAAAGGTAAAATAGTGGCATCAGCCACTAGAAGTGAGCTATGACAGATGTAAACTAAAGACAGGCAGATTCAATCACCGTCCCAAACCACTGAAGCTGCCGGACTGTCGGATCTGGATTAGCGGGGTCCAACCTGAAGTGAATGGGTTGATGGGTGTTTTTGTGCTTCACTAATTTAGGGCCAAAATATTTGTTTAAACATATGTTAACAGCTGCTCTGTTTGGATACAGTAAATCCTCGCTTAAGGTCATGATTCCGTTCCTGACAACAGCGACGTTAACGGAAACAACGTTAATGGAGTCAATTTTCCTCATAAGAAATAGATAAAACACGGAAGTTACGTTCCCCAGCCTCCCTTTGCCCCATAAAATACATTATATATACAGGAATTCAATGGCATTTTTATAGAAAATATAAATGAACTAAATCATTTTGTATTGTACTCACTGAAGGAGGGAGGTGGTGTAGCGAGTGTGTGGTGGGTAGTGGAGCAGAGGAGGAGGGTGGCGAGTCACTGAGACCCGATGGGTGGCTCCTCCCGCTCTGACTGGGGTTCCTCCGTTGCTGTTTGCTCCTCCTCATTAGAAGGCTGTTGTGAAGATGCTGCTTCTACCTTCCGGTGACAAAAAAAATAATGCAGAGTTGATTGCTTAGTGCTCCTCTTCTTTTTGTCCTTGTAGATCTCATAGCAACTAAGAGTTTCCTCCATGTTGCGTACAATCTTTGAGCTACGTTCTCTGTTTGGGTCTTCATCAATGAAGATTTGAGGCGTTGCGTGGAAAAACTAGCACAAGCACCATTCTCATTTTTTGTCAGGAAATGCATTCAAAGTTTGCAACATTCAGAAATTGATAACATGGAAATTATTATAGTTAGAGTGTTGCAGTTTGTTTCAAATTGAAGCTGGATGTTTGTAAATTATGCAAATAATTTTTTGCAGCAATACTATTAACCTCACCTAACCAAAAATAATGTTTCCTTAATGTTTTGTTATAAAAACTCAGGTAAATGTTTTTGTTTTACAATCATGATTATCATAATAAAAATACATCCTAAATTGGTTTTCCACTGTGGGAGGCTACACTATCATCAGGCTCTGGGACGCCGACTCTCTAGGTGGCTTCCGAGAATAAAACATTACTGAAGAGAAGCCTCCAATCGACATAGAGGGCTCAGGCTGGGCCTCAACACCATCAACGTAGGCACTATCACTTGATATTGTTGTGTAGTGACAATACACAACCGCAAACAATGATATTAATGAAGAAAAGCACTCTCCCTTAGTACGAGATGCACTTCCTCAGCACTCAAGTCTCAAGACAAGGACTGAAAAAAGGTGCGCCACCAGCCCTGTCCCGCATGCAGTTCTGCTTGCTGATTGGCTGCCTCCACCATAAAACTCCCTTTTTACCCTCACCCCCACTCCAAACCCACAAACACACTTACAACTTTGTGACATAAAGCCGTATGTTTCACACAAATAATTTGGCGGATGTACTATATTCACCACACAAAGATGGTCAAAAGCTAGGTTTTTGTCTATGGTCTTTTAACTATATGGTCAGTGGCATTTTCCACTTCATCCATCACCTCATGAAAATATGGTGTTTTAAGAACCGCTTGCAGTCATAAACATGATTGTGGCTTGGGTGGCGCTTGTGCTAGTTTTTCCACGCAACGCCTAATTTGCATTCCTTGCTGGATCATGTCGAACACTTCTGCCATCCTCTTGGTAGTTAGCGTTCGTTGTGGCTCTTCTTCTTCATCATCGTCTTTAGCGGCACTGTGTTCTGTTAGCAGTTGCAGATCTTCATTAGTAAGCTCTTCTGTATGGGATGCCAGGACTTGCTCAATATCCTCAGATTCCAACTCATGAAAGCCTGCCTGTCTAGCCAAGCTGAGGATATCCATATTCACAGATTGGACTAAGTCTGTGAATCCCGTAAAACAGTTAACGCACTCGGGCCATAACTTACGCCACAGGCAACTTTCTGAAACTGCTTCCCATGCCTTGCCAATGTTGTTGATTGCATGAGAAATGTTGCAAGGCCCACCAATATTCTCGGTTCATAGGTTTATTTTCTCCGTCGGTAGCCTTGAGCAGTTGGTCCTTGGTACGCCGTAAATAATACACCTTGAATGCGGTGATAACGCCTTGGTCCATTGGCTGCATCAGTGTTGTCATGTTGGGAGGCAGGAAGACAACTCGAACATTGTCATGTAAGTCGTCGAGACAGGGAGGATGCACTGGAGCATTGTCAATGACAAGAAGAATTTTGAAGTCCAGGTTCTCCTTGGTACAATAATCCTTCAGTGCAAGGACGGCGTACACAGTGAACCACTGACTAAATATGGCGCTGGTTATCCATGCCGTCTTATTTACCTTGTAGATAACAGGAAGGTGATTCTTAGAGTAAACTTTCATGGCATGTGGGTTGGCAGCGCTAGAAATTAGCATAGGCTTCAGCTTGAAGTTGCCAGCAGCGTCTGCGCCAAGCAGCAGCGTCAAGTGGTCTTTTGTCGCTTTAAAACCTGCCACTCTTTTTTCTTCCTTGGCGATACACATTCTTTCGGGCATCTTCTTCCAAAAGAGACCAGTCTCATCCTCATTGAAGACTTGCTTCGCTGAATAGCCTCCTTCCTCGATAATGCTTTTGAACTCCGGCGGGAATATCTCGGCAGCAACTGTATCTGAACTAACAGCTTCACCAGTCATCTTAATATTATGGACGTTATAACGGTGCTTAAAATGTTGAAACCATCCTCGGCTGGCCGTAAAGGCCTCATCCTTCGATCCTTCACCCTCTGCTGCCTTTAAGTCGTCAAACAGGGATTTTGCTTCATGCTGGATAACCATAAGGCTCACAGGGGCATTATGTTAATTCTGGACGTCCATCCACATAGCCAGTATCTTTTCCAGCTTTTCAATCACGGAACTTCGAGCTGTTTTTGTTGCACTCAGAGAAGTACCTCTTCCAGTACTACCTCAATCTTGTCTGTGTTGGTCCGGATAGTACGCACTGTTGTGGGGGTTAGACCTAGGGAAGCAGCAATGTCCACCGCACGTTCACCTTTCTCAAAATAGGTTAAAACCTCCATTTTCGTAGCAAGGCTAATGGTTTTACGTTGCTTCTTCACAACACTAGCATCAATAGCACTTGATGGGGGCTTTGAAGCTATTTTAAATGGTTAGAGTACAGTATTAAGAGCAAAAACACTTAAACACGCACGAACACTGTGAAAGCCTAACAAAGACCGGGGACGCTTGGGGACACTGTGTGACGCTCCGCGAGTGAAAGCGTAGCATGCCTAGCTGAGAGCGTCATAGTGTGCCAAGATGAGAGAGGGTGATGCGCCATACAAAGTAGTCCATGACTACGTTTTACTGAATCGGTGGGACATTATCCAAATCATGGGTATCTAAAGAATAGCGACGCTATAACGAAACAACATTATCGGGGGCAATATTAATCGGGGATTTATTGTACTGTGATACAGTACTGCGTGTAGATTGACATTATACAGACCTGGAGGTAAGCTTTCAGAGACAAAGTAACACCTGTTATTAATTGTTTACTCTTGGAAATTTTAGTAAGCTGTATTGCTTACAGTCAAACCTTAATTTATATTGCCCCTTTTTATGAGTTTTTGTAATTACTTTTTTCATCCAGTGCTTTGCTACACAAACAAAAACCCCAAAGTTCAGTCTTTTAATATTATATTTTTTATTAATGTTTTGTAGTACAGTGAGTTCTGCTATAACGCGTGTTTTGATAACGCGAATTTGCTCTAACGCGATTTATGAATTAGGAACGATATTTGTATAACGCGAACGCTTGTTTGCTATAACGCGATTTTTGCTTACTATTTCTCCAATTTTGTGGTACAGTGGGGTATGCTATAACGAATCTAATTGGTTCTAGAACCTTGTTTGTTATAGCATTCGTTCGTTATAGGATTAATCGGTTCCAGGCCCCCAAATACAACCACTTAACACTGAAAAATATAATATAAAATTGTAAAAATTGTAAAAAAGTGCATAAATATGTATCTAAACCCCTGAAATAAAGAATATCATTAATATTTGTAATAAAAAAACAATAAATTAGAAAAAAACAAAAAAAAAATTAAATAATGTTCGTTGTAGGAGTTTCGTTCGTTATAGCATACCCCACTGTATTAACTGTGAATATAGTACTGTAAAGAATATCAACGAGAAGCGTTCTGGTGATAGAATTCCCGGTGATGATCGTAAAAGAAAGGATATAACACTTGAAGAGAAGCTCGATTTTATCAACCTCAAAATCACCCTTCTCCCCCATCAACTAAAGTGTTACATTTACTGTATGATTTCATTATTAGATATGAATGTAACATTTATTTAGACTGTGCTATCCTTTGTATTAGGCTAACTACTAAATTTTTTCGATTTCGAGTAATCTGCCCCGAACCCTATTTTCTCCATAAGCCCTGTTATTTCTATTACGCGATTTTCTATAACACGATATTTTACATGAACACAATTATCGCGTTATAGGAGAACTACCTGTACAATATTCTGTATTATAAGAAGGTGGGGTGCTGACATTAGCATCTGGGGGAGTCCCATACTGAACCTAGTCAATTTAGAGTACAGTGTACTGTATAGTCTAGTTGCTTGATGTGTGTAGCACCGTTTACGAAGATCTTGTGTTGTATATTACTCTATTTAAAGAAAAAACAGAAATATCAATACTGTATAGATTTACATTACATTGCATCAGTCTAGTACAATAATATGAAGAGAGAACTAGTGGCATAGATACATTAGTGATACCTGTGTTATTCATTGTCATTTTATTTTGAGTAATGTAGTGCAAAGCATACCATTACAGTTACAGTATACTTCCCAGTATGTCATTGTCACATAGAAAAAGGCAGACTCGTAACCGAGTTTTTTGAACTTCTGCCTAAAGAAGACAATGTTGATCAGGAAAACTGTGAAAAAGATTTTTTTTTAATTTCTGGTAACACAACCATATCACTTATTTTACATTATAATCAATAAGTAGGGCAAACTCGAGGTGACATTGACGAAGGAAATAATGGCTGATGTTGATGAAAATGAATGTGACCCAGAGAGTCAAGCAATGACTGGTCCAAGTCAAGATGAAGATGATCATGAAAACAGTGAGTGATTAATTTGACTAACTCAGTAAGAAACTTGGAAAAATTGTGAACTTTGTAAGCAAGAAAGTGTGCAGTGACAATGATTGCAGCACCAATGGAAGTGATGAAGACTTAATCAATTTATTTAACTTTTAAGCTTCATTATATTGCACATTATGACAGAGCTACCGATTAAAACATGTTGTACTGTGTGCAGCAGGCTTGGTACATGATGAGTTTGTCAATGTGTCTTTTTATTAAGTTTTAGAAAATATTTGTTGTTCTGTAGGAATGTAGTAACTTTAATTATTAGATTGGGGTCGATTGGAAGATATGCTTTGATTTACAAATTATTGGTTCCTATAGTGTATTTTATTTATTTTTTAAATGTGAACCTTTCATAAATCAGGGGCTACCCATACCTATAAACTGTCTGATTCTAGGGAAAATACAATGATCATTCATTAATTTGAAATTCATGCTAATTCAACGCACTGAAATTTGCCCAAATTGCCTAGCACATGTTGCATCAGGTTGGGTGACCTGGAAAGCTTATGTAACTGTTTGGTGCCTCTCAGATAAAGGCGGCCACCTTTAAGATATTTTTACCATAAAGATAATTTTGCTTAATTAAGCTTCATAACTTTAGATTTTCTGTAATCTTTGGTGTGACCAACTGTCATATCATTCATTGAGTAAATTTTGGAAATGAAAATCTCTTAAACAGCTAATGTCATTTAGGTAATTTTGATTTAATCTTTTGTCAGATATAGATATAATCCAGCCAGGCTGCATCCTCAGCTGACAGGTTGCTAAGGCAAGCATTGAGGTGTGATATTTTTTGGGGTAAATTATCATTTTTTTATAATGATTTATTAACCTGGCACCAAATTAATTTAAATAATATGGGAATTATGGGTGAAATGGCATTAAAGGGATCACGGGCTGCCAAGCAGGAGGCGGTGAGTTCTCTTCTCCCTGCCACCTCCTCGCCACTGCTATGTGCCCAAAATGTAGTTTTATACAGTATCTTAATATAATTCATATTCTACTCCTATACTGTAATTCATTCATCTTTATCTATGTCATACGATATTCAGCTTCAAATCATGTGCCAGGGGTGGCAGTCTGCTAGGATAAACATAAACGTGACCGCAGGGCCAGTGAAAGTGAACCAGTATGCGGGAAAAGCTCATGGTCTCACCCTCCAATTTAAATTTTGCGTCGTATGCTGGTAAATGCTGAAAATTCTGTTAATTAAATTTTTTTACAAATTAATTATTATTTTTTTTTAATTATGAGGCAGATAAACCTGACACTAAGAATGTGCTGTGAATAACTCATTATGTCAAAACAACTACAAAAAATGCTGTAAAAAGTTAAAAGTTTGAAGAAACTTTTCACTGTTACGCCGATGTGATGTTTCCAAGTCTCTACCTATGCCCCTGCCCTCCTTCCCTCCCTTCCTGCTGAATTCCTTTTGTCAACAACTGTACATTGTGTCAGAATTGTAGCAAAATATTGAAAATTTGGGCTAATTAAGCAAATTTAGTATTTTAGCAAGGCCAGAGCCTCTAGTGTCCCATATTATTTCAGGTTTAGTACTGTATACAGTATATATTTGCGTGTCGTATTATGGATTGCGAAAGTAGAATTGCAATTAACACTAACACTTTCTTTGGCTGACACCCTTTACTAGACAACTGATGTTTAGCTGTGAGTTCAGGGCTGTTAGCTTGAGTTCAACCATTAGATTTCTAAACTGACTATTTCATGAATTAATTATACTTCTTTGTCACATCTAAGTCAGAAAAGGGGTCACAGAAGCAACAGATGATGTAGGAAGCACTGAGTCATAAACACCACATCAACAGACAGTTAGGTACCCATGTGCCAAGTTAGTGTTATGCGGGGATTATAATGAAATTGACACCACTGATATCCAGGACCAGCTGTCACTATCACAAGTTGTGAACTTCCCCACACACGGTCAAAATACCCTTGACCTTATCTTAACTGACTTAGTGGACCAGTACCAACCACCTCAACCAATGCCTCCTATCGGGTGTAGCACACACTTATCAGTGCTCTGGTCCCCAGCTGCCACTCCCACTCAAGTACAGAGACCCTACATCAAGACCTACAGGCCGATTACTGACTCTGCAGTGCGCCTCTTCGGGCAGTGGATAGTTCACCATCCCTGAACTGAAGTACTTAGCGTGGATGACGTGGAAACCAAATGGAAAAATTATACCAACACCACCACGGAAGCTCACCACCACTTCTTCCCCGAGAAGCCCGTCAGATCTCACCCAGCTGACTTTCCCTGGATCACACCTCGGATCAAAAGACTTATGCAACAGAGAGACAGAGCCTTTCATCTCATTGACCACATCCGCTACAGGTCCCTTCGCAACCGAGTCATCCGCGAAATACGCACTGCAAAGAAGTCCCACTACCCAACCAAATTACAATACCTGAAGCAGACCAACATCAGTCAGTGGTATGGTAAGCTTAAAGAACTCTGTGGACTAAACAATAAGACACACCCCCTCCTCTTCCTTAGCCATCTCACTAATGTTGACGCAACTGAGCAATCAAATAACCATTTCGCTACTATATGCTAGACGCTCCCCTGGCTTGACACAACCACTCTCCCTGCTTACCTACCAGCCCCCCTTCCCACAGACTTAGTAGAAGAATTTGAAGTAGCAAAACGTCTGGACAAACTAAAATTAAAACGCTCTACCACCCCCATTGACTTACCAATGAAACTCTTCAAGGAGTTCTCCCCGGAGCTTGCTAAGCCCCTATGCTCCATCATCAATGCTTCTCTCAGTCAAGCCAGATGCCCAGCTGACTGGAAGACCTCTTATGTATCACCAGTGCCCAAGTCAACCAGCCCACAATCCTTAAATCAGCTACGACCTATTGCAATCACCCCAATACCCAGTCTAATCTGTGAAAGTTTTGTGTT
Source organism: Homarus americanus (assembly GCF_018991925.1). Lineage (NCBI taxonomy): Eukaryota > Metazoa > Arthropoda > Malacostraca > Decapoda > Nephropidae > Homarus > Homarus americanus. The sequence goes on from NW_024735554.1 coordinate 11,356,778, forward strand.
CGACTGGGCTTATGCTGATATTGCAGGAGTCGTAGACCCTCGGCAATTTGGCAATATGAAAACTTCCTCCACCACTCACTGTCTTGTCAGCTTTCTCGATTACATATACCGCCATCTCGAGAAACGAAAAACGTCTGTAGCTGTCGCCTTCATTGATTTCACTAAAGCATTTGACCTAGTCGACCACAATATAATCATCAACAAAGCTATTGACCTCGGGCTTCGGAGAAGTCTTATACCATGGCTTACAGACTTCCTCAATGACCGACGCCAAGCTGAACGCTTCCGAGGGGCTGTCTCCACCTTTCAGTCACTCACCTGTGGCGTCCCCCAAGGCACCAAGATGGGACCACTCTGCTTCCTTATGCTTATCAATGATGCCCTAAGAGAAACCCCCGCTCGCTGGAAATATGTCGACGACTCCATCATTGGGATCAGCGTCAACAGTTCTGCTCCCGACTATACCGCCCTTCAGGATTTATTGAACAGTCTCCAAAACTGGGCCACCAACAACCACGTCACCATCAACCATACCAAGACCATGGTTATGCACATCAACCTCTCCTCCGACATTGTCCTACCCCCTTCCATTAATTTAGGTCCGAACACACTCCAGGTTGTAGATTCCACGAAGCTCCTCGGCGTCACCATAGACAACAAACTAAATTCGAAACCACACGTCAGTGAAGTTGTCAAATCCTCCAGTTTCCGTCTCCACATCCTCCGCCGACTCAAGTCCCTCGGAGTTCCTGCACCCGAGCTCCTCAGTGTTTACTCAACATTCATACTTTCCAAGCTCACCTATGCCTCCCCTACCTGGTCTTCCTCCCTAACTGCCACACAACGTAAACACCTAGAAAAAGTGCAAAAGAGGGCATGCAAGATTATTCTCTCCCCTTCCTACTCCACATATCGAGAAGCACTCAACACACTGACCCTTTCGACTCTCACTGACCATCACCACGACCTCATCTGCAAATTTGGTAAGAAGCTTCTGCACCATCCTCGACACCGGCTCCTACTACCACCTGAGATCCCTCGCCCGAGAATTGCTGTTCGACACCACAACCGCATCCAGCCCATACGTGCACGAACTGATCGCTATAAGAACAGCCCAGTCCCAACCATTGTAAAAATTATCAATAACTTGTAATAAACCAGTGTATTCACTCCCAGTAAATATTACTTCTTGCACTGTCACTATGTTGAAATGCCCTGTAGTTTGAGCTTTTCCCCATCTAGTTATTATATATCTTATTTATATCACTTATGTTATTTGTATATTATTTGTAATTCGAAACCCATTCCCAATTATGTAACTATATTTTCAGCCTTCTGGCTGCCAAGCTCTTTCAATAAACCGTTAATTATTATTATTATTATTATTATTATTATTATTATTACAATTTGATCTTCCTCTGATTCAGCCATATTGGGGTTGTCAGGTAACAAACTTTTTAGTTTAGTCCAGCTGGATCCTCTTCATCCCTGTTGTAACATAGAGATAATTGCTTTGACCTCTGTTTTTACTGTTAATGAAGTCTCAGGCTGATTAGCATGCAGTAGTTCCCAGCAAGGACTAAAAAAGTAAGGACAGGCTGCTGTAACATCATAAACTTTGGCTCCGCCCCATTCAATGACATTACGCTAACGACACACATCATCTGGTGACTTGGGGGCAGCCACCATTTGGTGACGGCTTTGCCTTGGTTGATGTTTGATTGTTTCATTTTTTGAGAATACATACTAAAGCTAAGGCTTTTCTGTGGCCAGGTATAACAAAATGAATGCCTTATTTTTCATAGTCCTTCAAAAAATACGTGATATACCCTCCCCAAAAAAAAAAAAAAAAAAAAAAAAAAAAAAAAATATATATATATATATATATATATATATATATATATATATATATATATATATATATATATATATATATATATATATATATATATATATATATATATATATATATATATATATATATATATATATATATATATATATATATATATATATATATATATATATATATATATATATATATATATATAAAATAAAATAAAATAAATTATAAGGAGACACCGGAGGTACCGGGCATTTCACTGATGATATGGATGAAGTGACTCAATTTTTTAGCTTATTAGCAATGCAAAGATTTTTCTTTAGCCAGACATGACAAGGTTAATTTTTATACTCTGGACAACTGGATATTGCCTTACAATGTACTGTATACTTCAGAAAATAGAGCAAGTTTCTCTAGGAGTTAAGCATCACGACCATCGCCAGTGAATTAAGTGTCGCTCATCACAATCTTCAAGAGTGAGGTGCTTCGCCATCTGGCTCCCAAGATATGCCACAATGTCAATTGGTTGAAAATGTCCAAAGGAAAGCCACCTGACTGCTACCTGCTCTATGTAACCTCAGCTACCCAGAGATTACAACACCTGCAACTGCCTACAGACGAGCAAGGGGTGACCTAATTAAGGTGTTTAAACATCTCAGAGGACACTACTCAGTCGAGTGTCCATTTCTTGGAGCTGGCGGATGCCCGCTCCACAAGGAGTCACAGCTCAAGGATGAAGAAGCTACAAGTCCAGAAAACTGTGAGGGCAAACTTTTTCAGAGTGAGAATTATTTACTCTTGGAACAATTTGCCAGAGAGTGTTGTGCCGGCATCAAGTGTGAGTTCATTCAAGCCCAGACTTGACCAACACTGGAGCAGGTTCCGATATATTCAGGGGCCAGTTCATGCCAACAGTGTGTAATAGAGACGTGACTGACCGCTGAAGCAGCTAATGAGCCGATCAGTGACGAAGAGGATAAAGGTAAAGTAAAAGATGTAACTCTGGATTTTCTTATATTTTTGGTAATATTATTGTTTTATTTTGTCAGACATAGCAAGAACTATGTCTCACAATCTTCTGGATGACCTGATATTGACTGACATTGCAGAATTAAGAAACTACAAGAAATCTACCCTCGCGTCTTGAAGCAAGTGCGGTGTTGACACCTGAAACCCAGGTACCGATGTACTTAACTTTAAATTTTCAAGATTATTAAATATGTTCATAGTTCTTTTTGGCCACATATAGCAAGATGAATGTCTCACCTACCTGTAGATACCTGGATATCGACAGACATCCCAGAATTAAAGAGATACAAAAGAACTCTTCAAACAAGTGTGTTTACTTTATCAGAGCACTTGCAGGCATTCATTCATTTATCAAAAATCTATAATACATGATGTACTCTCTGTTTGGGGTTTGAGCATTGCTGGTGCACCCGTTTATTACACAAATAACTATAATTGTTGATACACTGGTTCTGGGACCAGATGCGGGCACACACGGAGGTTACCAGATGATGCGCGTTTACAACAGTGATGTCACTGAGCTGCGCGTTGTGGGTAAAACAAGTGCTTGGTGAACTATCCTTACTAGTATTTAACCCTTGGCCCCAAGGTAGACTTTGCTTACAACATAACAAGGACCAAACCAGTACAGTATGTTGGTGTTGGGAGATCAACATCATCCATGCTAGGTCAAGGAGAAATCTGAATTATTTATTTTGCTGGGAGTCTGACTGTAGTTTAAGGATAATAAAACATTGGAACCTACATGCAGTACCTACCAGGAATTCTCCCAATGTCCAGATGGCTCAATCCACTCCTGCAGGTAGTAAAAATTGGATAATAGTACAGATAACTTAAAGCAAACGGACATCACAAAATTTGATGTTACTTTAAAAGTAAATTACTGTGCTGTACCTGTACTATTGTTTTCAGAGTTTAATCTGTTAACACTTTGCATATGATTTTGAACTACCAATGCACAGTTCTTCAATTTTATGAAACTGTAAGTACAGTACATTGTACATTTTTTTTTTTTTTTTTTAGTTTATTGGGCACCCCCCTACATCCTGTGCAAGGTGAAGCGCTTACAGCGCCCATCTGGGAAGCATGCTAAGTTCATGCTTGCCTTTATGTCTCATGAGTTAAGGGCGTAGAAGCCTGAAGGGTCATAGGTTTTTGCCAGCAAGTTATTGGAAGCTCCAACAACTTTCCCTGAATACGAATTCGCAACTTTTCGATTTACAACAGGTACCTACTTTGCTGCTAGGTGAACAGGGACCAATGGGGGCTAGGAAGTGTGTCCAAACAACTTTCCACCGGTCCGGGAATCGAACCCGTGACATCTCGCTTGCGAGGCAAGAGCGGTACCGCTCTACCACTGGCGCCCCATTGTACAATTTATGGTTAAGTTAGGTTTGGTTGGTTTAGTCAGGTTATTGCAGGTTTGGTTAGGTTCGTTTTGTTTAGATAAAATAGGTAAGTTCTCTAAAATAAATTGCAAAATCAATTACGTATAATACTTTTTGGAAACTTGTGCACAATGCATCGGATTCCAAAAACTGAACTGAACTGAACTGTACTGTTCTGTATTACTAATCTTTCACACACATTGTTGGGACTGTGGAAATCATGTTGTCATTAGTATACTGGAATGTACAGTGAATGTTTTTGTATTCCCTGAAAATTGCATGTCTGCACTTTATAATCACATCAGTACTGTATAACATATGGTGTTATTTGTTGGACACTTACAGTACACATGGACTGTATCTAGTTTTAGTCCCCAGATTAAATGAATAGTTGCATGTGCATATATAAATTTAGAAATAATGTCTTGTTAATTTACATCATGATAGAACGCATTTATGTAGATACAGTACTGTACATTTAATTTCATATCTGTTTTGTTGCCTCAATGTCATCAAGTACTGTAGTTTGATATCTTGTAACTCTTAATGATATTTTGAAGAGTGGATATCCTTTGAATTAGCTTAGGGGTTCTAATGTTGTATTTAAGTCATAGACTGTAAAATATATTGATGATACTATGTAGCGTACTGTATATGGTTATACAGTACAGTGGTCCCTTGGTTAACGAACGGTTCGATTAATGAAATTTTGGTTAACGAAATTACCTCCCATAAGGATCTTCAATTCGGTTAACGAACAAAACTTCAATAACGAAATCCTTACGACAAACACGTTTTGTTGTGAGCATCAGCTGATCAACTGATGGGCTAGTCTGCCAAATCAGTACTGTAATCTGTTTTATGTTTACATTCGTTTCCAGTGGAGTAAATATCAAGAAAGTTGTGCTCTTTAATATTTTTGCATTTTTTATATTAAAATTATTAATCATTTTAAAATTTAGTTAACATATTGAGAATATATGCAGTACAGGGAACTACAGGTGCTCCCCGACTTACGACGAGGTTATGGACCCAAATCCAGGTCGTAAGTCCGACATAGTCGTAAGTCCGACATAGATAAAAAAAAAAAATAAAACTCTACAATGAAATACAGTACAGTAAAAGTAATAAATATGAGGAATGGATACAGTAAAGTAAAAGTAATAAATAATGAGGAATGGATACAGTGTGACTGAGCACTTACCTTTAATATAGTCAGCTGAATGCACACAGGGCCCCCATAATTTTCTATTTACAGGATACATGGAGACTATATTAATTGGATGAAGCAGAGGAGGAGACAGGGCGGGGTGGGTCATCAATGTCGCTTTCTTCAGACAGGTTTATGTACTGTGGAAACTTGCTGGTTGAAGGTATTGGATCATCTTGAGGGAGTAAAGAGGCAGCACTGGTGGGGTGTGAGTAGACAGCACTGGGGGACTTCTTGAAACAGATGTCCTATTTAGACTGCACAGTTTATTATTTCTTTTTGTTATAAATTTCTCTGTAGCAAGCAAATGCATCTTGGATCATTTTGTCAACTTTGGCATAACGCTCATAATTTTGATCCATGCCATCAAACATTTGCATTCCTTTATTAATTGTAGCAAATGCCTCTGCCATTTGTTTCACTGAAAACTTTTTGGGGGTGCAGGCTCTTCTTCTACATTTTGTCTCTCTTCTTCCTCTACAATTTTCTGTGCATCTAGTTCAATAAGATGCTCGTTACTGAGCTCTTCTGCTACACTTTCAACCAACTGTCCAACATCCTCATTATCAATTTCTAACTCCAGCTGTTTACCTAATTGCACTATCTTGTTACTAATATCCGAAATAACTTCATTTTCATTAAATCCTTTGAAACTGTTCACATATCTTTTCAGGATTTTCTTCCATATTCCATTCATGCAATGTTTTGTAACCTGATCCCATGCTGCACTAATGTTCTTTATACATGACAAAATGTTGTACTCCTTCCAAAACTCTCTGAGCGTTTTCTCACCTTCAGTAGCAGCAACAGCCTGAGCGAAGGTCGTGCGTAAATAATACGCTTTAAAGGCAACAATAGCACCTTGATCCATGGGTTGGATGATAGAGGTAGTGTTAGGTGGAATGTAGAATACCTTAACATCAGGGTGCATGTCGTCCAGGTGTGGTGGGTGTCCCAGAGCATTATCCAAAATCAACAAAATCTTGAATGGAATGTGTTGTTGCAGACAATACTCCTTGGCTCGTGGAATGAAACAAGTCATGAACCAATCCTCAAACAGTGCTAAGGTTATCCAGGCTTTCTTATTACTTCGATAAAACACTGGCAGTGTGTGCTTGCTGACATGTTTAAAAGCCCTGGGGTTCTCTGAATGATAGATCATGAAGGGCTTTAGCTTGAAACCAGCAACATTCCCCCCCAACAGAAGTGTAATTCTGTCCTTGAATGCCTTGAATCCTGGCATTGTTTTCGCCTCTTTGTGGATGTACAGGTATGTCCGCTCAGGCATGCGCTTCCACAATAATCCAGTCTCATCCACATTGAATATTTGCTCAGGCATATAATTCCCTTCCACAATCACTTCATCTAACTCCTCCTTAAAAGCTTCGGCAGCACCAACATCGGCACTAGCTGGCCTCTCCACTCACCTTAATATTGTGTAGACTGTAGCGTTTTTTAAATCTATCAAACCACCCATGACTTCCTGTAAAGGTTTGATCACATTCATCTCCTGCCTGCTCCTTCAGGCTTTGGAACAGGCTTCTTGCTTTAGCCTGTATGGTTAGAAGGCTTAAGGGTACACGCTTCTGTATCTGGTCTTCTATCCATATCACCAATAATTTTTCCATATCGTGAATAGGACCTTGTCTTTTCTTTGAAATTATAGTTCCCTTTATTGGTGTTGTTCCTTTCACTACATCACGAATACGTTCCTTGTCCTTCAGAATATTGGATATGGTCGAGTGTAAGAAACCTAGGTCGCGTGAGATTGTTGCTACAGTCTTTCCATTCTCATGCTGAGTTATTATCTTCATTTTCATCTCAAAAATAATTGCCTGTCTCCTTTTCTTTGAAGCACCACCAGCACTCTCACTTTTACGCTTTCCAGTCATTATAAAGTCAATTTTATACGATAATAACGAAAGTTCACAGCGCGATCAGTATATAGGATACGATAGCCAAACACCAACTAAGCGCTCTACTGAGTGAGTGTACCCACTCGGCGACCCAAGCCGCACCACCCCCTCGCCCGGGACAGAAACGTTTCGGTATAGAAAATGCGCGCGTCATTTGAAAATATTTTTGGTCACGACTGCCGCGGTCGTATGTCCCGACGGTCGTAAGGTCAGAGCAGGTCATAAGTACTGATGGACGTAAGTCCAAGCAGTTGTAAGTAGGGGAGCACCTGTAGTTTTTTGTGCACCCATCAGCCGCTTGACTCACCCACCAGGCGTCAGTTTGGCTTTGTTGACAGTGGAGTGAACATCGATTTGTTGGTGTCTTGAATATTTTTGCATTTTTACATTAATATAATTGGTCATTCTGCAATTTAGTTAACATATTGATAATATATAGTGCATTGCAGTGTTCATTTAAAGAAAATATTCTCGAATTACACCTTGGTGAAATTACTGCATCAAGCATGGGTCCCTTGAAAGGTGATTTCTCCTCCATCCCCACTTCCTTCTCTTCTCCCTTCTCCTCCACCCCCACTTCTAATTCCCATCATCATCATCAACCAGGAACCTTCTACATACACACCTCAAAGTAAGTGTACTTTACTGCATTTTTTTTTTTTTTACTTTGTATGTACTTTTCTGTGAGCTGGAACCAATTACCCAATATCCCATTGAAACAATGGATTTGGTTAACGAAATTTTCGGTTAACGAACGACTCTGTAGAACGAATTGTGTTCATTAACCGAGGGACCACTGTATACGTACCTCAGAAATTTTAAAATTCTTGTCACTGTTGGAAAAGGTAGATTGGTCACAGATTTTTAAAAATCATATCATGTTAACTACTGTATGTAAATACAGGTCCAGTACTGTATATATTTTAACAAAAGGTTTGACCATTTACAACTTTTCATGCATACTAGTCTCTTATTTCCCCTAATTCTTCACAGACATTTGGGAGAGGATGAAAGGGACAGAGAGAGTGATGTCTTTGATTTACAAACTTGAAATTTGTAACCATCAACTTATTTGGGAATTACTGTAGATTGTACTGTTAAACCTTTCCTTCTTCATCTCCAGCAATGGATGCGAGGGATGCACGAAAGCAGACGGCGGCCACAGTAGTGATCTTGGTCGTGTTGACATTAGAACGTCTTGCCTACTATGCCCTCGCTACAAACTTCTTTCTTTTCCTCAATAAGGTAAAAATTGTGTATCTTTTATGAGATCAGACTGCTCATTATTATTATTCTATGGATTGGACATGTTGAATATACTACAGTACAGGTAAAGGAAAGAGGATTGTAAAGACTACTTGTGTTTCTTACCATGAAGTTTATACAGTACAATACAGTGACTTTAAATACGTATAGCTCAAGTTCTTATCATAATACAGTATAGTCTGCATTTACGCGGTCAATTGAACCCGTGGAGGTCCGCGTAAAACAAGAAACGCGTAAACGAAATAACAGAACATATGGGATTAATTGAAATAGAGACTGGGCCGACCCCCAAACTACACTTTTCAGACACAATACGTATATTGTAGTAAAAATAACATCTTTATTTTATGATGTTATGCACACACAATTAATATTTAAGAGAAATACAGTCGCCGGTTAATGTCCATTCAAATAATGGACTCAACCCCCCCTTCTTACGCTCGCTGGCTCCTCCCTCTCTGAGAAATGTTTGGGGAAAAACAGTATGCTTACATTTTTAGTAATAAATAATACCTCAGGCTAAAGTTAGGATAATATAATTGACATTGCTGGATTCCTTGCAAGACAGGGAATATTTTGAATATAAACGTCATATATTTTGCACAAAAGATAAAATTTTTGCTCTTTCTAATAAATTTCTTAAATTAGATCTAAAATTTGTATGTCTAATGAAAATTTTATGATGTTTATATTTAAAATAATCACAATCTTATAAGAATTCCAGCAATGTAAATTATATATTTTATGAGCTAAAAACAAATCTCTTCAGTAAATAAACAAATTATACTTCACCCGCGTAAATGATGAAATTTATCTCGTAATTAAAACATTTCATTCTGGCAAGGTGCCGCGTAAATAACCAAACGCGTAAACAAAAACTGCGTAAATCCAGACTATTCTGTACAGTAATATGATACAGTATACAGTACATGCTGTACTTTTCTTTGGTGGTAATGGTATTAATAGGGGGAACA